>NC_080782.1:151234132-151566007 GCF_028018385.1 Neofelis nebulosa | reverse complement strand
ATTCCTTAATGCCCCTTCCCCATTTATCCCATTCCACATCCCACAACCTCTCCAGAAACCCTGTTTGTTGTCCATATTTAAGAGTCTCTTATGTTTTGTCCCCCTCCCTGTTTTTATATTATTTTTGCTTCCATTCCCTTGTGTTCATCTGTTCTGTGTCTTAAAATCCTCACGTGAGTGAAGTCATATGATATTTGTCTTTCTCTGACTAATTTCACTTAGCATAATACCTTCTAGTTCCATCCACGTAGTTGCAAATGGCAGAATTTCATTCTTTTGGATTGCCGAGTAATACCCCATCGTGTGTGTGTGTGTGTGTGTGTGTGTGTATAATTTTTTATTTTTTATTTTATTTTTATTTTTTTAAATGTGAAATTTATTGTCAACTTGGTTTCCATACAACACCCAGTGCTCATCCCAAAAGGTGCCCTCCTCAATACCCATCACTCCCCCTCCCCCTCCCTCATACCCCCCATCGACCCTCAGTTTGTTCTCAGTTTTTAAGAGTCTCTTATGGTTTGGCTCCCTCCCTCTCTAACCTCTTTTTTTTCCCTTCCCCTCCACCATGGTCTTCTGTTAACTTTCTCAGGATCCACACAAGAATGAAAGCATCTGGCATCTGTCTTTCTCTGTATGACTTATTTCACTTAGCATAACACTCTCCAGTTCCATTCACATTGCTACAAAAGGCCATATTTAATTCTTTCTCTCTGCCAAGTAGTATCCCATTGTATATATAAATCACAACTTCTTTATCGATTCATCAGTTGATGGACACTTAGGCTCTTTCCATAATTTGACTATTGTTGAAAGTGCTGCTATCAACATTGGGGTACAAGTGCCCCTATGCATCAGCACTCCTGTATCCCTTGGATAAATTCCTAGCAGTGCTATTGCTGGGTCATAGGGTAGGTCTATTTTTAATTTTTTTGAGGAACCTCCACACTGTTTTCCAGAGCAGCTGCACCAGTTTGCATTCCCACCAACAGTGCAAGAGGGTTCCTGTTTCTCCACATCCTCTCCAGCATCTAGTCTCCTGATTTGTTCATTTTAGCCACTCTGACTGTCATGAGGTGGTATCTGAGTGTGGTTTTGATTTGTATTTCCCTGATGAGGAGCGACGTTGAGCATCTTTTCATGTGCCTGTTGGCCATCCGGATGTCTTCTTTAGAGAAGTGTCTATTCATGTCTTCTGCCCAGTTCTTCACTGGATTATTTGTTTTTCGGGTGTGGAGTTTGGTGAGCTCTTTATAGATTTTGGATACTAGCCCTTTGTCCGATATGTCATTTGCAAATATCTTTTCCCATTCCATTGGTTGCCTTTTAGTTTTGTTGATTTTTTCCTTTGAAGTGCACAAGATTTTTATCTTCATGAGGTCCCAATAGTTCACTCTTGCTTTTAATTCCTTTGCCTTTGGGGATGTGTCAAGTAAGAAATTGCTGCGGCTGAGGTCAGAGAGGTTTTCTCCTGCTTTCTCCTCTAGGGTTTTGATGGTTTCCTGTCTCACATTCAGGTACTTTGCCCATTTTGAGCTTGTTTTTGTGAATGGTGTAAGAAAGTGGTCTAGTTTCATCCTTCTGCATGTTGCTTTCCAGTTCTCCCAGCACCATTTGTTAAAGAGACTGTCTTTTTTCCATTGGATAGTCTTTCCTGCTTTGTCAAAGATTAGTTGGCCATACTTTTGTAGGTCTAGTTCTGGGGTTTCTATTCTATTCCCTTGGTCTATGTGTCTGTTTTTGTGCCAATACCATGCTGTCTTGATGATGACAGCTTTGTAGTACAGGGTAAAGTATGGGATTGTGATGCTTCCTGCTTTGGTCTTCTTTAGAATTACTTTGGCTATTCAGGGTCTTTGTGGTCCCATACAAATTTTAGGATTGTTTCTTCTACATTCTAGAAGAATGCTGGTGCAATTTTGATTGGGATTGCATTGAATGTGTAGATAGCTTTGGGTAGTATTGATATTTTAACAATATTTATTCTTCCAATCCATGAGCATGGAACATTTTTCCATTTCTTTGTATCTTCTTCAATTTCCTTCATAAGCTTTCTATAGTTTTAGCATACAGATTGTTTACATCTTTGGTTAGGTTTATTCCTATGTATTTTATGCTTCTTGGTGCCATTGTGAATGAGATCAGTTTCTTTATTTGTCTTTCTGTTTCTTCATTATTAGTGTATAGAATGCAACTGATTTCTGTACATTGATTTTGTACCCTGCAACTTTGCTGAATTCATGTATCACTTCAACCAGACTTTTGGTGGAGTCTATCTGATTTTCCATGTATAATATCATGTCATCTGCAAAAAGTGAAAGCTTGACTTCATCTTTGCCAATTTTGATGCCTTTCATTTCCTTTTGTTGTCTGATTGCTGATGCTAGCACTTCCAACACTATGTTAAACAACAGCGGTGAGAGTGGAAACCCCTGTCATGTTCCTGTTCTCAGGGGGAAAGATCTCAGTTTTTCCCCATTGAGGATGATATTAGCTGTGGGCTTTTCATAAAAGGCTTTAAAGATATTTAAGTATGTTCCTTCTATCCCAACTTCCACCAGGGTTTTTATTAAGAAACGATGCTGGATTCTGCCAAATGCTTTTTCTGCATCAATTGACAGGATCATATGGTTCTTTTATTTTATTAATGTGATGTATCACATTGATTGATTTGCAAATGTTGAACCTGGCCTGCAGCCCAGGAATGAGTCCCACTTGATCATGGTGTACAATTCTTTTTTATGCTGTTGAATTAGATTTGCTAGTATCTTTTGAGAATTTTTGCATCCATATTCATCAGGAATATTGGCTTGTAGTTCTCTTTTTATTTGGGTCTCTGTCTGGTTTAGGAATCAAAGTAATGCTGGCTTCATGGAATGAGTCTGGGAGTTTTCCTTTCCTTTCTATTTTTTGGAATAGCTTGAGAAGGATAGGTATTAACTCTGCTTTAAATGTCTGGTAGAATTCCCCTGGGAAGCCATCTGGTCCTGCACTTTTATTTGTTGGGAGATTTTTGATAACTGATTCAATTTCTTTGCTGGTTATGGGTCTGTTCAAATTTTCTATCTCTTCCTGTTTGAGTTTTGGAAGAGTGTGGGTGCTTAGGAATTTGTCCATTTCTTCCAGGTTGTCCAGTTTGTTGGCATATAGTTTTTCATAATATTCCCTGATAATTGCTTGTGTTTCTGAGGGATTGGTTGTAATAATTCCATTTTCATTTATGATTTTATCTATTTGGGTCATCTCCCTTCTCTTTTTGAGAAGCCTGGCTAGAGGTTTATCAATTTTGTTTATTTTTTCAAAAAATCAAGTCTTGGTTTCATTGATCTGCTCTACAGTTTTTTTAGATTCTATATTGTTTATTTCTGCTCTGATCTTTATTTCTCTTCTTCTGCTGGGTTTTGGGTGTCTTTGCTGTTCTGCTTCTATTTCCTTTAGGTGTGCTGTTAGATTTTGTATTTGGGATTTTTCTTGTTTCTTGAGATAGGCCTGGATTTTAATGTATTTTCCTCTCAGGACAGCCTTTGCTGCATCCCAAAACGTTTGGATTGTTGTATTTTCATTTTCATTTGTTTCCATGTATTTTTTAATTTCTTCTCTAATTGCCTGGTTGACACATTCATTCTTTAGTAGGGTTTTCTTTAGCCTCCTTGCTTTTGGAGGTTTTCCAGACTTTTTCCTGTGGTTGATTTCAAGCTTCACAGCATTGTGGCCTGAAAGTGTGCATGGTATGATCTCAATTCTTGTATACTTATGAAGGGCTGTTTCGTGACCCAGTATGTGATCTATCTTGGAGAATGTTCCATGTGCACTTGAGAAGAAAGTATATTCTGTTGCTTTGGGATGCAGAGTTTTAAATATATCTGTGAAGTTCATCTCATCCTATGTATCATTCAGGGCCCTTGTTTCTTTATTGACCGTGTGTCTAGATGATCTATCCATTGTTGTAAGTGAGGTGTTAAAGTCCCCTGTAATTACCACATTCTTATCAATAAGGTTGCTTATGTTTGTGACTAATTGTTTTATATATTTGGGGGCTCCAGTATTCAGCGCATAGACATTTATAATTGTTAGCTCTTCCTGATGGATAGACTCTGTAATTATTATATAATGCCCTTCTTCATCTCTTGTTACAGCCTTTAATTTAAAGTCTGGTTTGTCTGATATAAGTATGGCTACTCCATCTTTCTTTTGACTTCCAGTTGCATGATAGTTCTCCGTCCCCTCACTTTCAATCTGAAGGTATCCTCATGTCTAAAATGAGTCTCTTGTAGACAGCAAATAAATGCATCTCATTTTTAATCCATTCTGATACCCCATGTCTTTTGGTTGGAGCATTTAATCCATTTACATTCAGTGTTATTATAGAAAGATAAGGGTTTAGAGTCATTGTGATGTCTGTAGGTTTCATGCTTGTAGTGATGTCTCTGGTACTTTGTGGTCCTTGCAACATTTCACTCACAGAATCCTCCTTAGGATCTCTTGTAGGGCTGGTTTAGTGGTGATGAATTCCTTCAGTTTTTTTGTGGGGGGGGAAGACCTTTATCTCTCCTTCTATTCTGAATGACAGACTTGCTGGAAAAAGGATTCTTGGCTGCATATTTTTTTTCTGTTCATCACATTGAAGATTTCCTGCCATTCCTTTCTGGCCTGCCACATTTCAGTAGATAGATCCATCACTAGACTTATGTCTCCCTTTATATATTAGAGCATGTTTATCCCTAGCTGTTTTCAGAATTGTCTCTTTATCCTTGTATTTTGCCAGTTTCACTATGATATGTCATGCAGATCAATTGAAGTTATGTCTGAAGGGAGTTCTCTGTGCCTCTTGGATTTCAATGCTTTTTTCCTCCCCAGATCAGGAAATTTCTCAGCTGTGATTTGTTCAAGTACACCTTCATCCCCTTCCTCTCTCTCTTCCTCTTCTGGAATTCCTATTTTATGGATATTGTTGTGCTTGATTGCATCTCTTAGTTCTCTAATTCTCCCCTTATACTCCTGGATTGTTTTTATCTCTCTTTTTTTCAGCTTCCTCTCTTTCCATAATTTTATCTTCTAATTCACCTATTCTCTCCTCTGCCTCTTCAACCCGAGCTGTGGTCGCCTTCATTTTATTTTGCACCTCATTTATAGCATTTTTGTTATCTTGTCATCTGTTTCTTAGTCCTTTGATCTCTGTAGTAATAGATTCTCTGCTGTCCTCTATACTTTTTTCAAGCCCAGCGATTAACTTTACGACTATTTTTCTAAATTCATGTTCAATTATATTGCTTAAATTGTTTTTGATCAATTCATTATCTGTCGCTACTTCCTGGAGTTTCTTTTGAGGAGAATTCTTCCATTTCATCATTTTGGATAGTCCCTGGAGTGGCGCGAAACTGCAAGTCACTTCCCCTGTGCTGTCTGGAGTAACTTTTTTTGGTGGACGGGGCCACAGTCAGACCTGATGTCTGCCCCCAGCCCACTGCTGGGGCCACAGTCAGACTTGTGTGTACCTTATATTCCCCTCTCCTAGGGGCAGGACTCACTGTGGAGTGGTGTGGCCTCTGTGTGGGCTACTTGCACACTGCCAGGCTTGTGGTACTGTTTTGATGGGTTCTGGTGTATTAACCAGGGTGGATCCACAAGGTGCACAGGGGTGGGAGGGGCAGGCTTAGCTCACTTTGCCGCTGGTGGCAACCTGTGGGAGGTGCCCTGCAGCACTGGGAGGGAGGCAGGCAGACCCTTCGGAGGGATGGAACCACAGAAGCACAGCACTGGGTGTTTGTGAGGTGTAAGCAAGTTTGGTGATGGGAACTGGTTTCCTTTGGGATTTTGGTTGGGGATTGGGCAAGGAAGATGTTGCTGGCCATCGCCTTTGTTCCCCAACGAGCTGAGCTCTGTCTTCCGGGGCTCAACACCTCTCCCTCCCGATGTCCTTTCATCCTCCTGCTCTCTGAGCAGAAGTGTTGACTTATAACATTCCAGATGTTAAATACCACTGGCTGTCAGAACTCACACTCTCTGGCCCCTCCACTTTTCCAAGTCAGACTTGGGGGCTCTGCCTTGTCAGGCAGGCTGCCCCTACACCACCCTGGCTCCCTCCCACCAGTCCATGTAACGTGCACCGCCTCTCCGCCCTTCCTACCCTCTTCCGTGGTCCACTTGTCTACGCTTGGCTCCAGAGAGTCCATTCTGCTAGTCTTCTGGTGGTTTTCTGGGTTATTTAGGCAGATGTGGGTGAGCCCAGCATCCTCCTATGCCACCATCTTCCTATATCTTCTTTATCCATTCAACCATTGATGGACATTTGGGCTCTTTCCATACTTTGGCTATTGTTGATAGTGCTGCTATAAACCTGGGGGTGCATGTGTGCCTTTGAAACAGCACACCTGTATCCCTTGGACAAATGCCTAGTAGGGCAATTCCTGGGTCATAGGGTAGTTCTATTTTTAGTTTTTTGAGAAACCTCCATACTGTTTTCCAGAGTGACTGCACCAGCTTGCATTCCCACCAACAATGCAAAAGAGATCCTCTTTCCCTGCATCCTCGCCAACATCTGTTGTCGCCTGAATTGTCAATGTTAGCCATTCTGACAGGTGTCAGGTGGTATCACATTGTGGTTTTGATTTGTATTTCCCTGATGATGAACGATGTTGAGCATTTTTTCATGTATTGGTTGGCCATCTGGGTGTCTTCTTTGGAGAAGTGTCTATTCATGTCTTTTGCCCATTTATTACCTGGATTATTTGTTTTGGGTGTTGAGTTTGATAAGTTCTTTGTAGATTTTGGATACTAAATCTTTATCTGATCTCATTTGCAAATATCTCCTCCCATTCTGTCAGTTGCCTTTCAGTTTTGCTGATTGTTTCCTTCGCTTTGCAGAAGCTTTGTATTTTGATGAGGTCCCAGTAGTTCATTTTTGCTTTTGTTTCCTTTGCCTCCAGAGACGTGTTGAGTAAGAAATTGCTGCAGGCAAGATCAGAGGTTTTTGCCTGCTTTCTCCTCGAGGATTTTGATGGCTTTCTGTCTTACATTCAGGTCTTTCATCCACTTTGAGGGTTTTTTTGTATGTATGGTATAAGAAAGTGGTCCAGGTTCATTCTGCATATCGCTGTCCAGTTTTCCAGCACCACTTGCTGAAGAGACTGTCTTTATTCCATTGGATATTCTCTCCTGCTTTGTCAAAGATTATTTGTCCATACATTTGTGGGTCCATTTCTGGGCTTTCTATTCTATTCCATGATTTGAGTGTCTGTTCTGCTGCCAGTACCATACTGGCTTGATGATTCCAGCTTTGTAGTATAGCTTGAAGTCTGGGATTGTAATGCCTCCTGCTTTGGTTTTCTTTTTCAAGATCGCTTTGGCTATTGGGGGTCTTTTCTGGTTCCATACATATTTTAGGATTATTTTTTCTAGCTCTGTGAAGAATGCTGGTGTTACTTTGATTTGGATCTCGTTGAATATGTAGATTGCTTTGGGTAGTATCAACATTTTAACAATATTTGTTCTTCCTATCCAGGAGCATGGAATCTTTTTTCATTTCTTTGTGTCTTCTTCAATTTCTTTCATCAGCTTTCTATTGTTTTCAGTGTATAGATTTTTCACCTCTTTGGTTAGATTTATTCCTAGGTATTTTATGGGTTTTGGTGCAGCTGTAAATGGCATCGATTCCCTGATTTTTCTTTCTGTTACTTCATTGTTGATGTATAGGAATGCAACCGATTTCTGTGCATTGATTTTATATCATGTAACTTTGCTGAATTCATGAATCAGTTATAGCAATTTTTGGTGGAATATTTTGGGTTTTCCATATAGAGTATCATGTCATCTGCCAAGAGTGACAGTTAGACCTCCTCTTGGCCGATTTGGATGCCTTTTATTTCTTTATGTTGTCTGATTGCAGAGGCTGAGACTTCCAATACTATGCTGAATAACAGTGGCGAGAGTGGACATCCCTGTCTTGTTCCTGACCTTAGTGGGAAAGCTCTCAGTTTTTCCCCATTGAGGATGATATTAGCATTGGGTCACATGTATATGGCTTTTATCATCTCGAGGTATGATCCTTCTATCCTTACTTTCTTGAGGGTTTTTATCAAGAAAGGATGCTGTATTTTTTCAAATGCTTTCTCTGCATCTGTTGAGAGGATCATATGGTTTTTGTCCTTTCTTTTATTGATGTGATGAATCACGTTAATTGTTTTGCAGATATTGAACCAGCCCTGCATCTCAGGTATACATCCCACTTGGTTGTGGTGAGTAATTCTTTTAATGTATTGTTGGATCCGGTTGGCTAACATCGAAGATTTTTGCATTCATGTTCATCAGGGAATTTGGTCTATAGTTCTCCTTTTAAGTGGGGGTCTCTCTCTGGTTTTGGAATCAGGGTAATGCTGGCTTCAAAGAAAGAGTTTGGAAGTTTTCCTTCCATTTCTATTTTTTGGAACAGTTTCAAGAGAATAGGTGTTAACTCTTCATTAAATGTTTGGTAGAACTCCCCTGGAAAGCCATCTGGCCCTGGACTCTTGTTTTTTGGCAGATTTTTGATTACTCATTCGATTTCCTTACCGGTTATGGGTCTGTTCAAATTTTCTATTTCTTCCTGTTTCAATTTTGGTAGTATATAGGTTTCTAGGAATTTGTCCATTTCTTCCAGATTTCCCATTTTATTGGCATATAATTGCTCATAATATTCTCTTGTTATTGTTTTTATTTCTGCTGTGTTGGTTGTGATTTCTTCTCTTTCATTCTTGATTTTATTTATTTGGGTCCTTTCCTTTTTCTTCTTGATCAAAGTGGCTAGTGGTTTATCAATTTTGTTAATTCTTTCAAAGAAAAAGCTTCTGGTCTCATTGATCTGTTCTACTGTTTTTTTAGTTTTGATAGGATTAATTTCTGCTCTAATCTTTATTTCCTGTCTTCTGCTGGTTTGGGGTTTTATTTGCTGTTCTTTTTCCAGCTCCTTAAGGCATAAGGTTAGGTTGTGTATCTGAGATCTTTCTTCCTTCTTTAGGAAGGCCGGTATTGCTATATACTTTCCTCTTATGACTGCCTTTACTGCGTCCCAGTGGTTTTGGGTTGTGGTGCTATCATTTTCATTGACTTCCATATACTTTTAATTTCTTCTTTAACTGCTTGGTTAGCCCATTCATTTTTTAGTAGGATGTTCTTCAGTCTCCAAATATTTGTTACCTTTCCAAGTTTTTTCTCGTGGTTGATTTCGAGTTTCGTAGCATTGTGGTCTGAAAATATGCACAGTATGATCTCGATCTTTTTGTACTTACTTAGGGCTGATTTATGTTCCAGTATATGGTCTATTCTGGAGAACGTTCCATGTGCACTGGAGAACAATGTATACCTTGCTCCTTTAGGATGAAATCTGAATATATCTGTTAAGTCCATCTGGTCCAATGTGTCATTCAAAGCCATTGTTTCCTTATTGATTGTTTGATTAGATGATCTGTCCATTGCTGTGAGTGGGGTGTTGAAGTTTCCTACTATTATGGTATTAGTAATCGATGAGTTTCTTGATGTTTCTGATTAATTGATTTACATATTTGGGTGCTGCCACATTTGGCGCATAAATGTTTACAATTGTTAGGTCTTCTTGGTCTATAGACTCCTTGATTATGATATAATGCCCTTCTGCATCTCTTGATACAGTCTTTATTTTGAAGTCTAGATTGTCTGATATAAGTATGGCTACTCTGACTTTCTTTTGTTGACCATTAGCATGATAGATGGTTCTCCATCCCCTTATTTTCAATCTGTAGGTGTCTTTAGGTATAAATTGGGTCTCTTGTAAACAGCATATAGATGGGTCTTGTTTTCTTATCCATTCTGTTATCCTATGTATTTTGATTGGAGCATTGAGTCCACTGATGTTTAGAGTGAGTACTGAAAGATATGAATTTATTGCCATTATCATGCTTGCAGAGTTGGAGTTTCTGGTGGTGTTCTCTGGTCCTTTCTAATCTTTTTTTTTTTTTTTTTTGCTGTTGGTATATATATATATATATATATATATATATATATATCATCTTTTGTCCCCTCAGAGAGTCCCCCTTAATATTTCTTGCAGGGCTGGTTTAGTGGTCACAAACTCCTTTAATTTTTGTTTGGGAAACTTTTTATCTCTCCTTCTATTTTGAATGACAGCATTGCTGGATAAAGAATTCTTGGATGCATATTTTTCTGATTCAGCACACTGAATATACCCCACCACTCCTTTTTGGCCTGCCAAGTTTCTGTGGATAGGTCTGCTGCAAACCTGATCTGTCTTCCCTTGTAGGTTAGGGACTTTTTTTCCCTTGCTGCTTTCATGATTCTCTCCTTCCCTGAGTATTTTGTGAATTTGACTATATATGCCTTGTTGATAGTTGGCTTTTGCTGAATCTTATGGGAGTCCTCTGTGCTTCCTGGATTTTGATGTCTGTGTATTTCCCCAGGTTAGGAAAGTTTTACACTATGATTTGCTCACATAACCCTTCTACCCCTAGTTT
This sequence comes from Neofelis nebulosa, assembly GCF_028018385.1. Classification (NCBI taxonomy): domain Eukaryota; kingdom Metazoa; phylum Chordata; class Mammalia; order Carnivora; family Felidae; genus Neofelis; species Neofelis nebulosa. The sequence continues at coordinate 151,555,529 of NC_080782.1, read as the reverse complement.
TCTCTCTTCCTCCTCTGGGACCCCTATGATTCTGATGTTCCTTTTTAATGAGTCACTGATTCTTAAATCATGCTCTTTTGCCTTAATCTCCCTCTTTTTCTCTGCTTCATTATTCTCTATAAGTTTGTCTTCTATATCGCTGATTCTCTGTTCTGTCTTGTCCATCCTTGCCGCCACTGCATCCATCTGTGATTGCAGCTCAGTTATAGCATTTTTAATTTCATTCTGGCTATTTGTTACTTCTTTTATCTCTGCAGAAAGGGATTCTAATCTATTTTTGACTCCAGCTAGTCTTCCTATTATCGTGATTCTAAATTCTGGTTCAGACATCTTGCTTATGTCTGTGTTGGTTAAATCCCTGGTTGTCATTTCTTCATGCTCTTTCTTTTGGGGTTAATTCCTTCGTTTTGTCATTTTGAAGGGAGAAAAGGAATTAATGAGGTAGAAAATTGAAATTTAAAAATACTAAAATTAAAACCACACCCACACAAAAATCGAACAGATGATGCTAGATCCTAGGTGTATTTTGGTCTGGGTGTAGAAAGTGGTTTGACAGATTAGAGAAACAAACAAACAAAAAAAAGGTGGGGGGGAGAGAAAAAAAGGAAATTGTTTGAGAATTTGAAAAAATGAATACACTAAAGTAGACTAAAATACACAAACATAGAGAATATAGTAGGAAAAATTATAGAAAAATATTTTTAATAAAAATTAAAAAGAAATATGATTTTTTTCATTTTATGTGTTTAAGAAAAAAGAAAACAAATGAAAAAGAAAAAAGATAAAAAATAAAAAAAGGAAAAGACCAAAAAAGAAATCATTTGAAAATTTGAAAAAGTGAATACACTGTAGTAGACTGAAATAAAATGATGGGAGTAACATAGAATTTGAAAAAATTTACATAAAAGCAAAAAATATAGTAATAAGAATTAAATTAAAATATTTTAAAAATAAATTGAAAGTAAAAATGAAATTTTTCTCTTTCTGCATCAAGAAAAAGAAATGAAAAAGATAAAAAAGAAAAAAAAAGAAATTGAAAATTTGAAAAGGTGAGTACACTGAAATAGACTAAAATAAAATGATGGAAGTAAAGTAGAATTTGAAAAAAAATACACAAAAGTAAAAAATATAGTAATAAAAATTAAAGACAGATATTTTTAATAAAAATTGAAAATAAAAATGAGTTTTTTCTTTTTCTGTACTCAAGAAAAAGAAAAGAATCGTAAAAGAGAAAAAGGAGAAAGAAAGAAAAAAATTGAATAGATGAACCTGCTAACAGATTGAAGTAGAACTGAAATTACTTTGTTTTCCCCTAGAGGTCAGTCCATGTAGCTCTTTATAGGCCATAGATTAAGCCGGCAGTGAGGTTTGTGTTCTTGAAGAGTGAAGTTGGCCCAGTTGGGCAGGGCTTGGTGTAACAGCTCCACTCCCCCCAGATGGTGCTGCTAGCCAACTGGGGTGGATTGTTGCGGTGCTTATGGGTGCGCATGCCCATGTGCGGGAGCAGTGAAAAAATGGCACCACCCAGCCACCCAGTCTGTTCTCCCGGATCAGCAGTCATGCACTGGTCCTCTGTCTTCAGGTCTTATCCACTCCCCACTTTTCCACTGTCTGTGACCAAGCCCCAGGCAGACCTCTCTCCCAAGTTTTGTCTCAGATGTGGCTGTTTTCCCCGGCCCCTTACTTCCAAAGGACTGCGGCTTTGACCCACTTAGCCCCTCTGCAGGAGGGTCTTACAGAGCGATGGCCAAATGAGCAATGGCCAAATGTCGGCTGCACCCAGGAACGCCCACTGGATGCTGCTGTTGCCGGTGCCCAAGACTGCAGCCAGGTGCCCACCCGCCTCCACAAAAAAATCACGAGAGAGTGTAGCCTCAGCATTTCAGGAACCATGGAAAATCACAACACACATCTGACACCAGGCTTCACCCTCAACAAGCTTGCCCCAGCACCAGTGAATGTGGCTGTCTTCCGGGGTCTGCTGCGACCAGGTGGCTTCAACAGTCTCTACCAAATATCCTTCCAACAGTGGAACCACTTTTCTCCATGTGGCTCGAGAACCTCCCAGACCCCACTCTGTTCCTGGGGATTCACCTTTCCCACCAGAGCACTGGCAGGTATCGAACTGCGCGGAGTTGCAGCCTGCACTCCCCTTGTTTACAGTCTTCGTGGAATTTAAACCCTCTCCTTTCTCCTTTCTCCCTTTTTAGTTTAGTCCCTGTGGCTGTTTCTAATTTTTCACTTTCTCTACAGCTGCTTTTGGGGAGGGGTGCTTTTCCCGTATGCTCCCCCACTCCCCAGTCTCCATCTTCTGTCTGCCCGCAAAAGCAGTTCCCTACCTTTTGGGGCGTCTTGGTCCCCAAGTTCAGCTCTTCAGATGTCATGTACCTGCTGAGTTCTGTGGTTCAGGTCGTGCAGATTGCTGTGTTAATCTTCCAATTGGTTTTCTAGGTGTGCAGGATGGTTTAGTGTTGGTCTGGCTGTATTTCACAGATGCGAGACACACAAAAAGCTTCCATGCTGTTCTGCCATCTTGGCTCCTCTCCTGTCTGTCTCAAAGTTTTAATGGGTAATGTTTTAGATAACTTTCAAGGTCCTTGGTAACCTGAAACTTTCCAAATAGGATGGGATGATAAAGCTTTGATTATTGAACATTTGTGTTTTTAACTTCTTATTGCTGTGAAATCAAGGCTATAAGGACCTATTGAAAGACATGCTTTGTACTTAATTTGTTCATGAATTTACCATCTAAATGGTTCTGGTGTAAATACCTCTCAATTGGTTACTAAGTCCTCAATTGGAGACTAAGGTTTCCTAAGAGTTAAATTTCTGCTCAGTGTACTTAAGAGTGATGAATATAAAAAAAGCTACCCTGTATGTAGGAAAATAGGAGGTATATAAGAAAGATATAAGGAATGGAAATACGGTTTTGTTGAGGGTAGAATAAAGTAATTTTGTGCTAAATGAAACTGGTTATTTGGAAAGAAATGGCTTTGGGACAAAATTTAGAAGCAAAAGAAAGTTGCAGAAGATTGAGATGAATGGAACTTTTAAAGTACACTGGTATAAGTTTGAAATTCTGCTTTTCTCTTTGCTCAAATGATAAAGTTTTCTTGAACTGTTGATCTACTCTTGATAATACAATGCAAACAAAAGTTTATCCTCCAGGAAAATCAAAGTTTTAGCTTTCATCTTTATCAGGTCTTTGATTACTTAATTAAAACTTCTCAATGTTAAAGGAGCTAGGTTTTGATAACAACTGTATAATGCTATACCATTCACCTTTGGGATCTTTTATTGCAACTTTGGTTGAATAAATAAAATTGTAAGATTTGTAATAATCTGTAATCCTATTTAAGATTCATTTATGACTTCTGGGGTTTTAACAAACTTCTCAGGATTTAAATGGTAAATGAAGTCTTCTTGACCAATTAGGCCCTTTTATTTGGGGTGCTAAGTTACTTGGAAAAGCACTTTCATGCAATGATAACCCTGCCCAAATATATGCAATTCCTAAAATTTTAATGTTTTGATATAAGGTCATCACTTCATATTCTGATTACTTGAGATGTTATGTGTCACAGAAATAACCGAATTTCTTTGTCAATTGCATCATAATGAACTCTCATCAGATCTTTAACAATGTCTATTTCTGAGATTTTGCCATTTATAATCATTCTTATTCTCTCACAAAAGGTGTTTCTTCTTCAATGAGATTTCTAAAAAGGACTTTGGGGACAAATACAGGTATCCTACATCTTTAAGATTAATACTAAAATGGGTAAGAATTTCCAGAACTAAAAAGATGCATTCAAATTAAACAAGAATTAGGAACATTTTGTGATTCTTGTTGCAAATATTGCTGCTTCTCTAATGTTTCCTCTTCCAGGTTAAGGAAACTTTCTCTTAAGATATCTATAATATACAAAAATGTCGTAAAATATTCGCTTGTAAACTAAAGCATTTATCTTTTCTCTGTACATAATTCCCCTGAAACTCAAAACTCTCAATGAGTATTCTTTCTTTCATGGCAATTACAATTGTTTGCATAAGTTCAATAAGAATCTGTTCATCTTATAACAGGTCACTATTGAAAATACTGGTTGTTTTACCAAGGCTTTGACTGGAATGTCATATTTGAGGATGACATTCATACACTCAGATATAACCAGACAGCTTTAAGGAACTAGGATTGGCATTATAAAACATGGGCCCATAAAGCCCCTTGGAAATGTTGGTCTGGTGCCTTGCTTACAGTTCTCCCAGCAGCCTCACCAGGTAAGTAAAGAAGGTCACTTCCTGGCAGGTGCAGGAACCTCAGGATATCTTGAGGACCTCATTCGCTCAATTCTACAGGTATTGAAGGCCTGTCTTATGGCAAGTATTTGGCTTGGCTTCTGGCCTGGAGAGGCTACTAAAAGTTCAACCCAGAGATTCCTTATAAAAGGTTCCAACAAAGCAAGCTTTAAAAGATCCTCATGATCAATCGCTACTCTTGCTGAGCTTATGTAAATAATTAGGCCAGATTTGTTAAGACTGGATTTGTTCTGCAAATGCATTGGTCTCAATTTGACTATCTCTGGAGAGGGGGATTTTAGAGAGAACAACTGTGTTTCAACAATGCACCGTTATGGATGTTAAATTCTAGTTATGATTGCCTTTAAATGTTTTCTGTTTGCCTAAACTAGACAACTTGAGGTAAACTTCATAAAAATTGTCATAGTATTTCATGTATAGGCAATCTTCTGTGTTTGTTATTCTATGGGGATAATAAGACCCCATGGGTGTATGATTATTTAAACAACTGGAATGGATCTGTAAATATGCAAACCATATCTTCCCTAAGCCTGATCTGACAGTTACCAGAAACCCGCCCCTTTCAAAGACTTAGAGATGGAATTTATAGACATACAACCAAATAGAGGATTCAGTTTCAGGTATCACCCCATGGGTCAATCACTCCAGAGCTAAGAAGGCCAACTCCGAGGAACCCTCAACCTGGCGAAGCGATCCAGATCCAGTCAACCTACTTAAACTGACCCTCAAAAAGACACTGGCCCCTGAGATCTCCAGCCCTGCTCCAGCCACATCTGGAAGCTGGCTGGCCTGCACACGGAAGAAGTTTGAGGAATCAACATGTGGACCAAGCCCAGGGGTTTGGATGCAACTCTGCCAGCCCTTTCCCCTCACTGGTATCATAGCCCTGATCTTACTTCTTACTGTTGGGCTGATAGAGACTGCACCAACAAGCTGGACATGGGACAAAAGATGCATGCTGGATCTCACATACCTCTTATGGATGGGAGCATTATTAAGTATTGCCTGTATATTATGATAACCTCTCTCACCCTCACAACTGCCACTTAACCACTTTGCCCCCAAGGTTGTTATATGACAATAAAGGGGTCAAGGGCATTCAGTACCTTCACCTTCCTCCACAAAGATTGTTACAAGGGAGAAACGCCCACTCTGTCAGTCACCCACTGCCCCAAGGACTAAGTATTGGACCGTAGAGATAACCCAAAATTTCAGGAACACATGTCACAACGAGGGCCTCCAGAGAGGGAAGCAAGCTCGCTACACTTCCCTTCCTCAATGGGGGATCTCAGACAGGGGAGGTGTGCAAGACAGAGCCTTTCAAAAAGTTATAGGATACCCAGGATAGGGTAATACAAGCCACAAAGGCAACCACTCCCCTGGCAGCCTACCAGCGATTGAACCTTTCATCCCTCAATCAAATACCAATTCCTCCACTCCAGCATTGGGCCAACTCTACAAGTCCTCCATAAAATAGATAATCACACCCAAACCTGCTGGATGTGATGGCCCTCAGCCAAAGAGCTTACCTAGCCACTCTTATCCCTTTGACATGGGAAGCTCCTGAAAATCTAAAAACCAAAACCTCTGTCTTAATTGGACTCCTGGACACTGGGATCCATCTCACAAATGACAACAATCTAATCTGTACAGTTCCTGATGTATGAACGGTACCTCTCTGTGTGAAAGAAATATAACTTTAAAGAGGAATACAACCCCATGTTCAACCCCTGGGGTGTTCTATCTGTGTTTTAATTTGTCCTGCTGATGCTTAGAGGCCAACTGGACTCAGATATGTTTTTCCATCCTCCTAACCCCAGAGATATCCGTGTACACTGAAGATCAATTCCTAACAGTGTTTAGCCCCAAGTCCCAGGCTAAACGGGCAATCCTGCTACCTGTTCTTATAGGAGCAGGAATTGTGACAGGAATAGGAACCAAAATAGGGGACATAGGTTCATCTGTAGGACTATACCATAGACTATCTGAAGAGATAAATGAAAACATGGAATGGGTGGCAGATTCTGTGGTAACCTTACAAAGCCAAATAAACTCCCTGGTGGCAGTGTTCCTCCAAAATAGGTGAGCCCTCAACCTCCTCACTTCAGAAAAAGGAGGGACTTGTATCTTTCTGGAGGAAGAATTTTGCTATTTTGTAAACCTGTCAGAAATAGTTACAACTAAGGTTAAGGGACTCAAGGAAAGAATTCAATGTAGACAACAGGAAAATACTCAGTCGAGAGAATGGGATCTCACAGACTGGGCATCCTGGCTCCCTGCCCTGGCGGGGCCCCTCTTTTCCATAATTTTACTTGTGACCATTGGCCCCTGTATACTAAATACCCTGGTAAGTTTTATTGGAAACACTGTTGCTCGCCAAACTGCAGCACATATTTTAACCCTCCGAGGGTACATCATTAGAACTAAAAAGTGATGCCTAATAAAAGATTTTTTAAAAGGCATCAAAGGGGGGAATGTTGGGAAAATGAATAAAGTTTACACAAGATGGCTGATGGGACTACAACAAGCTCTGGTCTCTGGCTTAGAAACCCCTCTTGCAGGTTCTTCTTGCCCTGTTTTCCCCACGAGTGAAACCACCCTCCCCCACAAATATGGAGGCTGACAACTATAAATTACACTTCCCGCTTGCATTCAGCGCTCAGAAATTTGGAGAAATGGTCTCCTCTGAGCCCGCCAGTGTTAAATAAATCTCTGGTCCACCAAGATGTCTGAGTGCCACTTAGTTTTTCCGCCTGCATTCCAGCCTGATTCAGTAACATCAGGACTACACAATGAAAATCCTAGAGACTTCCAGGCTGGGACTCTCAGTCCCTCACAGGAAAACTTGCTTAGAAAAAGATCAAGGGAACTGGAAGGGATGAATTTGGTCCAAATTCATTGTCTCAGATGACAATGGAATAAAACTCTGAATGAAGTGACTGGCACAACTCCCAGAGAAGGCTGAAATCCTGGGACTAGGGAAAACCTGGGCACCGTAGAGAAGTGTAACATATTTTACTTCCTCCTGGGAGTCCTAAAGTACCATAAAAGCCCTACATTTGAATTCAAACAGTGTAGGAAAGCTAGGACACCTGCCAGCTTTGCAGCTTTTCCTGCCAGAGGGTAAAAGCAGTATGATTTTGGGGGCAGAGTCTCAATATGGGCTGATGCCAAGGCTGTGGGACTGGGTTCTGAGTTTTAGGGTTTTGAGTAGTTTCTTTCATGTTTACCTGCTGTAAAATGGAATGGGCACACGGGAACACTTAGAGGCTCAGAAAGCAGGATGTTCAGGTAGTCTATGGCAGGGGCACAGAGCACAGCAATAAACACTGAACAAACCGACACTGAACAAACAAAACTCCCCAAGTTTTTAGAAGGGAAATATTTTCCTCTTGATATCAGAAATTAGTTGTTCTGGGGGTAGAAGGACAATATTCATATATGCTCACTGGGAGTTAATCAGCCCAATCTGTGTGATTTTTTTCCTCTGAATGTGGCCCTGAAGGCCACATCTCCATCAGCTTTTCTCACAGAAGTGAGGCCAACTGTCTCCCAACAAAATATCACCTGCCCTTACCCACAAGCAATCCTCCTGTGCTTAACACAATCAAGTGCCCAATACCTCCTGTTCCCAAGGTAGATCTGGAAGATACCCAAGGGGCACCTGTTCCTAAAGCTATTCCAAACTTATGGGAACTTGGCATGACTCCACAATTAAAATTGGAGAAAACCGCTGCCAGACTCTGGCACTAAAAGTCTCCCAGTGAACACACAGCTAGGATAAGTGTAAGAGAATTGAAAAGGATACACTGAGACCTAAAGTTCATCATCTCACGTGAGAGCAGAATGAAGCTGTAGATAATGTTACAGGCACAATTCCCTGGGCAAGTTTGGTATCGAAGGAGTAAGAAAGACCTGTGGCCTTCCTGAAGAGAAGTGGAACATCTAGCTATACCAGAGAATTATGGAAGCAAAAATCATGCACCCCAACCAACTTCAAGAAGGTCTGGAAGGTGTCAAGCCATCTCCAGCTTTCAAGCACTGCCTTTCTGTGGACAGATACCATTGTGAGTCACAAGGTAGGCTCTTGCTCCTGGCAAGTCTGCAGATTCAGGTTTGGTATTTCAGTCCTTGAGTATTTTTGTACCCTAAGCTGCTCGGTGAATGGACTTGACATGCATGAACCTTGAGGGTCTCAGGAGGTCAGTAGTTCAGGCTTCCCTGAAAGGAGTAGACAGAGAGCAAGAAAATGGTCCTGTGCCAACATAACCCTGCCAAAAACAGAGTTTTCCTGGCAGAAGGTCAATCTTTACTTTTTGATAGCAGGAATTAACTGCTATGTGATGACACATGGTGTGAGTACTGGCTCCCCAGGAATTACTGGGCACTGTCTGAGGACAGCCCTGTATCTGCTGAATTTGACCCTGGGCCCTTGCTCCAGAAAGCATATAGGATCCTTCCCAACATCATCCGCCCCTGTGTACATGCAAACCTCTTCTGCTGACCACATTCAAAGCCCCTGTGCCTCTTTTGGTTAAGGCTTGTCTTGCAGAAGTGTTCCATGGACCCCCATTGCCCAGCCTATTCCAGGTTACTGGGAACTAGTCACAACTCTATGATTAAAATCAGAAAATGTTCCCCAATTATGTCTGTCAATGTCCCCTAATGCAATCTTCATTAATGTAAGAGCAAGGGAATCTGAAGGGAGGCACCGAGGGCCAAATGTCTTCATCTCAGAGGAAAATGGTAGAAAGCTTCACATGAGGGCACTAGCACTTTTCCCGAGGCAAGGTTGGTGTCATATCGCCAACATAAGTGGGCCACATCTAAGGAGAACATCCTTGAGCTAAACTTAGGGGCCCTGTGTGCAAAAAGGCTGTCACTCTTTTCCATTCCCTTCCTTCAGTGATATAACAGTGGTGGTTTGGAGGCTCTTGTCTGGCTCCTGACTCATATCCACGTCTGTGGAAATGAGTTCTGGTGTTTTAGTTACTATGTTTACTTTTTCTATCCTTACCTCTCCAAGTATAGACTTTGCATGGGCAAACCATTAGAGTCTCAGAATGAAGTATGTTCAGGCATTCCAGGAGGTGGTGAGAGCAGGGAGTGACCATCTGGGCCAACACAATCCTGCTAAGCACTGAGTTCTCAGCAGCAGAACAACCTTTCTTCCCCAACATCAACAACTAATATCTATGTGGCAGAACACCACTAGAGTGGGAACTTGACTAGTTTCTTGTCACTGTCTGAGGGAAGACCAGTCTCTGCTGACTCTAACCCCTAATCTCAGTCTTTTTTTTGCCCCTGAAGCGAGGTGGGCTCTTTCCAGCACCACCTGCATCGAAGTGCATTTGGGTTTTATATTCTGTACTCTATTTCACATCTAACCTGATTGTTTTGCAGCATGGTATCTTTCTTTGGATTGCATTAAACACACAGTGACACATCACTCTTTGTTTTATGTCTTCAGCTATTTAGACAATGATATAACATTGGACTAAAGTGGGAAGACTTCTGGAGGTTGAGTTTTGAGTCATTCTGTGTGATCTCCAAACAGGTAACTGATATCTGACACAGGTATAGAAATACCTAAACTCACGTGAAAGGCAGTCTGTCATTTGTGGTTGTTGAATTCTGTCAAATTCTACTATCATATGGGAATAGTGAGTTTGAATATTTTGAAACACTTCTGATTAGAAAATGTAAAGAACCACTGAAGTTTCATATCACATTCTTCTCCCATTTTTTCTTAATGTATTCTAAATATTTGAGTGGCAAACAGTTGATTTTATGATATTACTGATGAACTGTAAGTATAAAGACAAAATAAAAACAAGCGTACTTGGAATACGTAAGTTGATCCCTGTAAATCATTAGGCTTTTGTTTTTGTTTTTGTCTTGTGTGTGTGTGTGTGTGTGTGCTCTTTGGAATATGTTCCGCAATGAAGCCTCCAGCTTTTCTTTTCTTTTTCCAGATTAATTTGGCTATTCAGGCTCTTCTGTGATTTCATGCAAATTTTGGGATTGTTTGTTGTACCTGTGTGAAAGATGCTGGTGGTACTTTGATAAGGATTGCATTGACTCTGTAGATTGCTTTGGGTGTAAGAGATATTTTAACAATGTTTACACTTCCAAACCATGAGCATGGAATTTTTTTCTCATTTCTTTGTATCATCTTCTATTTCCTTCATAAGTTTTCAGAGTGCATATCTTATACCTCTCTGGTCAGGTTGATTTCTAAGTATCTTACAAAGTATCTTTGGTGAAATTGTCAGTGAGATTGATTCAGTGATTTCTTTTCCTGGGTGGGTGGGGTATGGGATAGATGGGTGATGGGTATTGAGGTGGGCATTTGTTATCATGAGCACTGGGTGTTGCCTGTTCGAGATGAATCACTTAATTCTAATCCTGAAACCAATATTGCATGCTAACTATGTTAATGAATGAGAATTAAATAAAAATTTAGCATACAACTGGAAAAAAATGAGCAGATTATTTTATCTTGCTATTTGCACACTCCCATTTTGACCCTTCTATCCTGACTCAGAATTTTATCTCGGAGAATTTAGCTCCTGCATACAATTTTGTTTTGGCATTGTGCTTAATAAACATGAAAATCAGACATACATAAACATAGGATGCCTTGGGATAAAGTGTTTTCAGGGAAAAAAATAATAAAACACTTCAAATCCTTGATCAATTTAAAAAAGTGTAGCTCAACATACCAGTTCTAGTTTATCTGAATTTATTTCATAATGAATGATTTTTCTTCAGGACCAATTAATTGTTATGTAAATGATTGGATGTTCTAGCCCCACCATAATGCATTAAGTATAGATTTTGCCTTTTTAAATTAAAAAAAAGGAAATTATATCCTGACATGTTAGAGCAGGGAGATCAATGATATGTGATCTCCAATGGTGGGCAAGCCATAATCAGTTATAGACTAGCCACATCTGGGGATCATTTATATGAAGAAGAAATATATCTTTAGTCTGTTGTGTCACTGTTACTTTGACATCTACTGCAGGTGCCCAAACCTCACCCTTAATCAAAGCAAGAACTTTGACATTGGAGCACTGTGTCACTTTGGAAAGGATCTGTGTCCTTCTGAAGGACAGATCTCTGTATGCCTAGCAGCAGAGGCAGGTGTAGAAGTAGGCTCTATGATTCTGAGATATAGTGTTTCTGCTTGGTTGATATCTAGGCCTTCTCTTCTGGGAACTGTACGTGGTAGTGTGGTGGGTGGTTGCTCAAGACCCACTTCTTGAGTGGAGCTTTTGCTGCATTACCATGTCTCTTAAAACAGGGAGCACATTCATGCACTGTTGTGTTAGTGCTGGGCATAGACCTGATTTTTCCTCCAAATTTTGGCTCCAAACGTTTGCCTGTTTTATGCAGGTTTTTAGGCACACAGGGACATTTAGTGTACAGGTGTGGCTGAACACTCCCCACCTGACACCCTATGCAGTGTTAAGGGAAGCTGACATCCCATCTTCTAGAGAACTGGCTTTTGTAGTTCTCTATGCAAGCTCTCATTGTACCATAGAGTGACTGATCTGATAAAGAGACTAGGACTGGCCCAGGTCACAGGAGGTGGGAAGAATCCAGAGGATAAGGCTGGGCTCTGCCTTTTTAGGCCATGGTTCAAATCCCTCCCATCAGGTTTGCTTTAGAAATGAGAGAGTCTAATGTTCTGGGAGTAATCGTGCCCACTTGCTCTCCATGTGTGGTCATTTTACCATCCAGTCCCCACATGTGCACTGGCACACACATACTGATGGTGGGTTCAAGAAAAATCAGACCTGGGTAAGTGACAAGAGAGAAAGAAGAAAGAAGATAGAGTTCTGCCATGGGGCTGCAGCATCCATTTTCTTAGCTGTGTGCTCAAAGGCCCAAACATGGTCAAGGAATTCCTGAAATTGGTAGGTTTCTGCTTGGCACAGGGCCATCCTTAGTCCACCTCCAGAGGAAAGGACTAGGGTAGTGCAGTGTAACTCTGTGGTCATCTGGAATTATGATGAGCTAACTCCCCATAGGGTATACAATAAGTACAGAAGAAAAGGCTTCCAAGTTCTCCTGTAGTGTGTTGTGTTATCAGTGGGTTTCTCCAGGGTTCCATGTAATCGGAATGGGTCAATTGGCCTTGGCTCTCCATCAATGGATGTCTGTGTTCTAATTTACTAGATAAATGCTTTATACTTGCTGGAAGCCTTTGAGAGCCAAGAGAAGCTTGGAGCCTTGGGTTGGTGAAGACTTGGGATAGGGAAAGGCATGTCAGAAGACTTTACACTGAGTCTACAGTTCAAGCACAATAGCAGTCCTTTTTAGGCCACCAGGGTTTTCATTTGGAAATATGGGGCTCATTGTCCGGGTGACATGAGGATGCCTCATAAGTAAATAGTATACACTGGGATGGACAGAGAAAATGGAATGGCAGAAGCCTGAGATCTCTTGCACAGCCCAGGTGCCTGTAGATCCTGAGCTTTATCCTGGAACCTTAAAGGGTCACTTCCTTCATGTCAGCCTCATAAAGATGCTGAGTTTGTTTGGGGGTTTCATTCCTGTGGCTCCAGTGTTAGTGCTTGACATCAGAGAACAGGCAGAATCCTGTGTCAGTGGTGCTTTCTTCTCCTCCTCCTCCTCCTCTCCCTCCCACTCCCCTTATTCTTCTTCTTTTTCTTCTTTTCTTCTTTTTCTTCTTTTCTCCTCCTCCTCCTCCTCCTCCTCCTTCTTCCTCTTCTTCCTCTTCTTTTCCTGACTGACACATTAATTATTTAGTAGCATGGTATTTAACCTCCATGTATCTATGGTTTTTGCAGATGTTTTCTTGTGGTTGACTTTCAGTTTCATAGTGCTGTTCTCAGAAAAGGTGCATGGAATGACTTCAGTCTTTTTGTATTTGTGAGGTCCATTTTTATGACCTAACATGGGATATGTTCTGAGAATGTTTCATGTGCACTTGTAAAGAAAATGTATTCAGCTGTTTTAGGATGGAATGATCTCAATATATCCGTTGTCCATCTGAGCCAATAGGTCATTCAAAGCCATGTTTCCTTGTTTATTTTCTGTTTAGATGGTCTGTCCATTGTTGTAAGTGGGGTGTTAAAGTCCCCTACTAGAATTGTATTTTTATCAATTAGTTCCTTCATTCATTAGTAAGTGTTTAACGAATTTGCGTTGTCCTAAGTTGGGTCAATATATATTTACAAGTGTTGTATCTTCTTGTTGGATTGTTCCCTTTATTGTGATATAGTGACGTTTTTGTCTATTGTTACAGTCTTCGTTTTAAAGTCTATTTTGACTGATATAAGATTGCTATTCCAGCCTTCTTTTGGTAACCATTTGCATGAAAAATGCTACCCCATCCTCTCATTTTCAATCTGTAGGTGACTTTAGGTCTAAAATGGGTCTCTTATAGAAAGCTTGAACAGACCCATAACCAGCAAAGAAATTGAATCGGTTATCAAAAATCTCCCAACAAAGAAGAGTCCAGGACCAGATGGCTTCCCAGGGGAGTTCTACCAGACGTTTAAAGCAGAGATAATACCTATACTTCTCAAGCTATTCCAAGAAATAGAAAGGGAAGGAAAACTTCCAGACTCATTCTATGAAGCCAGTATTACTTTGATTCCTAAACCAGACAGAGACCCAGTAACAAAAGACAACTACAGGCCAATATCCTTGATGAATATGGATGCAAAAATTCTCCATAAGATACTAGTAAATCGAATTCAACAACATATAAAAAGAATTATTCACCATGATCAAGTGGGATTCATTCCTGGGATGCAGGGCTGGTTCAACATTCACAAATCAATCAACGTGATACATCACATTAATAAAAGAAAAGAGAAGAACCATATGATCCTGTCAATCGATGCAGAAAAAGCCTTTGACAAAATCCAGCACCCTTTCTTAATAAAAACCCTTGAGAAAGTCGGGATAGAAGGAACATAGTTAAAGATGATAAAAGCCATTTATGAAAAGCCCACAGCTAACATCATCCTCAATGGGGAAAAACTGAGAGCTTTTTCCCTGAGATCAGGAACACGACAGGGATGCCCACTCTCACCGCTGTTCTTTAACATAGTGTTGGAAGTGCTAGCATCAGCAATCAGACAACAAAAGGAAATCAAAGGCATCAAAATTGGCAAAGATGAAGTCAAGCTTTCGCTTTTTGCAGGTGACATGATACTATACATGGAAAATCCAATAGACTCCACCAAAAGTCTGCTAGAACTGATACATGAATTCAGCAAAGTTGCAGGATACAAAATCAATGTACAGAAATCAGTTGCATTCTTATACACCAACAATGAAGCAACAGAAAGACAAATAAAGAAACTGATCCCATTCACAATTGCACCAAGAAGCATAAAATACCTAGGAATAAATCTAACCAAAGATGTAAAAGATCTGTATGCTGAAAACTATAGAAAGCTTATGAAGGTAATTGAAGAAGATATAAAGAAATGGAAAGACATTCCCTGCTCATTGATTGGAAGAATAAATATTGTCAAAATGTCAATACTACCCAAAGCTATCTACACATTCAATGCAATCCCAATCAAAATTGCACCAGCATTCTTCTCAAAACTAGAACAAGCAATTCTAAAACTCATATGGAACCACAAAAGGCCCCGAATAGCCAAAGTAATTTTGAAGAAGAAGACCAAAGCAGGAGGCATCACAATCCCAGACTTTAGCCTCTATTATCAAGCTGTCATCATCAAGACAGCATGGTATTGGCACAAAAACAGACACATAGACCAATGGAATAGAATAGAAACCCCAGAACTAGACCCGCAAACGTATGGCCAACTAATCTTTGACAAAGCAGGAAAGAACATCCAATGGAAAAAAGACAGTCTCTTTAACCAATGGTGCTGGGAGAACTGGACAGCAACATGCAGAAGGTTGAAACTAGACCACTTTCTCACACCATTCACAAAAATAAACTCAAAATGGATAAAGGACCTGAATGTGAGACAGGAAACCATCAAAACCCTAGAGGAGAAAGCAGGAAAAGACCTCTCTGACCTCAGCCGTAGCAATCTCTTACTCGACACATCCCCAAAAGCAAGGGAATTAAAAGCAAAAATGAACTACTGGGACCTTATGAAGATAAAAAGCTTCTACACAGCAAAGGAAACAACCAGCAAAACTAAAAGGCAACCAACGGAATGGGAAAAGATATTTGCAAATGACATATTGGACAAAGGGCTAGTATCCAAAATCTATAAAGAGCTCACCAAACTCCACACCCGAAAAACAAATAACGCAGTGAAGAAATGGGCAGAAGACATGAATAGACACTTCTCTAAAGAAGACATCCGGATGGCCAACAGGCACATGAAAAGATGCTCAACGTCGCTCCTCATCAGGGAAATACAAATCAAAACCACACTCAGATACCACCTCACGCCAGTCAGAGTGGCCAAAATGAACCAATCAGGAGACTATAGATGCTGGAGAGGATGTGGATAAACGGGAACCCTCTTGCACTGTTGGTGGGAATGCAAATTGGTGCAGCCACTCTGGAAAACAGTGTGGAGGTTCCTCAGAAAATTAAAAATAGACCTACCCTATGACCCAGCAATAGCACTGCCAGGAATTTACCCAAGGGATACAGGAGTACTGATGCATAGGGGCACTTGTACCCCAATGTTTATAGCAGCACTCTCAACAATCGCCAAATTATGGAAAGAGCCTAAATGTCCATCAACTGATGAATGGATAAAGAAATTGTGGTTTATATACACAATGGAGTACTACATGGCAATGAGAAAGAACGAAATATGGCCCTTCGTAGCAACGTGGATGGAACTGGAGAGTGTGATGCTAAGTGAAATAAGCCATACAGAGAAAGACAGATACCATATGGTTTCACTCTTATGTGGATCCTGAGAAACTTAACAGAAACCCATGGGGGAGAGGAAGGAAAAAAAAAAGAGGTTAGAGTGGGAGAGAGCCAAAGCATAAGAGACTGTTAAAAACTGAGAACAAACTGAGGGTTGATGGGGGGTGGGAGGGAGGGGAGGGTGGGTGATGGGTATTGAGGAGGGCACCTTTTGGGATGAGCACTGGGTGTTGTATGGAAACCAATTTGACAATAAATTTCATATATTGAAAATAAAATAAAATATAATATAATATAATATAGTAAAATAAAATGGGTCTCTTGTAGGCAGCATGTGGGTGGGTCTTGTCTTTTAATCCATTCTGCCTCCCTATGGTTTTAATGGATTAATTTAGCCCCTTTACATTAAAAGTCATTATTGATGGATACCATTTTATTACTTGTGATTTTTTTGAAGATTTTCTCTGATCATTTTCATGACATTATCTCTTTCACGTTTTCCTGATTTTCTTTAGTGATATGTTTGGATTCCGTTATGCTAATTCTTTGTGCATTATAGTGGTTTTTGATATTTGGCAACCTTTAGGTTTGTATATAACCTCTACTATATATAGCTGTCTACATTAAGTTGATCATAATTTGACTGAACCCCTTGTTTTCTCCTTTCCTCCACACGTTTGAGGTATATGATATATGTTTTCCATCCTTTTCTGTGAATTCTTTGAATGGTTTCTGTACAAAAAAATTCATTTCACTGCATTGTATTTTCTACTTTTATACTGACACTTTTCATCTGTCAATTCCACTGAAAGAGTTCCTTTTAATATTTCTTGATATTCTGGTTTAGTCATCATGATCTGTTTAGTTTTTGGTAGTCTGAGAAACTCTCCTCATATTCTGAATGATACCAATGCTGTAGAGAGTATTCTTGACCACAGAACCTGACCCTAAGGCTGACCCTCACACTAACAAATTCTCTCAACTGAGCCCTCCAAGTAGGCCTTTACCATTTTTCATGCACTAACCCTAAGCCAAACCATGGCTCTGACCCTAATAGGGCTTGAATGGTAGCTCTGAGGAAACTATTTGTGACACATGACTGATCCCAGATGACTCGACCAGGGACAAAAAAGCTAATGGTGCCATTTTCAATGACTAAGAGGCAGCCAAAGAGTAGGATTCTGAGCAAAATCCTAACCCTGGACCACACAAACTGCCTAGGCCTTGCACCTTGAACCAAAGCCAGTCACAAATCCTGACAGCTCAGCACTGTGAGCTGTCCTCAGCTCAGCACTCTGTGGGGAGTTGTTCACTGCTGGTGGATGGACCACTACCATCTTCCAGGCCCTATGCCTAACCCTAAATATGACTGTTCCTACCAAGGCCTGGATCCCAGGTCTGGCCAAAAAAGGAATTTGGGAAACAGGACTAACTCCAGATAACTCAAACAGGAATGGAGAAGGAAGTTCTGCTGTTTGCAATGACCAGGATGAAGCTCGAATGTAGGATTGTGAGCCAACACCTAAGACTAACCCTCACCATCACCCTAGCCCTGAACGTTATCCATAAGCCTGAACCTCACCCTAACACTTGCCCTCCAATCAGAACTTTGGGAAGTGCTACACATCAGTGCTGGACAGGCAACTGCCATCTCCTGGTGCCTAAAGCTAACTGTAGCCATGGCCCTGGCTCTTTACAAGCCTGAATCTAAGGTTGGTGGTAACAACAGAAATGAGACACATGACTGATGCAAGGTTATTCAGTCCCAAGCAGAGAAAAAAAAGCATGCCTTTTGCAACAACCAGGATGGAACAAGAAAGTTTGATTCTGAGAGAGAATCTTACCCTAACTCATACCATCATCATAGCCCCTGAACATGACCCTCCCCCTAAAACTCACCCTCACCTCAGCCCTCCAGGGAAGGCTCTGCACTGCTGGTGAATAATCTCTTATCATCTAATAGACTCTAACCCTAACCCTAACAATGGCTCTGGCCCTACCTGGTTCCAGAATACAGATCTTTGGAAACCACAATTTGGGGACACAGAACTAATGTGAGTTTACTTGGCCATGTATGTAGTAGAAGGAATCATTGCCATTTCCAATGACCGGATCAAGTGACAGAGTAGGATTCAGAGTGAAACCCTAACCATAATCCACACCAACAGCTTAGCCTCTGAATATAAACCTGAAGACTGACCTTCACTCTGGCCATCACCCTCTACTCAGTCCTCCAGGTAGGGCTTCTCCCTGCCAGCAGATAGGCTCCTACCATTTCCTGGGCTCTAACCCTAATTCTAGCATTGTCACTGGTTCTAACTTGGCCAAAATCCTATGTATGGGGAAAAAACCAATTTGGAATACATGACCACTGCAAGATTATTCAACCAGGAACACAGAAGGAATCCATGCTCTTGGCCATGACTGGGATGGAGCAAAAGAGTAGGATTCAGACAGATAATCTAACCAGACCGCATACCATCAGCCCAGCCCCTGTACCCTGGGCTGTACCTAGGCTGACCCTCACCCTAACCCTCATCCTCAAAGACCTCTATAGTGAGGGCATTGTGCCTTGCTGGAGGATAGGGACCTATTGTCTCCTGGGCCTTAACGCTAACCTTTCCTATGGGTGTGGTCCTCCCAAACCCACATTTCAAGTCTCAAGAAACAATGGATTTGGGACACAAGACTGACTGAAGTTGATGCAGGCAGGGACACAGTGGCAAACTGTGCCATTGGGCATGAGGATGGAACTAGAAAGTATGATTTTGTGTGAAAACCTGACCGTAAGTCACACAATCCACCTAACTCATGAGGCCAAAAACTAAGCCTCACACTTACCTTAGTGTTACCATCACCTGAGCTCTCTGTGATGGGCTTGGCACTGCTGGTGGATAGGCCCCTACTATCTTCTGGGTCCCAACACTAACCCTAGCCATAGGTCCATCTCGACCCAAGCCTGAATCACAAGATGACAGAAACAGGGGATTTAGGACAAATAACTGACTCAAGATGGCTCAATCGGACACATAAGAAGAAATGGTGCTGGTTGCAAAGATCAGACCTGAAGCAGAACCTAAGGCCAACCCTCACACTGACACTTAACATCAACTGAGCCCTCTGTGTACATCTTCGCACTTCCAGAAAATAAGCCTTTACCATTTTCCTTGCCCTAACCATAACCCTAGCCACGGCCCTGAATGGGCCTGAATGCTAGCTCTGAGGAAACAATGGATTCGGAACACATGACTGACCCAAGTTGCTCACCCAAGTCCATAAGAGGAAATGGTGCCATTTGCAAAGACCACGATGGAGCCAGAGTGTATGATTCTGTGTAAAAACCCTATCCTAGGCCATATAATCAGCCTAGCCCTTTACCCCAAACCAAACCCTGATGGACACTCAGGCTCAATTGAGCCCTCTGTGTAGGTCTTTGCACTGCCAGCAGATAGACCTTTGCAATTTTTCACAGCCTAACCCTAATCCTAGCCATTGGGCTGGCCCTACTTGAGCCTGAGTGCTAGTTCCAAGGATAAAACTGGATTGTGACACATGAATGATGCAAGATGACTTGGCTAGGAACAAAGATGGATGCAATGTCACTTGTAAGGACCAGGATGCAAGGACTGGCATGCAGCCTCGAGAGCAGGATTCTAATCAAAATCCTAACTCTAGACCACAAAATCAGCCTAGCCCTTGAATTGAGACCAAAGCCTGTCACAAATCCTGATTTTTGCCCTCAATCCAGCCCTAGAGGGAGGGTTCTGCATTGCTGAAAAATTGACCCCTACAAACTGCCAGGCCCTAACCCTAACCCTAGTCATGACTATCCCTACTCAGACCCGGATCTCAGGTCAGACCAAACAAGGAATTTGGGACACAAGACTGATACAAGTTTACTTAGGAATAGAAAAGGAATTTGTGCTGTTTGCAACAACTGGGATGAAGCTGGAGTGAATGATTGTAGGCAAATACCCAACCTTAACCCTCACCATCACCTTAGAGGCCTAGGAACACAATCCATAAGCCTCACCCTCACCTAACACTCGCCCTCAACTCAACCCTTCGGGGAGTGCTCTGCACTACTGGCAAAGAGGTCACTACCATCTCCTGGTCCCTAATGCTAACATTTGCAAACTAGTTTCTTCATAGGTGTCATTCAGAGTGAGTATCTCAGAGAAATATACATTCCTTTAAGTTGGGAAATCTGGCCAAGTCCTGATGTCTCTGGCATAATTGGGACACAGGACCCATCATTATTTACCTTTGAGAAGTATGCTGACAATGGGAGGCATAGGGTCTTTGAAAATGCCCAGCAGAGTGTCCATGTGCAGGCAATGCCAGGGCTTAGGAGGGAGCTGGCCTTACTTCTGGATGAAGGAGAAACTATATTAGACATCTCATTCCCAACTTTATCCTAATCTCCTCTGTAATGTAGAAGCTTGCCCTTCCTTATAACCCTTCCCACCCATTTTCTGTTTTCATAACTAGGTCATGGGTCACAACCAGGCAGAACTGGTCTGTCAGCCACACAGCTGCATCTAGGATTTGTGGTAAACTACCACTCTGGTCCTGTGCTATGTGAGAGCAATCTGTTCTTTCATCTCAAAGAAGAATGACCTTCCTGTCCATGAGCACCTGTTGCTTGTCTGGCGATGGTAATCCCCATGGTGGGTGGCCAGCTTGCCTCCCTCCCTGGCTGACTGAAATGTCTTCATCCTATAAGGCAGGTGGATCAGGCATGCACAGTAGACTTCAGGACAATTCAGCCCAAAAAAGCCCTTACAAGGAATACTGCACCATGACTTGGTGACAATACCTAAAGCACCAACAGGACCCCTAACCTGCTATCACTGAATCACTTCCCTTTCTATGTCCTGATGGGTAGGGAATACAAACGAGCCAAGATCAGGAGCCTTCTTTCTCTTTCTTAAAGAAAAGTGCAAGCCTTTTGCCACATGGGCACCCAGGTGTAAGTAATGAATGCTTCTCTTTGCCCCTGCTCGCCGGTGTTTCTTACTATAGACAACTGCTGCCTCTCAGGAGATGGTGCTAGGCATGTCCTTCTCAGCTTCATCTTGCTCTCCTTTGTAATGAAACACTTTGGCCCTTTGCCTATTTATTTCCATCCTTTTGCTCCTTTCTTCAAACTAACATCTCTCTGGAATCCATTCAGATTCGGTGTCTCCCAGCAATATCTTCCAATTTAAACTGGGGCCTCTGGCTGAGTGCTAGTGACTCAGGCATAGATTGGCAGCAGGACCTCTTGTAACTTCCTATGAGAACTCTGTTCGCAATGAGAGGTGTAGGGCATATGAAGGTGCCAAGATGAATATGGATAGATGTGGGTAGGTACTCATGAAAGTTTGCAAAGGGACTGGCCTTACACATGAAGCAAGGAGAAATGAAGGTAGATAAACGTGGCTAGCATAACTCATTACCATCAGTAATGTAAAGACTTGGCATCCCTTGTAGCCATTCCCACCAATTTGCAATTTTCTAAGTCTTGGGTCATATTCAGGGACAACTGGGCCGTCACTCACTTCACACAAGCAGAACCCAAAGATTGGTGCTAACTTGCCACTGTGGTCCATTGCTATGTGAGAGCAAACACTAACTTCAAATCAAGGGAAGGATGGCCTTCTTTCACTGAGTGCTTTGTGCTTGGCCAGCTCTGCTTAAATGCAGTAAAGGGAAGACATGCCTTCATTCTGTATCAAACATGATTCCCATATGCACACTATTCTTCAGACCTGGTGAACACAGAAAAGGCCCTTTGAAGAACTGCTGTATCAGGTCCAGGTTCCAAACACTTGATAACCAGCTGGGAGCAGGACACCCTTGCCTCTATATCAATGGTGCATTTATTTCCTGATGGGAGGGACAGGAAAAATCGCCAAATACAGCTTTTCTTGTTTGTTAATGAAAATACGGAACTCCTGCAAATTTTCACTCTCATGTACAGCCAATAGAGGTTTCCTTTTCCACCAGCTCTCAGGCGTTCTTTTCTGCCCAGACAGCCAGCCTGCCAGGAGACAGAAGTAGGCACTGAATTCTAACTTTAGCCCATTGTCTTCTGTAATGAACAGCTTTTGTCTTCCAGGTGCCTATTTGCATTTTATAGCTCTATTTTTCAAACTAGGTTCTACCCGGGAGCCATTCAGAGCAAGAGCCTCAGAAGAATGCACTTTGTTTAAACTAGAACATTGCAAGGTTTTTATTAAGAAAGGATGTTGAATTTTGTCAAATGCTTTTTCTGCATAGACAGGATCATATGATTCTTTTCTTTTCTTCTATTAATATGATGTATCACATTGATTGATTTCCGAGTGTTAAACCAGCCCTGCAGCCCAGGAATGAATCCCACTTGATCATGGTGAATAATTCTTTTTATATGCTGTTGAATACGATTTGCTAGTATCTCACTAAGAATTTTTGCATCCACATTCATCAGGGATATTGGCCTGTAGTTATCTTTTTTACTGGGTCTCTGTCTGGTTTGAGAATCAAAGTCATGCTGGCTTCATAGAATGAGTCTGGGAGTTTTCTTTCCCTTTCTATGTTTTGGAACAGCTTGAGAAGAGTAGGAATTATCTCTGCATTAAATGTCTGGTAGAATTCCCTAGGGAAGCCATATGGTCCTGGACACTTATCTGTTGGAGATTTTTGATAACTGATTCCATTTCTTCGCTGGTTATGGGTCTGTTCAAGTTTGCTATTTCTTCCTGTTTGAGTTTTGGAAGTGTATGTGTGCTTAGGAATTTGTGCATTTCTTCCAGGTTGTCCAGTTTGTTGGCGTATAATTTTTCATAGTATTCCCTGATGATTACTTGTATTTCTGAGGCACTGGTTGTAATAATTACATTTTCATTCATGATTTTATCTATTTCAGTCATCTCCTTTTTCTTTTTGAGAAGCCTGGCTAGGGGCTTATCAATTTTGTTTATTTTTTCAAAAAAAACAACTCTTGGTTTCATTGATCTGCTCCAGTTTTTTTAGATTCTGTATGGTTTATTTCTGCTCTGGTCTTTATTATTTCTCTTCTTCTGCTGGGTTTGGGGTGTCTGCTGTTCTGCTTCTAGTTCCTTTAGGTGTGCTGTTAGATTTTGTATTTAGGATTTTTCTTGTTTCTTGAGATAGGCCTGGATTGCAATGTATTTTCCTCTCAGGACGGCCTTTGCTGCATCCCAAAGCGTTTGGATTGTTGTATTTTCATTTTCATTTGTTTCCATGTATTTTTAAATTTCTTCTCTAATTGCCTGGTTGACCCATTCATTCTTTAGTAGGGTGTTCTTTAACATCCATGCTTTTGGAGGTTTTCCAGCCTTTTTCCTGTGGTTGATTTCAAGTTTCATAGCATTGTGGTCTGAAAGTGTGCATGGTATGATCTCAATTCTTTTATATTTATTAAGGGCTGTTTTGTGACCCAGTATGTGATCTATCTTAGAGAATGTTCCGTGTGCACTTGAGAAGAAAGTATATTCTGTTGCTTTGGGATGCAGAGTTCTAAATATATCTGTCAAGTCCATCTGATCCAATGTATCATTCAGGGCCCTTGTTTCTTTATTGATTCTGTTAGATGATCTGTCCATTGTTGTAAGTGGAGTATTAAGGTCCCCTGAAATTACGACATTCTTTTTTTTTTTTTTTTTTTTTTAATTTTTTTTTCAACGTTTTTTATTTATTTTTGGACAGAGAGAGACACAGCATGAACGGGGGAGGGGCAGAGAGAGAGGGAGACACAGAATCGGAAACAGGCTCCAGGCTCCGAGCCATCAGCCCAGAGCCTGACGCGGGGCTCGAACTCACGGACCGTGAGATCGTGACCTGGCTGAAGTCGGATGCTTAACCGACTGCGCCACCCAGGCGCCCCTACGACATTCTTATCAATAAAGTTGCTTACGTTTGTGATTGTTTTATATAATTGGGGACTCCCATACTTGGCGCCTAGACATTTATAATTGTTAGCTCTTCCTGAGGGATAGACCCTGTAATTATTATATAATGCCCTTCTTCATCTCGTGTTACAGACTTTAATTTAAAGTCTAGTTTGTCTGATATAAGTAGGGCTACTCCAGTTTTCTTTTGACTTCCAGTAGCATGATAGATAGTTCTCCATCCCCTCACTTTCAATCTGAAGGTGTCCTCAGGTCTAAAATGAGTCTCTTGTAGACAGCAAATAGATGGGTCTTGTTTTTTTATCCATTCTGATACCCTATGTCTTTTGGTTGGAGCATATAGTACATTTACATTTGGTGTTATTATTGAAAGATATGGGTTTAGAGTTATTGTGATGTCTGTAGATTTCACGCTTGTAGTGATATCTCTGTTACTTTGTAGTCTTTGCAACACTTAACTCACAGAATCCCCCTTAGGATCTCTTGTAGAGCTGGTTTAGTGGTGGTGAATTCCTTCAGTTTTTGTGTTTGGGTAAATCTTTATCTCTCCTTCCATTCTGAATGCTAGACTTGCTGGATAAAGGATTCTTGGCTGCATATTTTTTTTCTGTTCATCACATCGAAGATTTCCTGCCATTCCTTTCTGGCCTGCCAAGTTTCAGTAGATAGGTCTGCTACTACTCTTATGTGTCTGCCTTTGTAAGTTAGAGTCTGTTTATCCCTAGCTGCTTTCAGAATTTTCTCTTTATCCTTGTATTTTATCAGTTTCACTATGATATGTTGTGGAGAAGATTGATTCAAGTTATGTCTGAAGGGAGTTTTCTGTGCCTCTTGGATTTCAGTGCCTTTTTCCTTCCCCAGATCAGGGAAGTTCTTAGCTATGATTTGTTTAAGTACACCTTCAGCCCATTTCTCTCTCTCTTCCTCTTCGGAATTCCTATGATACGGATATTGTTGTGCTTGATTGCATCACTTAGTTCTCCAATTCTCCCCTCATACTCCTGGATTTTTTTTATCTCTCTTTTCTCAGCTTCCTCTTTTTCCATAATTTGTCTCCTAGTTCACCTATTCTCTCCTCTGCCTCTTCAATCTGTGCTATGGCCATCTCTTTTTTTTTTTTTTTTTGCACCTCATTTATAGCATTTTTTAGTTCCTCATGACTATTTCTTAGTCCCTTCATCTCTGTAGCAATAGATTCTATGCTGTCCTCTATACTTTTTTCAAGCCCAGCGATTAATTTTATTACTATTATTCTAAATTCTTGTTTCTTATATTGCTGAAATCAGTTATGATCAATTCGTTAGCTGTCCCTACTTCCTGGAGTTCTTTTTGAGGAGAATTCTTCCATTTTGTCGGTTTAGCTAGTTTTCTGTCCCTTGTGCGTTTTAAAGGTTTGGGTGCTCTGTACCTGTGAGCACTGCTATATTAATGGAGGGTATACACTGCCCAGAGCGTGGTCCTTCAGAAGGTGTTTTTTAAGGGGTTGTTACTTGCTCTCTTTTGTTGTGACTTTGGTTATTTTATTACCCTACTCGTAGTAATATTTCGTACCCTCCACCAGGTGTGCTTTGATTTGTTCTTTGCAGTAGTCCTGTAAAGGAAAACAGATAGACAAACAGGAGACAAAATACACAAACACACAAGTAAATAACACAAACAAATAAACAAAAACAACCAAGAGTAAAAAGAAAAAAACCTAAAACACTGACTACAAGTAAAGAAGAGAGTGGGGGGTGGTGCTGAAAGAAGAGCACATACAAAGGGAGAAATGACAGGAGTGGGGAGGGGGGAGAAAAAGTAAATGTTGATTACGCAGAGAGACTAAAAGGCTTAATCCAGAGAGAGACAGGAAAATAAAGCAGGGGGTGGGGAAAACAAAACCAAGATAAAATACCCAGGCAGAGAAACTATATGGCTTGATTATTCCTGAGAGAGAGAAAGGAGTATAAAGAAAGAGGTATAGAACATGTATCAAGACAATGGATTAAATATGTCTCTTTAGACAGACCAATAACCAGAGTAACTAGCCTAGGGGAGGGAAGAGATAAGGAGGAGAAATGGGGGGTGGGGGTGGAGAATATATCTTTGTATCCAGAATTGACCTAGAGTTAATCCAGGCAATGCTGCATCACTTGTAGGTAATAGCTGTCCTCAGGGTCTGTGCTGCTCTGGTGGATACACAGTTACCCAGTGCAAAGGGGCATGGTTTGGTGTAATCTGAACCCACCTCCTCTGTGGGCCCAGGAGTGATCACAGAGGCCTTGTCTTGGGGGTGGTGGGGGCGGGGGAGGGGAAAATGGTGATTCCTTAGTCTCTTCTCCATGGAGCAGGACCCGGTGGACTCCTTTAGAGTGGCCCTCACTGTGCATCAGGCGTAGATGGGCAGTCCTTCTCTATCAGCCAACTCCCCCGACCCTGGGCTTGGCTAGGATTCAAAGTCCCACTCTATGCACTCTGCCACTGTGGAAGCGCCTCTCAGTGCAGTGATATGTGGTCCTGGCTGCTTTGTCTGTGTCACTGAACTTCAGGGAGGACTGTCTTCTACTGCACACTGAGCCACTGCCCTCGTGGCCGTGAGCCCCCAGGGTGGTGGATGTAGGCAGGCTTTATCTTTTCCCAGTGTGCCAGGGAAACGACCACATTATCCTCCTGCAGACTGTGGCCTAGGCCCAGCCACTGCACCCAAGGGTGGCAGATGCAGACAGGTTCTGTGCTATCATGCAGCCCTCCAGGGATGGAACTGCTTTCTCCAGCTACTGACTGAGCCTCTGACCTACCACCACACCCAGGCCTGGCTCCCCTCCTCCCCAGGTGCATGAACAGGGACCCAGCCCCAGTCCAAAGAAAGCCCCGCAGTTAGAGATCAGATCCTTCTAAGTCTCAGTCCGAGGTCTTTCTCTTGTCCAGCTATGGTCCTGCACTTCCCTAACCGCTCTTTCTCTTCCCTTCCTCTCTCCCCAGAAGGGGGTCCCTCCCCTCTGTGACCACGCGGCCTTTTTTCTTTTTATCTCCCCCAGTTTGCAGTTAAGCACCTATCTTTTTTCCAGCTTTCCCATTTTCTTCCTAGTAGATTCAGTCTCTTTTCCTCCTAGGCTCTGGTGTTCAGTCTTTTGGCTTCTACACTTCTTTGTTTGAGAGACACAGGATGTATGGATCCCCCTATTTCTCTGCCATGTTGGCCCCTCCTCCCTGGAGACCATCTTTCAACTACATCTTGTTTCACCAAGTAAGAAGGGTTTGAAAACCTGTGGGATCTTATGCGGATAGTGCCATACACTCAACTGTGTCAAACAGCCCTTTGGGGAAACCATTTTTCAAATAGCATCTTGTATTACTTAGTCATAAGTGTTTGAAAACCTATGTGGGGCACGATGTGAAAAATGACATGTATTTGATACTCTGAAACAATCCTGCGGAGGAACCATCTTTCAACTAACATCTTGTTTGACTAAGTTAGAAGAGCTTGAAAGCATATGCAGACGTATATGATAAGTGTTATATACTCGACTATGTGAAACAACACGTTGGGGAAAATACCATTCAACTAACATCTCCTTACTCGAAGTTAGAAGAGGTTGAACAATGATGGGAGGCCTATACTGAAAGTGCCACATATTCACCTTTGTGAAACTGCACATTGGGTAAACCATCTTTCAAGTAACATCTTGTATCACTAAGTTGGAATTATTTGAAATTTTATGTGGAGAACGATGTGGAAAGTGACATTTACTCCACCCTGTGAAGGAATACTGTGGAGAAACCATCTTTCAACTAACATCTTGATTCACAAAGGTAGAACCATTTGAAAACATATGTGGGGTCAACGCAGAAAATGCAATATACTCAATTCTGCGAAACAACACTGTGGAAAACATTTTTCAACATCTTATTTCACTAAGTTAGAAGTGTTTGAAAACCTATGGTGGCTTAAGCAAAAAGTGCCCTATACTCAATTATGTGAAAAAAACACTGTGGTGAAACAATCTTTCTACTTATATCTTCTTTCACTAAATGAAAACTGTTTGAAAACTATGTGGAACCTACAAGGTACGTGCCATATAGTCAACAATGTGAAAGAACACTCTGGGGAGCCATCTTTCAACTAACATCTAGTTTCACTCTGGTACAAGTTCTTGAAAACCTATCCAGGGACTTTACGTAAAGTTCCATATCCTCAACTCTGTCAAACTTCACTTTGGGGAAACCATCTTTCAACTAACCTCTTGTATCACTAAGTTAGAAGTGTTTGAAAACATATGCAGGGCCTATGTGGAAAGTGACATATACTCAACTCTGTCAAACTGCACTTTGGGGAAACCATCTTTCAACTAACATACAACCATGCAACACACGAATTACACAAACCAAACATATATCACACATATCACAATACACAAACAACACAAATACAAAACATATATGACAAACACACTACACATGACCACATGTACACTTCTCTCAAGACACTTATAACACACATACACGCACACCCTGCCCATTCCACACACGTTGCCCTCTGCATTAGCCACATTCATACTAAATACACACCTACATCACACATATATCATCTACAAATAACATTAAATACACCATATATATATCACACACTCACCATGCATGTGCCACAAACATATCCAACACAGATCACACATGCCCCACACACCTAGTTATAACCCTCACACAGGATTACCACACTCAACACATATATAGCACACAATTTCCAAACAAACCACACATACACCCTCCACATAGACACCACACACCCCAAACCTACACCACATATACAGAAGGCAGATGCCAACTCCTCTACACATCAACTACAAAGACACCACACACACTGCACATATAGACACAAATGTGACACATATACCATACAGCTACACCACTCTTACACCGAACACACAGCAACAGATAGTACAAACACATACCTCACATAACCCGTGAATACCACACAAACACCTCACCCAGTTACAACATACACACCACTTACACATCACACAAATATCTTCCACACACTATTTACTACACATAATACACATATCACACACTCACACATATATACACACCCTACACACATATGCCACACAAACACACTCCATATATACTCCACATACATGCCAAACATATACCACACACAACACACATATACTACACAGACACCACATCTACAATAAGCACACCATGAGAATCCATACATCTATGATATATAGACACCATGCACACCACACACACCACACTTATATTGCACAAACTCCACCCGTATGCCACACCACAAAACCACACATGCACCACATACAAAACACACATGCCATACAAAGACCATACACGAACATACATTCTATGTGGAGCATACATACATGACATATATAGTAAAATCACAACATATATACACTTAAAGACCACACAGAAAGACACATACATCACCTACAAACCACCGACACACCATACACACACATCACATTCACCACACAAATGCAGTACACAGAAACAAACCACATATACAACATACATGCCATCCATACAGAACAGGATCGTGCACTCAATCACAACTACTCCCAACATACACCACAAACACCACACACACCACACATATACCTCTCAATACACCCACCAGATGCCACCCACACCTTGTGGTTTACTGCCTGAAATGACACTGCTCAAGTGTCTTTCATGTAGCCTTTCACATACATCTCATAGACAGTTTGCTGAAACATTCTTTATTAGCGTGTGTTGGGAGAGCTAGCATGGCAGCCGTTGTAGTCTCATCCCGTGAATGTAGCAAGCTCACTAGCAAATCATTCTAAATACCCCAGAAAGCAACACGAAGACTGACAGAACCAAGGCCACGGTTACAGGGAGAGAAGAAGCCACATCAAAGAAACTAGGAAGTGAAGAGAGGGGTTTGGGGGAGAAATATATCAAGGGTACTGCAGAGGAGAGGGAGCCCTCATTGAGGAAAGAGGGAGAGGAAGAGAAGCACACAGAGGAGCACACAAGGTGACCCTTCCCCAAAGACACATGAAAAGAGGCTCAACATCACTCATCATCAGGCAAATACAAATCAATACTACAATGAGATATCACCCACGTCTTTCAGAAGGGCTACATTTGACAACACAAGAAACAAGTGGTGTTGGCAAGTTTGGGGATAAAGGGAAACCCTCTGACACTGGATGGGAATGCAAACTGGTGCAGCCACTCCGGAAAACAGTCCAAAGTTTCATCGAATGTTGAGAATACGAGTGCCCTGGGGCACCTGGGTGGCATGGTCAGTGAGGCACCTGACTCTTGATATCCACTCCAATCAGGATCTCACAGTCATGGGACTAAGCCCTTGTTGGGCTCTGCACTGACAGCATGGAGTGCGCTTGGGATTCTCTCTCCATCTCTCTCTGCTCCTCTCCATCTCTCACTCTCTCAATCTCTCCGTCTCTAATAAATTAATTAATTGAAAAAATTGCTTACCCTTTAAAACTTAGAGTTGCCCTATGATCCAGCAATTGCCTTATGAGGTATTTATCCAAAGGATACAAAAATAAGAATTCAAAGGCACACAGCCACCCCAGTGTTTTTCACAACACAATGAAAAATAGCTAATTAGGGAAAGGGCTCAAATGTCCACTGGCTGAGGAATGGATGGAGATGTGGTATATACATACAATGGAATATTACACAGCCATGAGAGAGAATGAAATTTTCCTTTGCAATGATTTGGATGCAGTATATATTTGGATGTATATCTGAGACTAGATACACTGAGGGGCAGTGTTCATGTTTACAAGAACCTGACTAGCTCATGTATTCACAATCTGGCTCACACAGGAATCAAAAAAAATTTGTAGCAGATTCCTGAATAAGAGCCCTCAGAACCCCCTGGCTACAGCTCAAACCCTTCTGCCTTCCACTACTGATGGGGAAAATGGCACGGATAGACCAAGCCAAAAATCACTGCCTCCTAAAGAAATAAGGCAGGCTTCTTGCTGATAGGACTCGCAGGTGTAGTCCTTCAAAGGGCCCCCTAGGTCTAAGCCCACAGGCCTTTCTGATTCTCAATATGACCTGGTTGATAAGAGACTACACTGGGTACTTCATTCTCAACTTTCTCCAAATCTCATTTGTGGTAAATAATTCTGGCAGTGTGTCTCCATTTCTGCTCCTAAACTTTTTTGATGAAATAGGGTTTGCATGGACACTATTCTAGGACAGTGTCTCAGAAAAATATCCTCTTGTTTCAACTTGGGGGTTTGGTGGTATGCCTGTGATGGTGATAGAGGTACTGCACTGGGCCCTTTTCAGTTTGGGTTCAGAATGATGTGGCCCTCCACATACCCAGGGCCTGTGAAGGTGCCCAGGGAGAATGCTCATGGGAAGTCAAAGCCCGTGGTTGAGGGTGGATCCCAATTCCTGTGTGGGGCAAGGAGAAGGAAAGGTCATGGTCTCCATCTGCGGTTTCCTCCATGTGCATTTGAATGCATAGCTTTGGCTCACCTTGTAGTCATTCCTCTTCCATTGCTGCATTTCTAACTTGGTCTCAGTTCACACACGGTTACCCTACCCTGTGTCTGTCACCTACACCAACCAAGGTCCCAGTTTAGGGGTGAGATTCCAAACTTTTCCTAACCCAATACAGGGCTCTCTGAGGTGATGTCCCAAAGGACACCTGTCCCCCTGTCCCTGAGCCTCTGGTTGTAGGCAGGCTACAGTATCATGCAAATCGGTAGCCACATGGACCACTGCCCCTAATGGAGGGAGCTACCCTCAATCTAAAGAACAGTTTGTACATATGCACCATGATCCCGGACGTGGTCAGCACGCAAAAATGCTTTTGAATAGAGCACCGAGTCCTTGTCCCACAATCTGATCATCACATGGAAGCACATTCTTCATAGGACACAGCCAGTGTTGCCCCTCTCTACTAATATGATGGCCAGAAGCACACCAGAAGCCAAAGTTCCCCCTCTGTATACTGCCGGAAGCCGAGCTATCCAACCAGCCTGATGGCAGGGCCCAGGCAGTGGACGGATCGGGGCTGCAGGGCAGCCCACCGACAGTGAAGCTTCTTGTACTCCTGCTTTTATGTAATTTGGCCTTAATAAAGTACCTGGGGAATTGTCTGTTGGGGAATTTCCCTCAACAGGCCCCCTGGGAAAAGAACCATCGGGAAAGAAATAAGGTTCTGCAAGGAATTGTGCAGCCCTACATTTAGCCCTTGCCACCCCCTATAAAGACTCCTCTACCTAAAGGAAGGATAGCCTCATACATTTGCCAGCAAAGGAGGGACAAAGGGATTTGAAAGCCCCACTCTGGCAACAAAAGAATATATCTATGGGTACAAATTACTCCAACCCCTAGGCCCACTTGGCCCCCAGGAGGCATTCCAGGTGATGACTGAACCTAGTCGGTTAAAGTACAGAATGGTTCATTAGTTCTAGGTGCATTGTCTCTCTGAGAATGTATAAGGCATGTGTTCCTAAGGCACTCTTGGCCCCCTCCTGGCCCCTGGACTGAGGCGAACACTTTTGTTCCTCAAGCCACAAATGGTTCAGGGAAACAACTAAGAGGTCATGTCCTTGTAACTGTTCCACTTGAGGTGTTGAGAGATAGATGACTTTTCATGACAACAGCAAAGCAAATGCTTTATAGATTATAGATAAACATAAATACATAATGAAAATAATGTAAGAAATTAATCAATAAGCAAAGGGCAGGAGGAAACATAATGAGAAAATAACCATGTTATTCCTTAAAGTGTGATTACACATAGGAACATTTTTAGAATTAGGTAATGCTAGAAAACATAGATGACGTACGCTATAAGGAAAATTGTTAACGAATATAATGCCACGTTTGCCACAACAAAGTGGCCAGTTCAACACACTGCTGTTGTCTGTGTCCATTTTTATTTTTCTTTTATTTTTTTTCACTTTTTTGCTGATGCTGTTCATCTTTTGGGAACACCTGGACCTGCTGGAACTGGACTCTGGCAGAGTTCATGGAAGGAGCCAATCTTAACCTGCCCTTCCAAACTGAACAAGAGCATTGGCTTTATATGCCAAGACTTCAATGGTGGCTTACTTCAGCACCTCCTTATGTGTGTTACCGGCCTCATCAACTTTTCTGCTCATATTAAACTAAAAATCAACTGGCTTTTGCTAAGTACAGCCCCAAACCTCTACAAGGACAGACAATTTTACCTTTTTCTCAGCCACAAGCTTTGATATACCTCAAAAAACAAGCACATCTCATACTCCTAATGTTATAGCCTGCTCTAGTCTCAAATATTCAGACCCACCCCCCCACCCCCTGGAACATTATCCCCTGGACAACCTTATGGAGAAACTGAGCATAATCTTCACTGGGGTAATTGGACTATTACTGACAGGGGTCCTGGAGGACATCTTGAAACAAAATATTCTAATAAGACCATAACCTTTGGCCAGCTTAATAGGGAGGATACTTTTTAAGAAAACGGAGGCTTGTCTGGCCCTGTAATTTGTGCACATAAAGGGAAATTAAAAGGACCTTGGCGTGTTAATCTTTGGAAGCTAAGTCTTCCCTTCCTCACTCGTACTATTAGCCATGGTGACATTTATGTGAAACAACACACTAATCTAACTTGGGTCTCCCTGTTCAATAACCAATTTGCATGGACCACTATTTGCATCCATTCTCCCTATGTTCTCTTTGCGACCTCCACCTTACAGATCCAACAACTAGAAAATAATTATAATGTCTCTTCCTCCCAAGGTTGGCTTATGTCCTGCGTAAGCAATGATAACATCACCCAATTAAACATCTCCTCTCTCTTTAGTACTTAGAGAGCATGTCTCAACCTGGGTTCCTGTTAATATCTCTGAGCCCTATATGCACCCATTAAGACTAGGTGCACTTTCCAAGCTTGTTCAATACTGGTACTCTGCTGCAAGGCAGAAAAGAATTGTTGGCCTGTTAACCGTGGGCATCCTAGCAGTAGTAGGCGTTATCACCTCTGCCATTGTAGCTGGAATCAGCCTTGATCATACTATCAAGACAGCCCATGTCCTTAATAAATTTATGGTCAACACCACCAAAGAATTCATGAGCCAGACTTCCACTGATAAACAAGTCTTGGCCCGCCTCGAAGCTCTTGAGGCTGCAGTAGAATTGATTGGAGAAAGACAGGAGGCCTTTTTCCTCCACTCTAAACTTCCCTGTGTCCCTAACTACCAGCCTATCTGCATGACTGGCATTCCTTAGCTTGGGATGCTGTCCAGAAACACTGTCACAGTGTCTTTTGTTCCCACCTCTCTAATAATATAGTTTTAGATATGACTTGAGCCAACAGCTACAATATGCAGAGTACCAGCTTAAAAATGAATGGGCTGGTTCTTGGGAAATGTGGCATGTCCTAAATCCTTTCTCACTTACAGCTGGCACCCATCTCACATTCTGGATAACTTTGAGAAGTGGAATGCTTTTACTGTGTCTCTGCTTATGTCTTTGCAGAATCACCTTCCAAGCCATCCAAAAGCAAAAGAATGACCAGAAGCTCATCATGATGGTCCCGGAACACGAAGCTAAAAGAACCAAGAAAAACAAAAAGGGGGAGCTGTGGGGGATAAGCTTAGGAATCCCCTGGGCTTACACAAATGGGTTCATATGGCATAAAGAAATACAAAGCCATAAAGTGCTCACTCCCGAGTTTGGGTAAGCCAGATTTGCACCCCAAGACTAGAGGGAGGGGTGCAAAGATACCCCGAGAATAGGGAGGCACAAAGGTGCCAGGAATAGGGAGGTGCAATGGGGCCTCGCCCCACATGTGTTACAGAATTATGTGTACATGAGGAAACCTAGCGCTTCTGAGGGGCCCAGCATGGAAAGTTTGCCTGTAGGCAGGCCCAAAGGAGTAAGGAGAATACCAGTCCTTCTGCAAGAAGAAAACACTGAGCCATACAATACATCTTCAGTTGTATCCCATTCTGATTTGAATTGCAGGTGAAGATTTCCTCTGGACTGGGCTTCCAGGTAAACCCAGTGGTGTTTTCCCCATTCTCCAGTGCGGAGGTGCTTACAATTATGAAGACAGCCAGCTTCAGGTAGATTATATTAGTCACTCTATTCTGTGCTTCATCCCTTTCTCATAGGAAAAGAAGTACTCTGTACCTCCATGTGTCCATTCCCATTCTGTCACTGGGTTTCTTTCTTTTTTTGAAACCTGGTTTTCAACATTTACCATTTTTGAGTGAGCAAGACACACACACACACAGCCATGAGTGGGGGTAGGAACAAAAAGAGGGAGATAGAAAATCTGAAGCAGGCAACACTCTATGAGTACAAAGCCTGATACAGGTAAGACCTCACAACTATGACTTTGTGACCTGAGCTGAAATCAAGAGACAGCCACATGACAGACTGAGCATCCCAGGTGCCTCGTTCTTTTTGATTTCTCTAATTATATGTTGGTTCCCACTAGGCACAGACAACCTGTGAGAAATGGGTGATTGGTGGAAATTTCTCACACTGCTCCGCAGCTAACAAAGCATTCAGTTTCTGATACACAAGAGGATCCACTGACCCCTGAGACTGATGACTTGGCACTTGAAACCCTGGAGTTGGCATGGCAATAGTTATACAGCAGAACTCCAACCACCGGCTGCTATGGATGCCTTCATCTGAACAGCAGACAGTTCATCCATTTGCAGTATACTTCAGGACCTGCAAAATGTGCAGAAACAACCCATTCAAGGACCAGTGCAACAGAGCCAATTTCTAAATACTTGAGGGTCAGCCACAAACCAGAAACTGCTAACTGTGTAGCATGACTGCCTCAGAGGACAGGAAAAAACAAAACAAAAGAAAAAAAAAAAACAATATCGAATGCCAGAAACGTTCCCTCTCCTTGTGAAGGAACAATGCAGGAGTTATCCCTTTGTCCTAGCACACACAGGGTTCTTACTCCTGAGACAACCATGTTGCCAAGAGATTGTTCCAGTCACTGCAGTTTCTTGCCATAACCCATTCTTTTCTGTTAATAGACAAGTTTGGTCTTCTGTGTCTTCTCCTCCACCCTGTTGCTTTTTCAAGCTCAGATCTCCCTGTTGTCCATTGAGGCCCATTGTCTCAGATCCATTTCCTCTTCTTTTAACTAGGAAGTCTGACCAAATTCTTGTCACTCTGGGATATGCTGGGCCACAGGGACCCTCAAAAATGGCCTCCCAGTACTCTGTTGACAAAGATAAGCCCAGGACATTTCAAGGCGCCCACCAGGAATGCTTGTGTGTATTCAGGGTCAGAGGTATCAGGAGGGAGCTATCCTCACTTCTTGGCCAAAAGAAACATGGAACTAGACAATTCATTCTCAGATTTATTTCCATTCTCAGCTGAAATGAAAAACTTTGGCCCTGAGTGTACCCATTCCAATTCCCTGGATGTATGGGTCCCAGGTAAGGCGAATGAGGCTGTCCCCCACATAGCGAGTGCCCAGCCAGTCCCAAGGAGCTCTGACTCTGCTCTGTGCTAACCAAGAGCAATCAGTTGCTGATATCCCAAAGGAAAGATTGCTTTCCTGGGAGTATTGGTGTTTGTGGCTGGGTGACGAGGGAATGATGGTTAGCCATCTTCTCTCCCTCCCTGACTGTTAAAGAAGCTGTCACTCTGAAGAGCAGTGGGTTCACCTATGGGCAGTATTCTTGAGGACCTGCTTAGCACTGAAAGAGACCAATCAAGAATACTGCACCACAGACCAGCTGAAAACACTTGAGCACAAACCCACTACCCTTGAATCGCTGCTGCCTTTATCCACTGATAGGATGGGAAAGGAAACCAGTGAACTCGCAAAGCTTCCCTTGTCTCTCTCAAGTAACAATACAGGCATCTTTCCATGAGGGCTCCCACTGTAAACCGTGGAGGTTTCCCTCTGCCCTAGTCCACATGTGTTTCTTTTTGCGGAGACAGTCAGCTGGCCAGGAGATTGTACTAGTCATTTCATCCTCAGACTGATCACATTCTCATCTCTCATAGGAACCCTGTCCCTCTGTGTATCTATTTCCACTCCTTTCCTCTCTTTGTGTTTATTTTTATTTTTGAGAGAAAGGGAGGGCATGAGAGAGTGTGTGCATGTGGTGAGGGGTTGAGAGGGAGGGACAGATGACTGCAAGCAGGCTCCTCCATGCTGACAGGAGAGAACTTGATGTGGGGGGTCCATCTTGCAACCATGAAATCACACCCTTCGTGATAAACTGATGTTTAAGCAACCGAGCCACCCAGGAGCCCCATTCTTTCTTTCTTTTACTTTTTTAAGTATTTATTTAATTTTGAGAGAGAGCGAGAGACCCACGGAAAGAGAGAAAGAGAGAGAGAGAGAGAGAGAGAGAGAGAGAAAACGGGGGATGGGCTGAGAAAGAGAGAGAGAGACAGAATCTGTAGCAGACTTCAGGCCTCAAGCTGTCAGCAGAAACTGTAACACAGGACTCGAACTCACGAACTGTAAGATCATGACCTGAGCTGAAACCAAGAGTCAGAGGCTTAAGCGACTGAGTCATCCAGGTGCCCCTTTTTACTCTTCTTAAAAGTAGAATCAGCCATGGGCAAATCTGGCCCCTGGTTCAGAGCAATTCCCTCTGATTTTAATTGGTGATTCTGGATGAGTTCTTGGGACCGCAAAATAGGTTGAGCCATAGGAGCCCTGCAATATGCCTTCCAGATCTACGTTGACAACATTAGATGCAGGTCAGTGGAAAGTACTTAGCACAGAACATTTGAGTGTAGCTAGGGCCAAAAGGGTTGGGAGGCAGCTGACCTCGGTACTGGGGCAAAGGCAAATGGAGGGAGATATTTCTCTCTCAGCTTTCTTCCATTCCCATCTAAAATGAAACTTTGGCTGTCCGTACAGCCATTCCCATCCCATTGCTATTTGCTAAGTAGGACTTGGTTCGCAGGCTGGGTGGGCCAGTAGGGCTGTCAATCACACAGTGAGCTGCCAGGGATTGCTGGTGAGTTCTTATGCTGCTTCTCTGATAACCAAGAGTAATTAGTTTCTCACAACCCACAAGGAAGATTGCTTTGCTGTCAGAAAGCACTTAGTGTCTGGCCTCATATTCTGAAGAGCACAGGATACACACACGCAAGGTATGTTCCAGGACCTAGTCAGTGCAGACAGAGGCTCTTCAAAACCTAATGTGCCACAGGAATGGTTCCAAACACCCCTGAATCTCTGCTGCCTCTATCCCCTGTAGGGAAGTACAGGAAAAACAGCCAAGGTCAGAAGCTTTCCCTCCCTGTCAGAAGGAAATATGCAGACCTCCTGCAGACTGGGCTTTCAGGAGGTTTCCCTTTAGAGGTTTCCTTTGTCTCTAGCCACAGGAGTTTCTTACTCCTTAGACAGGACCTTGCCAGGAAGTTGTCCTTCTGAGATACTTCATTCTAACCTATGTCCCATTCTCATCGATACTGAAGCACTTTGGCCTTCCTGTTTTCCATTCCAATGAATACTTTTTTTTTCTGTTTGCAAAGTTGTTTCTCCCTGAGTGCCATTCAGGGCCAGTGTCTCAGAGACATATCCTTTCCTTTAGGTTGGGGAATCTGGCCAAATCCTGATGTCTCTGGCATAATTGGGACAGAGGATCCCCTCATTATGTGCCTTTCAGAAGTGTGTAGGCAATGGGGGGCATAGGGCTCTTGAAGGTCCCCAGCAGAGTGTCCCTGAGTAGGCAATGCCAGGGTTTGGGAGGGAGCTGGCCTTACTTCTGGTTGAAGGAGAAACTATGTTACTTAATTCCCAGCTCTATCCTAATCTTCTCTGTCATATAGAAGCTTGGCCTTCCTTATAGCCTTTCCCATCTAATTTGTTTTCATAACTAGGTCACCACCAGGTGGAATTGGTCTGTCAGCCACATAACCAACATCCAAAGTTTGCGATGATATACCACTCTGGTCCTGTGTTATCTGAGAGCAGTCAGTTCCTTTATCCCGAAGAAGAATGCCCCTCCTGCCCAGAATGAGCACCTGTTGCTTGACTGGCCCAGGCAATCTCTGTGATTGGTAGCCAGCTGGCCACCCTCCCCTGCCTGATTGAATTGTGTTGATTGTCTAAGGCAGATGGATGGGACATGCATAGTAGACTGCAGGACAATTCAGCCCAAAAAAGCCTTGGAAGGAATACTGCACTATCACTCGGTTAAAAAACCTACAGCACCCTCAGAAGCACTAACTGTTACCAGGAATCAGTTCCCTGAGGGCTAGGGCATACAAAGGAGCCAAGGTCGGAAGCCATCCTTCTCTTTCTGAAGGAAAAGTGCAAGCCTATTGCCAGATGGGCACCCAGGTGTAGGCAAAGGATGTTTCCCTTTGCCCCTGCCCACAGGTGTTTCTTACTAGAGACAACAGCTTCTCCAGAGCTTGTGCTATTCACATCCTTGTCAGCTTCATTCTGCTCTCCTTT
Organism: Neofelis nebulosa; assembly: GCF_028018385.1. Taxonomy (NCBI): domain Eukaryota; kingdom Metazoa; phylum Chordata; class Mammalia; order Carnivora; family Felidae; genus Neofelis; species Neofelis nebulosa. The sequence goes on along the minus strand of NC_080782.1, from coordinate 151,516,033 downwards.
GGAATTAAGCACTTTGGCCCCCCTTTTCCCTGGTTCATTTCCCTCCTTTTCCTCTTTTTTTTCAAACTAGGATCTTGCTGGAGTCCCTTCAGAATCAGTGTCTCAGAGCAACATCATCTGAGTTGCTCCTTTAAACTGGGGACTCTGGCATAGATTGACAACAGGACCTCTTGTAACTTCCCACGAGAACTCTGTTCATAGTGAGAGGCCTAAGGCATATAAAGGTGCCAGGTTGGGTATGGGTGGATGCGGGTAGGAGGTCCCAGAGGTTTGTGGAGGGGCTGGCCTTACAGATGCAGCAAGGAGAAATGAAAGTAGATATACATGCCCAGCATTACTGCAGTCCCATCTGTAATGTGGATCCTGACCTCTTGTGAAGCCATTCCCACCAAGTTGCTATTTTCTAAGTCCTTGGTCACATTGAGGGACAACTGGGCTTCCACTCACTTCACACAAGCAGAGCCCAAAGATTGGTGCTAAACTCCCACTCTGGTCCTATGCTATGGGAGAGCAAACAGTATCTTCAAAACAAAGGAAGGATGGCCTTCTTTTTCCTGAGTACTTGGTGCTTGGCCAGCTCTGGTAAGTGCAGTGAAGGATAGACATGCCTTCCTTCTGAGTCAAACATGATTCCCGTATGCACACTATGCTTCAGGACCCGGTCAGAACCAAAAGGGCCCTTTCAAGAACTTCTGCATCAGGTCCAGGCTCCAATCACTTGATCACCAGCTAGGTGCAAGGACCCCTTACCTCCAAATCAATGGTGCTTCTATTGCCTGATGGGAAGGACAGGAAAAACCACCAAATCCAGCTTTTCCTGTTTGTTAATGAATAGAGACCTCCTGCAGAATTTCCCTCTTGGGTGTAGCCAATGGAATTTTCCTTTTACACTGGCCCTCAGGGCTTTCTTACTGCCCAGACAGCCAGCCCAACAGGAGATAGAAGTAAGCACTGAATTCTAACTGTAGTCCATTGTCTTCTGCAATGAAGACCTTTGGTCCTCAGGGAGCCTGTTTGAATTGTATTGTGCTTTTTTTCAAACTAGGTTCTACCTGGGAGCCATTCAGAACAAGAGCCTCAGAAGAATGGACCCTGTTTACACTTGAACTTTCCAGGATCCAGGGGTCTGTGTTAGGTACACAGCCCAGGTCCCAACATTGGTGTGGAGTTCCCACTCATTTCCTCAGCCAACTGACAGCTCTCAGTGTCTGGTACCCCAGAGGAAAGCAGGCCCCCCTGTCCAAGGGGGCTTGGCGCTCACTTAGAGTCATTGCAGGGGTTGTAGGCCGCTGGCCTCCCTCCCCTGGCTGACAGAGGTGCCTTCATCCCGCAGAGTAGATGGTTCATGCATGTCCACTCTGCTAGAGGCCCTGGGATCGTACCCAAAGGGACTTTTTTTTTAATTTTTTCAATATATGAAATTTATTGTCAAATTGGTTTCCATACAACACCCAGTGCTCATCCCAAAAGGTTCCCTCCTCAATACCCATCACCCACCCTCCCCTCCCTCCCACCCCCCATCAACCCGCAGTTTGTTCTCAGTTTTTAACAGTCTCTTATGCTTTGGCTCTCTCCCACTCTAACCTCTTTTTTTTTTCCTTCCCCTCCCCCATGGGTTTCTGTTAAGTTTCTCAGGATCCACATAAGAGTGAAACCATATGGTATCTGTCTTTCTCTGTATGGCTTATTTCACTTAGCATCACACTCTCCAGTTCCATCCACGTTGCTACAAAGGGCCATATTTCGTTCTTTCTCATTGCCACGTAGTACTCCATTGTGTATATAAACCACAATTTCTTTATCCATTCATCAGTTGATGGACATTTAGGCTCTTTCCATAATTTGGCTATTGTTGAGAGTGCTGCTATAAGCATCAGGGTACAAGTGCCCCTATGCATCAGTACTCCTGTATCCCTTGGGTAAATTCCTAGCAGTGCTATTGCTGGGTCATAGGGTAGGTCTATTTTTAATTTTCTGAGGAACCTCCACACTGCTTTCCAGAGTGGCTGCACCAATTTGCATTCCCACCAACAGTGCAAGAGGGTTCCCGTTTATCCACATCCTCTCCAGCATCTATAGTCTCCTGATTGGTTCATTTTGGCCACTCTGACTGGCGTGAGGTGATATCTGAGTGTGGTTTTGATTTGTATTTCCCTGATGAGGAGCGACGTTGAACATCTTTTCATGTGCCTGTTGGCCATCCGGATGTCTTCTTTAGAAAAGTGTCTATTCATGTTTTCAGCCCATTTCTTCACTGGGTTGTTTTTCAGGTGTGGAGTTTGGTGAGCTCTTTACAGATTTTGGATACTAGCCCTTTGTCCGATATGTCATTTGCAAATATCTTTTCCCATTCCGTTGGTTGCCTTTTAGTTTTGCTGGTTGTTTCCTTTGTTGTGCAGAAGCTTTTTATCTTCATAAGGTCCCAGTAGTTCATTTTTGCTTTTAATTCCCTTGCCTTTGGGGATGTGTCGAGTAAGAGATTGTTACGGCTGAGGTCAGAGAGGTCTTTTCCTGCTTTCTCCTCTAGGGTTTTGATGGTTTCCTGTCTCGCATTCAGGTCCTTTATCCATTTTGAGTTTATTTTTGTGAATGGTGTGAGAAAGTGGTCTAGTTTCAACCTTCTGCATGTTGCTGTCCAGTTCTCCCAGCACCATTGGTTAAAGAGACTGTCTTTTTTCCATTGGATGTTCTTTCCTGCTTTGTCAAAGATTAGTTGGCCATACGTTTGCGGGTCTAGTTCTGGGGTTTCTATTCTATTCCATTGGTCTATGTGTCTGTTTTTGTGCCAATACCATGCTGTCTTGATGATGACAGCTTGATAATAGAGGCTAAAGTCTGGGATTGTGATGCCTCCTGCTTTGGGCTTCTTCTTCAAAATTACTTTGGCTATTCGGGGGCTTTTGTGGTTCCATATGAATTTTGGGATTGCTTGTTCTAGCTTCAAGAAGAATGCTGGTGCAATTTTAATTGGGATTGCATTGAATGTGTAGATAGCTTTGGGTAGTATTGACATTTTGACAACATTTATTCTTCCAATCCCTGAGCACGGAATGTTTTTCCATTTTTTATATCTTTCAGCATACGGATCTTTTACATCTTTGGTTAGATTTATTCCTAGGTATTTTATGCTTCTTGGTGCAATTGTGAATGGGATCAGTTTCTTTATTTGTCTTTCTGTTGCTTCATTGTTAGTGCATAAGAATGCAACTGATTTCTGTACATTGATTTTGTATCCTGCAACTTTGCTGAATTCATGTATCACTTCAAGCAGACTTTTGGTGGAGTCTATCGGATTTTCCATGTATAATATCATGTCATCTGCAAAAAGCGAAAGCTTGACTTCATCTTTGCCAATTTTGATGCCTTTGATTTCCTTTTGTTGTCTGATTGCTGATGCTAGCACTTCCAACACTATGTTAAAGAACAGCGGTGAGAGTGGGCATCCCTGTCGTGTTCCTGATCTCAGGGAAAAAGCTCTCAGTTTTTCCCCATTGAGGATGATGTTAGCTTTTCATAAATGGCTTTTATGATCTTTAACTATGTTCCTTCTATCCCGACTTTCTCGAGGGTTTTTATTAAGAAAGGGTGCTGGATTTTGTCAAAGGCCTTTTCTGCATCGATTGACAGGATCATATGGTTCTTATCTTTTCTTTTATTAATGTGATGTATCCCATTGATTGATTTCTGAATGTTGAACCAGCCCTGCATCCCAGGAATGAATCCCACTTGATCATGGTGAATAATTCTTTTTATATGCTGTTGAATTCGATTTGCTAGTATCTTATGGAGAATTTTTGCATCCATATTCATTAGGGATATTGGCCTGTAGTTGTCTTTTGTTACTGGGTCTCTGTCTGGTTTAGGAATCAAAGTAATACTGGCTTCATAGAATGAGTCTGGAAGTTTTCCTTCCCTTTCTATTTCTTGGAATAGCTTGAGAAGGATAGGTATTATCTCTGCTTTAAATGTCTGGTAGAACTCCCCTGGGAAGCCATCTGGTCCTGGACTCTTCTTTGTTTGGAGATTTTTGATAATTGATTCAATTTCTTCGCTGGTTATGGGTCTGTTCAAGCTTTCTATTTCCTCCTGATTGAGTTTTGGAAGAGTGTGGGTGTTTAGGAATTTGTCCATTTCTTCCAGGTTGTCTAATTTGTTGGCATATAATTTTTCATAGTATTCCCTGATAATTGTTTGTATCTCTGAGGGATTGGTTGTAATAATTCCATTTTCATTCATGATTTTATCTATTTGGGTCATCTCCCTTTTCTTTTTTTTTTTTTTAAATTTTTTTAATGTTTATTTATTTTTGAGACAGAGAGAGACAGAGCATGAATGGGGGAGGGGAAGAGAGAGAGGGAGACACAGAATCGGAAGCAGGATCTAGGCTCTGAGCCATCATCCCTGAGCCCGACGCAGGGCTCGAACTCACGGACCGGGAGATCGTGACCCGGGCTGAAGTCGGATGCTTAACCGACTGAGCCACCCAGGCGCCCCTCATCTCCCTTTTCTTTTAGAGAAGCCTGGCTAGCGGTTTGTCAATTTTGTTTATTTTTTCAAAAAACCAACTCTTGGTTTCGTTGATCTGCTCTACAGGTTTTTTTTAGATTCTATATTGTTTATTTCTGCTCTGATCTTTATTATTTATCTTATTCTGCTGGGTTTAGGCTGCCTTTGCTGTTCTGCTTCTGTTTCCTTTAGGTATGCTGTTAGATTTTGAATTTGGGATTTTTCTTGTTTCTTGAGATAGGCCTGGATTGCAATGTATTTTCCTCTCAGGACTGCCTTCGCTGCATCCCAAAGCGTTTGGATTGTTATATTTTCATTTTCGTTTGTTTCCTTATATTTTTTAATTTCTTCTCTAATTGCCTGGTTGACCCATTCATTCTTTAGTAGGGTGTTCTTTAACCTCCATGCTTTTGGAGGTTTTCCAGACTTTTTCCTTGGTTGATTTCAAGCTTCATAGCATTGTGGTCTGAAAGTATGCATGGTATAATTTCAATTCTTGTATACTTATGAAGGGCTGTTTTGTGACCCAGTATATGATCTATCTAGGAGAATGTTCCATGTGCACTTGAGAAGAAAGTATATTCTGTTGCTTTGTGATGCAGAGTTCTAAATATATCTGTCAAGTCCATCTGATCCAATGTATCATTCAGGGCCCTTGTTTCTTTATTGACCGTGTGTCTAGATGATCTATCCATTTCTGTAAGTGGAGTGTTAAAGTCCCCTGCAATGACCACATTCTTATCAATAAGGTTGCTTATGTTTATGAGTAATTGTTTTATATATTTGGGGGCTCCAGTATTTGGTGCATAGACATTTATAATTGTTAGCTCTTCCTGATGGATAGACCCTGTAATTATTATATAATGCCCTTCTTCATCTCTTGTTACAGCCTTTAATTTAAAGTCTAGTTTGTCTGATATAAGTATGGCTACTCCAGCTTTCTTATGGCTTCCAGTAGCATGATAAATAGTTCTCCATCCCTTCACTCTCAGTCTAAAGGTGTCCTCAGATCTAAAATGAGTCTCTTGTAGACAGCAAATAGATGGGTCTTGTTTTTTTATCCATTCTGATACCCTATGTCTTTTGGTTGGCACATTTAATCCATTTACATTCAGTGTTATTATAGAAAGATATGGGTTTAGAGTCACTGTGATGTCTGTATGTTTTATGCTTGTAGCGATGTCTCTGGTACTTTGTCTCACAGAATCCCCCTTCGGATCTCTTGTAGGGCTGGTTTAGTGGTGTTGAATTACTCAGTTTTTATTTGTTTGGGAAGACCTTTATCTCTCATTCTATTCTAAATGACAGACTCGCTGGAAAAAGGATTCTTGGCTGCATTTTTTTTTTTTCTGTTCAACACATTGAAGATCTCGTGCCAATCCTTTCTGGCCTGCCAAGTTTCAGAACAGAGATCAGTCACGAGTCTTATAGGTCTCCCTTTATATGTTAGGGCACGTTTATCCCTCGCTGCTTTCAGAATTTTCTCTTTATCCTTGTATTTTGCCAGTTTCACTATGATATGTCGTGCAGAAGATCGATTCAAGTTATGTCTGAAGGGAGTTATCTGTGCCTCTTGGATTTCAATGCCTTTTTCCTTCCCCAGTTCAGGGAAGTTCTCAGCTATTATTTCTTCAAGTACACCTTCAGCACCTTTCCCTCTATCTTCCTCCTCTAGGATACCAATTATGCGTAAATTATTTCTTTTTAGTGTATCACTTAGTTCTCTAATTTTCTCCTGATACTCCTGGATTTTTTTTTAATCTCTCTTTTTCTCAGCTTCCTCTTTTTCCATAATTTTATCTTCTAGTTCACCTATTCTCTCCTCTGCCTCTTCAATCCGAGCCGTGGTCGTTTCCATTTTATTTTGCATCTCGTTTAAGGCGTTTTCAGCTCCTCCTGACTGTTCCTTAGTCCCTTGATCTCTGTAGCAAGAGATTCTCTGCTGTCCTCTATACTGTTTTCAAGCCCAGCAATTAATTTTATGACTATTATTCTAAATTCACTTTCTGTTATATTATTTAAATCCTTTTTGATCAGTTCATTAGCTGTTGGTATTTCCTGGAGATTCTTTTGAGAGGAATTCTTCCGTTTGATCATTTTGGATAGTCCCTGGAGTGGTGCGGACCTGCAGGGCACTTCCCCTGTGCTGTGGTGTATAACTGGAGTTGGTGGGCGGGGTCGCAGTCAGACCTGATGTCTGCCCCCAGCCCACCACTGGGGCCACAGTCAGACTGGTGTGTGCCTTCTCTTCCCCTCTCCTAGGGGCGGGATTCACTGTGGGGTGGCATGGCCCGTCTGGGCTACTTGCATACTGCCAGGCTTGTGGTGCTGGGGATCTGGCGTATTAGCTGGGGTGGGTAGGCAAGGTGCACAGTGGCAGGAGGGGTAGGCTTAGCTCGCTTCTCCTTAGGTGATCCACTTCAGGAGGGGCCCTGTGGCAGTGGGAGGGAGTCAGTCCCGCTGCCGGAGGGTTGGTTCTGCAGAAGCACAGCGTTGGGTGTTTGCGTGGAACAAGCAAGTTCCCTGGCAGGAACTGGTTCCCTTTGGGATTTTGGCTGGGGGAGGGGCAAGGGAGATGGTGCTGGCTAGCACCTTTGTTCCCCAACAAACTGAGCTCTGTCATCCAGGGGCTCAGCAACTCTCCCTCCCTTTGTCCTCCAGCCTTCCCAATTTCTGAGCAGAGCTGTTAACTTATGACCTCTCAGATGCTAAGTCACGCTTGCTGTGGGAACACACTCCCTCTGGCCCCTCCGCTTTTGCAAGCCAGACTCAGGGGCTCTGCTTGGCCAGCAGGCTGCCCCTCTGCCCTGGCTCCCTCCTGCCAGTCTGTGCAGCATGCACTGCCTCGCCGCCCTTCCTACCCTCTTCCGTGGGCCTCTCATCTGCGCTTGGCTCTGGAGACTCCCTCTGCTAGTCTTGTGGTGGTTTTCTGGGTTATTTAGGCAGATGTAGGTGGAATCTAAGTGATCAGCAGTACACGCGGTGAGCCCAGCGTCCTCCTACACCGCCATCTTCCTCGAACCCCCCCCCCCAAAGGGACTTTGAATTGAATACTGGACCCAGGCCAGGTTTTCACCACATGACCATCAGCCAGAAGCTCCAAGCAGCCACCCCTGTATCGCTGCTGCCTGTCCTCTAATGGACAGGGCAAGAATCAGACCCAAAGTTGGGGCTTTCCCTCCTTTTCTGAAGGAAGAATGCAGACCCTTCATTGACAGGGCTCTTGGGTGTAGCCTGTAAAGGGCTCCCTTCACCAAAGTCCGCATGTCCTGCTTATTGCTGAGAGAACCAGCTTGCCAGGAGATGGCATTGGGTCACTTCATTCTCCACATGATCCCATTCTCATTCCTAGTGAGGAACTCTGGCCCTCCGCGGATCCATTTTCACCCTTTTTTCTCTATTTTGACACTCGGTCATCTCTAAGGCCCATTCCATGTAGTCTCACAGTGGAATATCATTAGTGTTCAGCTGGACACCCTCATCTCATCCTTGTGACTGTGTGATAGGCTTGGCCACAGGACCCTGGCAAGTTGATGCTGTAACCATGCAGGCATTCAGAGGCCTAGGACATTGGAAAGGCCCAGGTGAGAACATTTGCACGTAGGGTGGGCCAGAGGACTGGGAAGGGAGCGAGACCCCTTTCTTGGCTGAGGGGACATGAAGTGACACAGCCCCTCTCCAAATTGTTCCCATTCCCATTGGATATCTGGAACTTTGGCCTTCCTTATGGACACTCCTTTCCCATGGTTCTTTGTCTAACCATTTCCCTGTTTAGACGTAGGAGCTGTAGAGCTGTCACTCACTCAACCCGTGCCCAGGGATAGATTTTCACACCGGCCTGTGCATGTTGGAGGTGCACCCCGAGCAAGGCAGTGCAACCACTACTAATGACAACACTGTACTTTGTCTTGGATTGACCTTCATCTGGGGCACAGATGGGCCAGGGGGCCACAGGTATCATCACTGGGTTCAGGTCACCACCCAGTGAGATTTCTGGGATAGTTGTAAAGCCACGAACAGCGCTGTGCATCAAGGCAATGCCATAGCAGTCAGTGTCCCCGAAAAAGCTCCGGTGGTCATGGTGTGGCAACCATGGCATCGGGCTGTGCAGTGCTGTTCTCCTTCAGCACACTCAATGGTAGCAAGAGTGACAGTTCTGGCTGGCAGGACTAGGCCCACCACAGCCCCAAGGACTGTGGCAGAAGGCAGGGACTGCCACATAGGGTGGAATCCACTAGAGCCACTCCTGGTGTTTGCCTCCTTACCAGTTCACTTCTTCCAGCCCACGTTTGGAAGATTAAAGTGCTCTCACATGGGTGCCCTCATATGAAATGGATAAGCATGTTATGATGTGGTGAAGAAAGCCAGGGATAACCTATATGGAGGGTGATCTGAGTCAAGACGCTGGCCAGTGTGCAATATGCCTGGAAGAATTGCAGAGGGTGGTACTAGAGCAGGCTTGCCTTGTGTACTCATATATCACTGGGGTGGCATGGGTTTGAAATAAGTACTTCTTGCCCTGAGCTTCATTCAAATAGTGTAACCAAATCCCGTTTTATAGGTATTCTTGTCTTTTCAAGATGCTTCAACCCCAAGAGGCTCTGAGGATATTCCTAGCCAAATAAATCCAAAACCACAGGCCTGCTTGGCCAGAAATCAGAGTTCTGTGAGACTCATGCAGAGATGAACCATCACCCAGGGAAAAGGATGCTGCTGAAGAGCCAAGGGCCCTTAGACCAAACATCTGCCACAGTCACAATGACTGGACCAGAATCCCAGGTCAGGGCCCAGGATACGACACTAAGAATTAAAATAGTGCAAAGAGGTGACAATGGATAGAGGGAGGGCCAGAGTTCTGTATCAGGGATAATGAAGTGATGTGACTGACACCTTCTTCCCCAGCTTGCTGACTGACTCAGGATGGAGAGACACCTGTGGGCTTTGGCAAATGGTGGCATCCACAAGTTTCACCTGCAGGCGTCATCAGCAAGAAGCCTGCCCAGATTCTTCCTTCAGGATCAGAGGGAAGATTGGCTCTGGGTATGTGTCCTGCCCTTGCCATCCATGCATAGTGGTAGCAGTGATACAGCTGTAGGAGGGCTGTGCTGTCCAGCGATGGAAGTGTTTGGAAGCATGTCTTGTTTCAGGATTCCATACAAAGGTGCTTTCTGTGCTGAGCAGATCCTGGACCATCCTGCCCACATGAAAAGCTGCTGTTCTTCAAAATGAAGGGATCTCTATTAGTGAGGGGAGGGAGGCCAACTGGATACCCATGCTCATGCATACACTAGTCAGCTAAGCAACACCATGTGCTCAGGGAGAGAAGGGCCAGGTTTCCTCTGGGATAATAGACCCATATACCTTCAATTTCCTCAGGAACTCACTGAGAAAGTGGCACCATTCGTACAGCCATGTCTCCTGGAACATGAACGGAGACCTAGCTAGGAAAGCAGCCTTGGGATGTTCATGAGTACAACAGTGCCAAATTCCACTCTCCAAAGGGCTGGTATCCACCAACGAAAAAGATCTCTTTCTTCATCAGCTCTGGATCCAGACAGGAGGCCAACTTGATTGCTAAAGCTTCTGGCTTAGCCTACCCACAAGCATGTTCCACTGGGCATCTCCAGATTCTCTAGGCCTGATGGTGTCCACAAATTCTGAAACTCAACCACAGGATGCCTGTGGCCAAACCTATTGCACACTCACCAGCATTGCACCAGACTCCCAGCGTAAAAGGAAAGTACATGACTCTGAGACAATGGCTCTGAAACAATTCCAGGGAGACTCTTGTTTCCAAAGAAAGGAAATTGTTTACTATACTATAGAAGACTACTAAACAACAAAAGCTCAGGGACATGAGAATCAATTGTCCTCTGGGACATCAGACACTCAGAACCCTCCACTGGCTCTGGAACTGACTGGAAATTCACTTACAATCCTTGTAACTCAGTTGTGTGTGGGAGAGTCACTTGGTCCCAGTGTGTGAAGTGAGACCAAATTAGAAAATCAGCAATGGACAGGGATGACTACAAGGTGAGTCAAAGCTATCCATTCAAATGGGCACGAGGGAAATTGAGGAAAGAGACCTCTACTTTTCCTTCCCTTCCCTTTGTCCCACAAAGGGGGCGGGATCCAGGATAACCTCTGGCTTATCCTACCCACAAGCATTCTCTCTAGGCGCCTTCACACACCTTACGTTTGGGGAAGGCCATATCATTCTGAAACCAAATTGAGAAGGACCCAATAGAATACCTCTGTTACCATCACAAGGACACCATGAACCCCACAAACTGAAAGAAGAGGATATTACTCTAAGACTCTGTTTGGAATAGTCTCCATGCAAACCCTCTTTCATCAAAGGGCTAAGGGGTGGCAGTGGAGACACTGCCAGAGTTGTTCATCACGCATGAGATTTGGAGAATGTTGAGACTGAAGTACCCAGCATAGTCTCCTGTCAACTGGGTTGTATCCGGAATAAGAAAGATCTGTGGGTTTAGCCACGGGAGCCCCCTGAACTACTACGCCTGAGATACCTGTCAGCAAGAAGTCTGCATTCCTGCTTTGGGATCCAGTGATTTCTGGATTGTTGTATTGCTGCCACGTTTCCCATCATTTGAGGGAGGTAGCATGCTTGAGCTGTAGCTATAGGGTTCTGAGGGCTCTTGCTCAGGAATATGCAACAAGGACTTGGTTCCCTAATTTCTGGCAAGGGCTCTTCCAGTGCTGGCTCCCTCCTCCTCGTTTATACCATCCATGTGTAAACCATTTGCTTCTCAGAACAGAGGCAAGTCAATCATCAGGTCAGTGGGGCAAGCTGGCTCCCCTTCACCTGCCATAGCACAAGCCAAGCACCAAGCACCTAGGGACTAAAGACGTTCTTTTCTTTGGTAGAGCAGAGGCTGATAGCTCTCTCTGAGCACAGGAGCAGAGTGATAGTTTGCAGCCAACCCAGGGATGCCAGCTGAGTGAGTGATGGCCCCATGGCCAGAACAGGAGAAAAATAATAATTTGTCAGAAATACAGCAAGGGGGAGAAACTGGGTGCCAGATAGGCCCAACCTCGACATTTCAGAAGAGGTTTTGCTTCATTTGCCCTTGACCCAAAAGGAAGCCAGCTCCCTCCCAAATCTCTGGCCCAGTCTACACACAAAACATTCTCTGCAGGTCCACTTAAAATTCCCTGGGCCTCTGAATGACCACATACTTTTGAAACGCAGTGAATTAATGAAGATGGAGCCCTGTGGCAAAACCTCTCCCCCAGTCACAAGCACCGGACCACAATCCGAGGAAGAAGGCAGAGGATAGGACTCTTGAGACACTGACTCAGAAGTAACCATGAGAAGAACCTTGTTTCTACAAGACAGCAAAGATGTGTCAAGGTGGATAAGAGGGCCAGAGTTCTGCAGACCTTAGATGGGGAATTCTATGGAGAAGGGAGTGCCCAGCACCAGCTCCTGGAAATCTGGTCCTAAGAAGAAGAAACACCAGAGGGCTTAGGCAAAGGTGCCCTCTAGTGTCTCTATCTGGGAGCGCTGTCAGCTACAGGCCTGCCTTCTTCCTTCAGAAGGACCTAGAGAGACCTGGGACCTGGTCTGCTTTTCTTGCTTTTCCTATCATTGGATGGAATAGGCAGTGAAAGTGCTGTACCTGGGAGATTCCCACATCTGTGGCCCCAAAGTGTGAAGAGGGGCATTGGTGCCCTCTTCCTGTGAGGGCTCTTTATGTGCTTACCAGCTTCTGGAGCCTACAGCTCCTTTGTGGATGTGTCTGCTATTCAGAAGGAAAACACCTCAATCAGGCAGACCAAGGAGGCAATCTGGCTCCACTCCCCCACCCCCCGACCCCTTGCAACAAATGGCCAAGCTCCAAGCTCAGGTGTAGGTGGGCTATTCTGCTTTGGGATATCCTAAGCTCATAGTTGTTACTGAGCATGGGACCCAGTGGGAAGCCAACGCCCATCCCTGGGTACCTGCTGAGTTAGTGTCAGCTCCATGGCTCCTAAGGTTGAATGAAGAAGCAGTCAGAAACATAGGAATGGCTTCATCCAGGACCAAAGGGCATTCAATATTTCCATTCAATGGGAAAGCGATCAGTGTGGAATGGACATGCTTATCTTCACTTCCCCTAGGCCCAGCAAGGAGGCCAGCTCCCTCTAATACACCTGACCCATCCTTCACACAAACAGTCCTCCCCACAAACAGTCCTTGGCTGGACCCCTTCTGATGCCCAGGGCTCTGGATGTCCATGAAGTCCTAAAACCAAAAGGCCTGGGCTCCTTCGGTGCCACCTGTCCCACAGTCATAAGGGCTGGTACCTATGGGACATCTGCAAGCTGAAGATAGTACTCTGAAAGACTGAATTTGTATGGACCCCAAGGCGAACCCTGATGGATGATAAAGCAATGTCATGAAACTGGAAACAATGAGGGCCAGAGTTCTTCATGTTTGGAAGAACCTGACTGACACAATTATTCAGAAGCTGGCTTGCTCAGGACTCACAAGAGCCTTTTGTGGGCATTCGCTACAGGACTGCTTCAGAGGATGCTCATTGGAGGCCTGTGAACAAAAGGCCCGCCTTCTTCCTTAAGAAACAGAGGGGATCTTTGGCTTCTGGTGTGCTTTGCCCATTGTATCCGTCAAGAGGGGCAACAGAGTTTCAGAGTTATGAAGAAGGTACTTCTATGTGACGATTAAGAGGTGGGAACGAGGCCTTGGTGCAGTGTGTATTCAAAAGGCTTTATGTGCACTGATCAGTTCGTGGAGCATGCTGAACATGCAAAGACCATCTGTTTTGATGAATGGAGGTAGCTGCATCCATTAGGGTGGGAGAGTCCATGTGGCTACTGTAGCTGGCCCAGTGCCAAGTCCTCAAGGACAGGGGGCTAGCTGTCCTCTGGGATATCAGACTCTGGGAGCACTGCATTGGCTCAGGAAAGCCGTGGAAACTCACCTCCACACCAGGGACCTTGGTTGTTGTAGGACACAGACACACGGTCTCCGTGTGTGAACTGAGATTGAGTTGGGAAAGCAGAAATGGGAGAGGAATGGCAATGGGGTGAGTCAAAGTTGTGTACTCAGACTGGATGGGGGATACCGAGGAGGGAGACCAACAACTTTACCTCCCCATGTCGCACACAGGAGGTGTGATCAAGCCCCAACTTCTGGCTTAGCCTACCTGCAAGCATTCTCCTTGTGTACCTGCACAAACCCTGGTTTGGGGAGGAGCACATGATTCTGAAACCAAATTAGGAAGGGCCCAATGCAACATCTCTAGCAGCATCATAAAAACACCACCAAACACCCAAGCTGAGAGACGAGAGGACTTTGAGACACTATCTCAGAATAGTTTCCATGCAAACCGCCTTATATCAAAAGAGCTAAGGGTTGGTAATGGAGACACACACTGCCAGTGTTCTTCATCACACACGAGATTTGAAGAAAGGTGAGAATGAAGTACCCAATGCAGTCTCCTATCAACCAGGTTGTATCCAGAATAAGGAAGCCCTGTGGGCTTAGGCCAAAAGGTCCCTCTGAGGGACTACACCATGGAGCCCTGTCAGCAAGTACTTGCATTCTTTCTTCAGGAGCCAGGGATTTCTGGCTTGGTTATCCCCACCACTTTTCCCATCAGTTGAGGGAGGCCACGGCGCTTGAGCTGTAGCTATTGTGTTCTGAGGGCTCTTGCTCAGGAATCTGCAACAAGGACTTGGTTCCCTCATTCCTGGCAAGGACTCTTCCAATGATCACCGCCTCCTCCTTCATACTGCCCATGTGCAAACTGCTTCTCAGAATGGAGGCACGTCAATCATCCAGGTCAGAGAAGCAAGCTGGCTCCCCTTCACCATCCATAGCACAGCAGTCCAAGCACCTAGGGACTCAAGGCCTTCTTTCCTTAGGTAGAGCAGAGCCTGATATCTCTCACTGAGCACAGGGGCAGAGTAGAGTTTGCAGTCCCCAGGGGTGCAAACTGAGTGATTGATGGCTCCATGGCTCCTAAGGGACAAAAAAGAATAAATTGTCAGAAATTCATCAAGGGGAAGGAAATGGGCACCAGGTAGGCCAAAGCTTGGCAATTCCAGTGGGAATGGGGATCCACTTGGAAAGAAGATGTCTTGCTTCAATTTCCCTTGGCCCAGAAGGAGGCCAGCTCCCAAATGTCTGGCCCAGGCTTCACATCAAACATCCACTGCTGAGTCCCTTAAAATGCCCTGGGCCTCTAAATGGCCACATATTTTGAACCCCAGTGAACTAATGAAGAAGGAGCCTTGTGGCAAAACCTCACCCCAGTCACAAAGATTGAACCAGACTTCCAGGTGGAAGTCCTAGAATAGAACTCTGAGACGCTGACTGTGATGGATTGTGGGAAGAAAATTGTTTCTACAAGAGAACGAAGATGTGCCAAGGTGAATAAGGAGAGCTGGAGTTCTGCAGAACTTGGATGGGGAAGTCTTTGGGGAAGGGAGTGCCCAGGACCTGCCCCTGGCAATCTGGCTCTCAGAAGAAACACCAGAGGGCTTGACAATGGCGCCCTCTAGTGTCTCATCTGGGAGCCCTGTCAGCTACAGGCTTGCCTCCTTCCTTCAGAAGGAACTAGAGAGCCCTGGGACTTTGTCTGCTTTGCTTGCTTTTCCCATCATGAAATGGAGTGGGCAATGACAGCGCTCCAGCTGGGAGCTTTTCCAGCTATGGCTCTAAAGTGTGGAAAGGGGCATTGCTGCCCTCTTCGTGTATAGGGCTTTTGTGTGCTGACCAGCTTCTGGAGCTTACTGCTCCAGTGTGAACTGTCTGCTATTCAGAAAGAAAACACCTCAATCAGGCAGAACAACGAGGTGAGCCTGCTCCTCTCCCCACTCCCCTTGATTCCAACAGCCAAGCACCAAGGTGAGGAGTAGGAGGCTTATTCTCCTTTGGAATATCAGATACTCATGGCTGGTACTGATCAGGGCACCCAGTTGGAACCCAACACCCATCACTGGATGCCTGCTGAGTGCCAGCTCTATGGCTCCTAAGGGTGCATGAAGAGGCAGTCAGGAACAGGGGAATGGCCTCAGCCAGGACCAAAAGGTGTTCAATAATTCCACCCTATGGGAATGCAACCAGTGTGGAATGGAGAAGTTTATCTTTATTTCCCCTAGGCCCAGCAAGGAAGCCAGCTCCCAGGTAATACATCTGGCCCAGCCTCCCCAAATATAGCTCTCAGCTGGACTCCTTCTGAAGCCCTAGGGCTCTGGATGCCCATGCAGTTCTGAAACCAAAGAGGCTGGTCTCCTTTTTCTCCACCTTTCTCACTCTCATAAGAGCTTTCCCCTTTGGGTATCTGCAGACTGGAGACAGTACTCACAAAGACTAAATTTGTATGGACAAGATGAACTGTAATGGATGATACAGCAATGTCATGAAACTGGCTGCAATGAGGGCCAGAGTTCTTCATATTTAGAAGTCTTAGACTAGCACAATGTATTCACAAGCTGGCTTGCTCAGGAATCACAGGGACCTTTTGTGGGCTTTCACTACAGGAGTGCTCCAAAGGATGCTCGTTGGAGCCCTGTGAGGAAGAGGCCCACATTCTTGCTTAAGAAATAGACAAGAACTTTGTCTTCTGGTGTGCTTCTGCACATCATATCCATGGAGAGGGGCAGCAGAGATTCTGAGGTATGAAGAAGTTGTTTCCATGTGATGATCAAGAGGTGGGAATGAGAGCTTGGTGAAGTATATATTCAAAAGGCTTTTTGTGTGTTGATCATGTCATGGAGCATGCTGGACATGCACAGACGGTCTGTTCTTCCAAATGAGGGTAGCTCCATCCATTAGGGGCAGGGTCCATGTGACTACCCATTCCCATGATACTGTTGGCTGCCAAGCACCAAGGGTTCAGGGACAGGGGGGCTTGGTGTCCTCTGGGATATCAGACCCTGCGAGCCCCTCATTGCCTCAGGAAGGGCTTGGAAACTCACCTGCACTGCAGGGACCTTGGTTGGTGTAGGGGACAGACACAGGGTCTCTGTATGTGAACTGAGACCAAGTTAGAAAAGCAGCAATTGGAGAGGAATGACAATAAGGAGAGCCAAAGCTGTGCATTCAAATTGGCATGGGGGAACAAAGGAAAGACACTACAACCTTGCTTTCCCCTTGTCCCACACAGGAGGCGAGATCCACCCACAACCTCTGTCTTAGCCTACCCACAAGGCAGTCTCCCTGGGCACCTGCACACATCCTGGGTTTAGAGAGGGCCACATCATTCTGAAACCATATTGAGAATTGCCCAATGCATCACCTCTATCACCATCACTAAAACACTACCAAATCCCCAAGCTGAAAGAAGAGGATATTACTCTGAGACAGTGTCTCAGAATAGTTTCCATGCAAACTGTCTTTCATCAATAGAGCTCAGAGGTGGCAATGGAGACACACATTGCCAGCATTCTTCATCACACATGACTTGGAGAAACTAGGGAATGAAGTATCCAGCAGTCTCCTATCAACCAGGTTGTATCCAAAATGAGAAAGGCCTGTGGGCTTAGGATAAGGGAGGACTCTGAAGGATTACACCTGGGACCCTTGTCAGCGAGAAGCCAGCCTACTTTCTCAAGGAACCAGGGATTTCTGACATGGTCTATCCATGCCATTTTCCCCATCAGTTGAGGGAGGCAGCAGTGTTTGAGCTGTAGCTATGGGGTTCTGAGGGCTCTTGCTCAGGAATCTGTAACAAAATTTGGTTCCCTAATTCCCAGCAGGGGCTCTTCCAGTGCTCACCCCCACCTCGTTATAGTGCCCATGTGTGAACTGTGTCCTTCTCAGAATAAAGGCAACTCAGTCATCCAGGTCAGTGAGGTAACCTGGCTCCCCTTCACCCTCCATAGCACAGTAGGCCAAGCACCAAGCCCCCAGGGACTCAAGGCATTCTTTCCTTTGGTAGATCAGAGCCTGAATGCTCTCACTGAGCACAAGAGCAGAGTGGGACATTGCAGCCCACCCAGTTGTGGGACATTACGGCCCACCCAGTTGTGACAGCTGAGTGAGTGATGGCTCCATGGCGCCTAGGGGAGAAAAAAATACATTGTCAGACACACAACAAGGGAAAGGAAATGGATACCAGGTGGGCCAAAGCTCGACTTTTATGGTGGGAATGGGGATCCACTTGGAAAGATGGCTTTCTTCATTTGCCTCTGCCCAGAAGGAGGCCTGGTCTCTACCCAAATCTCTGGCCTAGCCTAAACACCAGACATCCTCCACTGGTCCCCTTCAAATCCCTGAGCTCTGAATGGCTGCATACTTCTGAAACCCAGTGAATTAATGAAGAAGTAGCCCTATGGCAATATCTCTCCCACAGTCACAAGGACTGGATCAGACTCCCAGGTGGAAAACAGAGGATGGATTCTTGAAACACTGATTCTGAATGGAATTACGGGAAGAGCCTTGTTTCCACAAGACAGCAAACATGTGTCAAGGTGGATAAGGAGGGCCAGAGATCTTCAGAGCTTGGAAGGGGAACTCTATGGAGAAGGGAGTGCCCAGTACTAGCTTCTGTTAACCTGGCTGGCTGTGAGAAGAAGAGACAACAAAGGGCTTAGGCAAAAGTGCCCTCTAGAGTCTCCTTCTGGGAGCTCTGTCAGCAACAGGACTGCTTTCTGTCTTCTTAAGGACATATACTACCCTGGGACTTGGTTTGCTCTTGTTGCTTTTCCCATCATTGAATGGAGGGAACAGTGACACTGTTGTAGCTTGGAGGTTCCTAGAGCTGTGCCTCCAGTGTGTGGGGAGGGGCATTGGTGCCTCTTCAGAACAAAGCTTTTTCTGTGCTGACCAGCTTCTGGAGCCTACTGCTCCTGAGTGAAATGTCTGCTTTCCAGAAGGAAGGCATCTCAATCAGGCTGATCAAGGAGGTGAGCTGGCTCCCCTCCCCCCTGCCCCTGGCTACAAACAGCGAAGCACCAAACTCTGGGATAGGAGGGCTATTCTCCTTTGTGATATCTGATGCTTATGGCTGGTAGTGAGCATGGGACTGAGTGGGAAGCCGACACCTGTCCCTGAGTGCTTTCTTAGTAAATTCCAGCTGCAAGTCTCCTAAGAGTGAATGAAGAGGCAGTCAGAAAGACAGAAACAAAGGGAGAGGATATGACTGCAGCCAGAACCAAAAGGCATTCAATATTTCCATCAAATGCGAATGCAATCATGTGGAATGGAGATGTTTATCTTCATTTCCCCTAGGACCACCAAAGAAGCCAGCTTCCTGCCAATATGTCTGGCCCAGTCTCCACACAAGCAGCTATCGACCTGACCCCTTCCAAAGCCCTTATGCTCTGGATGTCTATGTAGTCCTGAAACTAAAAGGTCAGGGACACTTTGGCTCCACCGGTCCCAAAGTCACAAGGGCTGGACCAATTGGACATCTGCAGCTGGATATAGTAGTCTGAAAGACTGAGTTTTTATGGACCAGAAGACAAAACTTGATGGATGAGAAAGCAACATCATGAAAGTGGATGCACTGAGGGCCAGAGTTTTTCACGTTCAGAAGAGCCTGACCAGCACAATGAATTCATAATATGTCTTGGTTAGGAATCACAAGAACATTTGGATGTCCTTTGGAGCCCTGTGAGCAAGAAGCCCACATTCTCCCTTAAGAAATAGAGTGGGGTGGCACCTGGGTGGCTTAGTCGGTTGGGTGACCCAACTTAGGCTCAGGTCATGATCTTGTGGTTTGTGGGTTGGAGCCCCACATCAGGCTCTGTGCTGAATGCTTGCTCTGAGCCTGGAGCCTCCTTTGGATTCTGTGTCTCCTTCCTTCTCTGCCCCTCCCCCACTTGTGCTCTGTCTCACTCTCTCAAAAATAAAGAAACGTACAAAAATTTTTTTAAGGAAATAGAGGGGAAATTTGGCGTTTGGTGTCCATCATATTAGTAGAGAGAGGCAACACTGGCTGTGACATGTGAAGAATGTGCTTCCATGTGATAATCAGATTGTGGGAATTAGGCCTCAGTGTCTATTCAAAAGCATTGGAAAAGTTATTTTTAGCAACATGGCGGAGAAGCAGGGGGATCCATATGTCACACGTCTCTCAAACAAAGAAGTGTAGAAGCCAAAGGACTTTGAACTCCAGAGCCTGGGAGGAAAAGAGACTGAATCTACTAGGAAGAAAATTGGAAATCTGGAAGAAAGATAGGTGGGTAACTGCGAACTGGGGGAGATAAAAAAAAAAAAAAGCCCACGTGGGCAAGGAGGGGAGGGACCCCCTTCTGCGGAGAGACAAAGGGAAGAGAAAGAGCAGCTAGGGAAGTGCAGGACCTTAGCTGAACATGAGAAAGACCTTGGTCTGAGCCTGAGAGGGATATCTAACTGTGGGGCTTTCTTCGGACTGGGGCCGGCTCCCTGTTCGTGCACCTGGGGTGGAGGGGAGCCAGCCCTGGGTGCGGTTGTAAGCCAGAGTCCTAGTCTGCAGCTGGAGAAAGTGGCTCCCTCCCTGGAGGGCTGCATGACAGCACAGAACCTGCCTGCATCCGCCACCCCAGATTGCAGTGGCCTGGCTGAGGTCTCAGTCTGCAGGAGGATAAGGCGGCTGTTTCTCTGGAGGGCTGTGGGAAAGGACAAAGCCTGCCTGCGTCCACTACCCCGGGGGCTTGCGGTGAGGGAAGTGGCTCTCAGTCTGCAATAGGAGAAGTCAGTCCTCCCTGAAGTGTGGCGGCACAAAGCCAGCTGGGACCACATATCGCCGCACTGAGAAGCACTTCCCCAGCACCAGAGCGCATGGAGTGAGACTTTGAATCCTAGCCAAGCGCGGGTCAGGGGAGTTGGTGGAGCGAGAAGTACCACCCCGCCTGCGCCCACGGCACAGTGAGGATGACTCAAATGGAGTCCACCGGCTCCGGCTCCATGGAGAAGAGACTGGGGGATCACCATTCCCCCCCTCCCCCCACCACCAAGGCGGGGCCTCAGGGATCACTCCCAGGCCCCACAGTGGAGGTGGGTTTACAATACACCAAACCACACCCCCTTGCACTGGATAACTGCACATCCACCTGAATAGCACAGACCCTGCAGACAGCTGTTCCCGACAAGTGATGCAGCATTGCCTGGATTAACACTAAGCCAATTCTGGATACATAGATATATTCTCCCCCCACCCCATTTCTCCTCCTTATCTCTTCCCTCCCCTGGGCAGGTTACTCTGGTTATTGGTCTGTCTAAACAGGCATATTTAATCCATTGTCTTGATACATGTTCTACACCTCCTTCTTTACACTCCTTTCTCTCTCTCTGGGATAATCAAGCCATATAGTTTCTCTGTCTGAGTAATTTTATCTTCGTTTGATTTTCCCCGCCTCCTTCTTTATTTTCCTTTCTATTTCTCTGGATTGAGCCTTTTAATCTCTCTGCCTAATCGACATTTATCCCCCCCAACCCCCCAGCCCCGCTCCTGTTATTTCTCTCTTTGTATATGCTCTTACATCAGCACTGCCTCCACCCTCTTCTTTACTTGTAGTCGGTGTTTTGGGGATTTTTGTTTTTAATCTTTAGGTTTTTGTTTCTGTTTATTTGTGTTATTTGTTTGTGTGTTTTTGTCTCTTGTTTGTCTATCTGTTTTCCTTTACAGGGCTACTCCAAGGAACAAGTCAAAGCACACCTTGTGGAGGGTACAAAATATTACTACGAGTAGGGTAATAAAATAACCAAATTCACAACATCAGAGAGCAAGTAACAATGCCTGAAAAAACACTTCCTGAAGGACCAGGCTCTGGACAGTGTATGACCCTCCTTTCATATAGCAATGCTCACAGGTGCAGAGCACACAAGCTTTTAAAATGCATAAGGGACAGAAAACTAGGCAAAATGATGAAATGGATTAATTCTCCTCAAAAGAAACTCCAGGAAGTAGCGACAGCTAACAAATTGACCAAAAACAATTTAAGCAATATAATGGAACAAGAATTTAGATTAATAGTCATAAAATAAATCACTGGCCTTGAAAAAAGCATAGAGGACACCAGAGAATCTATTACTACAGAGATTAAGGGACTAAAAAATAGTCATGATGAATTAAAAAATGCTATAAAAGAGGTGCAAAATAAAATGGAGGAGGCCATAGCATGAATTGAAGAGGCAGAGGAGAGAATAGGTGAATTGGAAGATAAAATTATAGAAAAAGAGGAAGCTGAGAAAAAGAGAGATAAAAAAAAAATCCAGGTATATGAGGGGAGACTTAGAGAACTAAGTGATGCAATCAAATGGAACAATAACCATATCATAGGAATTCCAGAAGAAGAAGAGAGAGAAGGGGGCTGAAGGTGTACTTGAACAAATTATAGCTGAGAATTTCCCTGATCTGGGGGAGGAAACAGACATTGATCCAAGAGGCACAGAGAACTCCCTTCAGACATAACTTGAGTCAATCTTCTGCATGACATATCATAGTGAAACTGGCAAAATACAAGGATAAAGAGAAAATTCTGAAAGCAGCTAGGGATAAACATGCTCTAATTTGCAGAGGTAGACTCGTAAGAGTAGTCATGGACCTATCTACTGAAAGTTGGCAGGCCAGAAAGGAATGGCAGGAAATCTTCAATGTGATGAACAGAAAAATATGCAGCCAAGAATCCTTTATCCAGCAAACCTGTCATTCAGAATGGAATGAGAGATGCAGGTTTTCCCAAACAAACAAAAACTGAAGGCATTCATCACCACTAAACCAGCCCTACAAGAGATCCTAAGAGGTATTCTGTGAGTGAAATGTTGCAAGGACCACGAAGTAACAGAGACACCACTACAAGCATAAAACCTACAGACATCACAATGACTCTAAACCCATATCTTTCTATAATAACACTGAATGTAAATGGACTAAATGCTTCAACCTAAAGACATAGGGTATCAGAATGGATAAAAAACAAGACCCATCTATTTTCTGTCTACAAGAGACTCATTTTAGACCTGAGGACACCTTCAGATTGAGAGTGAGGGGATGGAGAACTATCTATCATGCTACTGGAAGTCACAAGAAAGCTGGAGTAGCCATACTTATATCAAACAAACTAGACTTGAAATTAAAAGTTGTAACATGAGATGAAGAAGGGCATTATATAATAATTACAGAATCTATCCATCAGGAAGAGCTAACAATTATCAATGTCTATGCGCTGAATACAGGAGCCCCCAAATATATAAAACAATCACAAACATAAGCAACCTTATTGATAAGAATGTGGTAATTGCAGGGGACTTTAATACTCCACTTACAACAATGGATAGATAATCTAGACACAGGACCAATAAAGAAACAAGGGCCCTGAATGATACATTGGATCAGATTGGCTTGACAGATATATTTAGAACTCTGCATCCTAAGCCAACAGAATATACTTTCTTCTCGAGTGCACATGGAACCTTCTCCAAGACATATCACATACTGGGTCACAAAACAGCCCTTCATAAGTATAAAAGAATTGAGATCATACCATGCACACTTTCAGACCACAATGCTATGAAGCTTGAAATCAACCACAGGAAAGTCTGGAAAACCTCCAAAAGCATGGATGTTAAAGAACACCCTACTAAAGAATGAATGGGTCAACCAGGCAATTAGAGAAGAAATTAAAAAATATATGGAAACAAATGAAAATGAAAATACAACAATCCAAATGCTTTGGGATGCAGTGAAGGCAGTCCTGAGAGGAAAATACATTGCAATCCAGGCCTATCTCCAGAAACAAGAAAAATTCCAAATACAAAATCTAACAGCACACCTAAAGGAAACAGAAGCACAACAGCAAAGACACCCCAAACCCAGCAGAACAAGATAAATAATAAAGATCAGAGCAGAAATAAACAATATAGAATCTAAAAAAAAAAAACAGTAGAGCAGATCAATGAAAGAGTTGGTTTTTTGAAAAAATAAACAAAACTGATAAACCTCTAGCCAGGTTTCTCAAAAAGAAAAGAGAGAGGACCCAAATTGATAAAATCATGAATGAAAATGGAATTATTACAACCAATCCCTCAGAAATATAAGCAATTATCAGGGAATACTATGAAAAATTATATGCCAACAAACTGGACAACCTGGAAGAAATGGACAAATCCTAAGCACCCACACACTTCCAAAACTCAATCAGGAGGAAATAGAAATTTGAACAGACCCATAACCAGTGAAGAAGTTGAATAAGTTATCAAAAATCTCCCAAAAAATAAAAGTCCAGGACCAGATGGATTCCTGGGGAATTCTAGCAGACATTTAAAGCAGAGATAATACCTATCCTTCTCAAGCTGTTCCAAAAAATAGAAAGGGAAGGAAAACTTCCAGACTCATTCTATGAAGCCAGCATTACTTTGATTCCTAAACCAGACAGAGACCCAGCAAAAAAGGCGAACTACAGGCCAATATCCTGATGAGTATGGACGCAAAAATTCTCAATAAGATACTAGCAAATCGAATTCATCAGCATATCAAAAGAATTATTCACCAGGGATTCATTCCTGGGCTGCAAGGCTGGTTCAATATTCACAAATCAATCAATGTGATACATCACATTAATAAAAGAAAAGATAAGAACCATATTATCCTGTCAATTGATGCAGAAAAAGCATTTGACAAAATTCAGCATCCTTGCTTAATAAAAACCCTCAAGAAAGTTGGGATAGAAGGAACATACTTAAACACCATAAAAGCCATTTATGAAAAGTCCACAGCTACCATCATCCTCAATGGGGAAAAACTGAGAGCTATCCCCCTGAGATCAGGAACATGACAGGGATGTCTACTCTCACTGCTGTTGTTTAACATGGTGTTGGAAGTTCTAGCATCAGCAATCAGACAACAAAAGGAAATCAAAGGCATCAAAATTGGTAAAGATGAAGTCAAGCTTTCACTTTTTGCAGATGATAT
This sequence comes from Neofelis nebulosa, assembly GCF_028018385.1. Classification (NCBI taxonomy): domain Eukaryota; kingdom Metazoa; phylum Chordata; class Mammalia; order Carnivora; family Felidae; genus Neofelis; species Neofelis nebulosa. The sequence continues at coordinate 151,491,656 of NC_080782.1, read as the reverse complement.
GATATTATACATGGAAAACCCGACAAACTCCACCAAAAGTCTGCTAGAACTGATACGTGAATTCAGCAAAGTCACAGGATACAAAATTAATGTACAGAAATCAGTTTCAGTCTTATACACTAATAATGAAGCAACAGAAAGACAAATAAAGAAACTGATCCCATTCGCAGTTGCACCAACAATCATAAAATACCTAGGAGTAAACCTAACAAAGATGTAAAAGATCTGTATGCTGAAAACTATAGAAAGCTTATGAAGGAAATTTTTTGGAACAGCTTCAAAAGAATAGGTGTTAACTCTTCCTTAAATATTTAGTAGAATTCCCCTGGAAAGCCATCTGGCCCTGGACTCTTATTTTTTGGCAGATTTTTGATTACTAATTCGATTTCTTTACTGGTTATGGGTCTGTTCAAATCTTCTGTTTCTTCCTGTTTCAGTTTTGGCAGTGTATGTTTCTAGGAATTTGTCCATCACTTCCAGATTGCCCATTTTATTGGTGTATAATTGCTCATAATATTCTCTTACTATTGTTTTTATTTCTGCTGTGTTGGCTATGATCTCTCCTCTTTCATTCTTGATTTTATTTATTTGGGTCCTTTCCTTTTCCTTTTGATAAAACTAGCTAGTGGTTTATCAATTTTAATTCCTTCCAAGAACCAGCTTCTGGTTTCATTGATCAATTCTACTGGTTTTTTTTGTTTCAGTAGCTTTAATTTCTGCTCTAATCTTTATTATTTACTGTCTTCTGCTGGTTTGGGGTTTTGTTTACTGTTCTTTTTCCACCTCCTTAAGGCATAAGGTTAGTTTGTGTATCTGAGATCTTTCTTCCTTCTTTAGGAAGGCCTGGATTGCTATACACATTCCTCTTATCACCACCTTTCCTGCATCCCAGAGGTTTTGTGTTGTGGTGTTATCATTTTCATTGGCTTCCATGAACTTTTTAATTTCCTCTTTAACTTCTTGGTTAGCCCATTCATTGTTTAGTAGGATGTTCTTTAGTCTCCAAGTATTTGTTACCTTTCCAAATTTTTTCTTGTGGTTGATTTCGAGTTTCATAGCATTGTGGTCTGAAAATATGCACGGTACGATCTCAAACTTTTTGTACTTCTTGAGAGCTGTTTTGTCTCCCAGTGTGTGGTCTATTCTTGAGAACATTTCATGTTCAATGGAGAAGCATGTATATTCTGCTGCTTTAGAATGAAATGTTCTGAATGTAACTGTTAAGTCCATCTGGTCCAGTGTCATTCAAAGCCATTGTTTCCTTGTTGATTTATTGATTACATTATCTGTCCATTGCTGTGAGTGGGGTGTTGAAGTCCCCTACTATTATGGTATTACTATCAATGAGTTTCTTTATGTTTGTGATTAATTGATTTATATATTTGGGTTTGGCACATAAATGTTTGGCGCATAAATGTTTACAGCTGTTAGGTCTTCTTTGCAGATAGACCCCTTAATTATGATATAATGCCCCTCTTCATCTCTTGATACAGTCTTTGTTTTAAAGTCTAGATTCTCTGATATAAGTATGGCTACTCTGGCTTTCTTTTGTTGACCATTCGCATGATAGATCGTTCTCCATCCCCTTACTTTCAATCTGAAGGTGTCTTTAGTAAGTGGGTCTCTTGTAAACAGCATATAGATGGATCTTGTTTTCTTATCCATTCTGTTACCCTATGTCTTTTGATTGGAGCATTGAGTCCATTGACCTTTAGAGCCAATATTGAAAGATATGAATTTATTGCCATTATGTTGCTTGTAGAGTTGGAGTTTCTGGTAGTGTTCTCTGGTCTTTTCTAGTCTTTGTTGCTTTTGGTCTTTATTTACTTATTGTTATTGTTGTTGTTGTTGTTGTTGTTGTTGTTATCTTTTCTCCCCTCAGAGAGTCCCCTTTAAAATTACTTGCAGGGCTGGTTTACTGGTCACAAACTCCTTTAATTTTTGTTTGTCTGGGAAAATTTTTATCTCTCCTTCTATTTTGAATGACAGCCTTACTGGATAAAGAATTCTTGGCTGCATATTTTTCTGATTCAGCACACTGAATATATCCTGCCACTCTTTTCTGGCCTGCCAAGTTTCTGTGGATAGGTCTGCTGCAAACCTGATCTGTCTTCCTTTGCAGGTTAAGGGCTTTTTTTCCCTTGCTGCTTTCATGATTCTCTCCTTGCCTGAATATTTTGTTAATTTGACTATGATATGCCTTGTTGATGGTTGGTTTTTGTTGAATCTAATGGGAGTCTTCTGTGCTTCCTGGATTTTGATGTCTGTGTCTTTCCCCAGATTAGGAAAGTTTTCCACTATGGTTTCCTCACATAACCCTTCTAACCCTATTTCTCTCTCTTCCTCTTCTTGGCCCTCTATGATTCTGATGTTGTTCCTTTTTAATGAGTCATTGATTTCTCTAATTCTTAAATCATGCTCTTTTGCTTTAATCTCCCTCTTTTTTTCTGCTTCATTATTTTCCATAAGTTTGTCCTCTATATTCTGATTCTCTGTTCTGCCTCATCCATCCTTGCCACCATGGCATCCATTTGAGATTGCAGCTCAGTTATAGCATTTTTTATTTCATCCTGATTAGACTTTACTTCTTTTATCTCTGCATAAAGGGATTCTAATCGATTTTTGACTCCAGCTAGTATTCTTATTATCATGATTCTAAATTCTGGTTCAGACATTTTGCTTGTGTCTGGTTCAGACATTTTGCTTGTATAAGTCCCTGACTGTCATTTCTTCCTGCTCTTTCTTTTGGGGTGAATTCCTTCATTTTGTCATTTTGAAGGGAGAAAAAGAACTAATGGGGTAAAAAATTAAAATAAAAAAATTAGTATTAAAAAAATATTAAAATTAAAAACTTAAAACACACACACACACACAATCGAATAAATGATGCTATATCCTGGGTGTGGTTTGGTTTGGGTATTGAAAGGGGCTTGATAGATTAGAGAAAGTGGGGAAAGAAAAAAAAGGAAATCATTTGAAAATTTGAAAAAATGAATACACTGAAGTAGACTAAAATGAAATGATGGAAGTAAAATAGAATTTGAAAAAATTTACACAAAAGTAAAAAATATAGTAGAACAAAATTAAAGAAAAATTTTTTAATAAATTGAAAATTAAATTGAATTTTTTCTCTTTCTGTATTCAAGAAAAAGAAAATAAATGAAAAAGAGAAAAAAGAGAAAGAAAGAAAGAAAGACATTGAATAGATGGACCTGTGAACAGAGTGAAATATGACTGAAATTACTTCGTTTTCCTCTAGAAGTCCAACTATGAAGCACTTTATAGTCCATAAACTAAGCAGGTGGAGAGATTTGTGTTCCTGAAGAGCGAGGTTGGCCCAGATGGACAGGGCTAGTGTAATGGCTCCACTCTCCACTAGATGGTGCTGCTTAGCTTACTGTGGTGGATTGTTGTGGCACTTGTAGGTGCGTATGCACATTCGTGAGAGCAGTGAAAATGGCATCACCCAGCTACCCAGTCTCTAGTATCAGAACTCTGTTCTCCCTGATCAGCAATGTGTACCCTTCCTTTATCTTCAGCTTCTGTCCACTCCCTGCTTTTACACAGTCCGTGAACAAGTCCCAGGCAACACCTCCCTCCTGAGTTTTGTTTCCGATGTGACTGTTTTTCCCAACCCCTTACTTCTGAAGGACTGCGGCTTCGACCCTTTCTGTCCCTCTGCCAAGGGTCTCACTGAGCAATGGCCAGGTGCCAGCCGCACCCAGGAATGTTTGCTTGTCTGTGCTGCTACCGATGCCCAGAGACTGTGGCTGGGTGCCAGCCCACCCCAGAAAAAGTTCACAAGATAGTTAAAAGCAGCATTTCAGGAATTATGGAAAATCACAACACACATCTGGCACCAGGCTTTACCCTCAATGACCTTGTTCCAGCACCAGTAAATGTGGTTGTTCTCCCGGGTCCACTGGTGCCTTCCCTTTGGGGTACCCACACAGCCTCTACCAGGTGTCCTCCCAGCAGGGAAACCACCTCTCCCCATGTGGTCTGAAGAACCCAGGACTCCACTCTCCTCCTGGGGATTCACCCTTGCCACCAGAGCACTGCCAGGTATCAAGCTGTGGAGTTTCAGTCTCTGCGCTCTCCTGTTTCTAGTCTTAATGGAATTTAAACCCTCTCACTTCTCCTTTCTCCCTCTTAATTCAGTCCCTGCAGCTGTTTCCACATTTCCCCTTTCTCTCCAGCTGCTTTTTTGGGGGGGTGGGGTGCTTTTCCCATATTCTCCCCCCCCCCCTCATCTCTGTCCTCTCTCCCATGCAAAAGCAGCTCCCTGCCCTCTGTGGCTTCTCTCCTCCCAGTTTACCTCTCCACACTGTGTACCTGCTGAATTCTGTGGTTCAGGTTGTGCAGATTGTTGTGTTAATCCTCATATCAGTTTTCTAGGTGTGCAGGATGGTTTAGTGTTAGTCTGGCTGTATTTCATGGATGGGAGACACACAAAAAACTTCCATTCTGTTCCACCATCTTGGCTCCCCCTCTTTCCATTTCTCTTTTTTGGAACACTTTGAGAATAGTAGATATTAACTCTTCTTAAGTGTCCGGTAAAAAAAACCCTGGGAAGCCATCTGGCCCAGGACTCTTATTTGTTGGGAGATTTTTGACAACTGATTGAATTTCTTTGCTTGTTATGGGCCTGTTCAAATTTCCTATTTCTTACCATTTGAGTTTTGATAGTTTGTGAGTGTCCAGAAATTTGTTCATTTCTTCAAGATTGTCCAATTTGTTGGTATATAATTTTTCATAGTATTTTCTTACAATTGTATTTCTGTGGTGTTGGTTGTGATCTCCCTTCTTTCATTTGTAATTTTATCTATTTGTATCTTCCCTCTTTTCTTTTTGAGAAGTCTGGCGAGGGATTACCAAATTTGTTTATTCTTTCAAAAAACCACCTCTTCATTTCATTGACCTCTTCTGTTCTTTTCTTGTGTGCGGGGGGGAGGGGGAGGAATTCTACATCATTTATTTGTGCTCTAATCTTTATTTTCTTTCTTCTGCTGGCTTAGGGCTTTATTTGCTGCTCCTTTCTACCTCCTTTAAGTGTAAGGTTAGGCTGTGTATTTGGGACTTTTCTTGTTTCTTGAGATAGGCTTGAATTGTAATGTATTTTCCTCTTAGGACTGCCTTTGTGCATTCAAAGGGTTTGGACTGTCTTGTTTTCATTTTCACTTGCTTCTAGGTATTTTTCAATTTCTTCTTAAATTTCCTAGTTAACCCATTCATTCTTTAGTAGGATGTTCCTTAACTTCAATGTATTTGAAGGCTTTCTAAATTCTTTCTTGTGTGGATTTCAAGTTTCATAGTGTTGTCACCCGAGAATATGTATGGTTTGATCTCAATCTTTTTGTACCTGTTAAGGGCTGTTTTGTGACCCAATATGTGATCTCTTCTGAAGAATGTTCCATGTGCATTTGACAAGAATGTGTATTCTGATGCTCTAGGATGAAATATTCGGAAGATATATTTTAAGTCCATCTGGTCCAATGTGTAATTCATAGCCATTGTTTCCTTGTTGAGTTCCTACTTACATGATCTGTCCATTTCTGTGAGTGGAGTTTTAAAGTCTCTTACAGGGGCACCTGGGTGGCTCAGTCGGTTGAGCGTCCAACTTCGGCTCAGGTCATGATCTCACAGTCCGTGAGTTCGAGCCCTACATCGGGCTCTGTGCTGACGGCTCAGAGCCTGGAGCCTGCTTTGGATTCTGTGTCTCCCTCTCTCTTTGCCCCTCCCCTGCTCATGCTCTGTCTCTGTCTCAAAAATAAATAAAAACATTTAAAAAAATTTTTTAAATAAAAAAATAAAGTCTTTTACAATTACGGTATTATTATCAATAAGTTTGCTTATGTTTGTGATTAATTGATCTATATATTTGGGTTTCCACATTGGGGGCATAAATATTTACAATTGTTAGCTCTTCCTGATCAATAGACCGCTTAATTATGATATAATGACCTTCTTCATCTCTTATTACAGTCTTTCTTGTAAAAATCTAATTTGTCTGATTAAGTATGGCTACTCCGTCTTTATTTTAGCTTCTATTAGCATGATAGATTGTTCTCCATCCCCTCACTTTCAATCTGCATGTGTTCTTAGGTCTAAAATGAGTCTCTTGTAGGCAGCATATAGATGGATCTTGGTTTTTTATCCGTTCTGAAGCTCTATGTCTTTTGATTGGGGTATTTAGTCCATTTACAATGAGAGTGATTATTGAAAGATATGAATTTAATGTCATTGTGTTATCTGTAGAGTTGCTGTTTGTGGCTCTGGTCCTTTGTAATTTTTGCTGCTTTTCCCTCACAGAGTCTCCCTAGAATCTCTTTCAGGGCTGATTTAATGGTCAACAGGCTCCTTTGGTTTTTGTTTTCCTGGAGAAATTTATATTATATTCTTTATGACAGCTTTGGTGGATAAAGGATTCTGGCTGCATATTTTTCCTATTCAGCATATTGACTATTTCTTGCCACTCTCTTCTGGCCTGTCACGTTTCAGTGAACAGGTCTGCTATTAACCTCATGAGTCTACCCTTGTATGTTAAGGACCATTTGTCCCTAGCTGCTTACAGAATCTCTCTTTATCTTTGTATTTTGCCAGTTTCACTATGATATGTCATGGTGTTGACATGTTTTTGTTGATTTTGAAGGGAATTCTCTGTGCCTCTTGGACTTCTATGCCTGCATCCTTCCCCACTTTAGGGAACTTTTCAGTTATAATTTGTTGAAATAAACCTTCTGCCCCCTTTTCTCGCTTTTCTTCTTCTGGGACTCCTGTGATACAGATATTGTTTCATTTCATGAAGTCACTTAGTTCGCCAATTCTCCCCTCATGATCTAGTAATTTTCTTTCCCTCTTTTTTCAGCTTCATTATTTTCCATAATTTTATCTTCTATTTCACCTATTCTCTCCTCTGCTTCTTCAGTTCTCACTGCCACTGTGTCTAGTTTATTTTCCATCTCAGGTATAACATTTTTTTTTAGTGATAAAAATTCATTTTATTAAAAGATATTTTCAGAGCTAACATTTTTTTTAACCTAAGCTTAAACACTTTATTTGCTAGTCATTTGTTAAAATAGGAACCATTTTACAGGATATCAAGTTAAAGCATATTATTTATTTTATGAACCCAAAATACATGCTGAGTTTTCTTTTGCTCTATAAAATCATTATTATGTATAGATTATAATTCATAATTCAATTGTCATTTAATAGCATTGAATTTCTATTTTATACTATCATGACTTCAACACAAGGCAGTTTTCTAAAATGTGCTCAAAGTGGAGTGTATTTATATAATAGATGAAATATTATAGCTGTTATGGTGATTGGAATTGAATAGATATAGTATATGTAAAAAGGAGGGGTAACAATTTACAGTCATTTGATGTTGGTAGAAGCATTTTGATTAATATTAGTACTTTTCTTTTTTTTTAATTTAATTTTTTTATTTTTTTTAATTTACATCCAAATTACTTAGCATATAGTGCAACAATGATTTCAGGAGTAGATTTCTTAGTGCCCCTTACCCATTTACCCCCATCTCCCCTCCCACAACCCCTCCAGGAACCCTCAGTTTGTTCTCCATATTTATGAATCTCTTCTGCTTTGTCCCCCTCACTGTTCTTATATTATTTTTGTTTCCCTTCCCTTATGTTCATCTGTTTTGTCTCTTAAAGTACTCATATCTGTGAAGTCATATGATTTTTGTCTTTCTCTGACTGACTAATTTCACTTAGCATAATACCCTCTAGTTCCATCCACGTAGTTGCAAATGTCAAGATGTCAATACTTTTGATTGCCGAGTAATACTCCATTGCATATATATATACCACATTTTCTTTATCCATTCATCCATTGATGGACATTTGGGCTCTTTCCATACTTAAGCTATTGTTAATAGTGCTGCTATAAATATGGGGGTGCATGTGTGCTATAAATATGGGGGCTATTGTAAATAGTGCTGCTATAAATATGGGGGTGCATGTGCTGCTATAAATATGGGGCTGCATGGGGTACAGCACACCTGTATCCTGTGGATAAATGCCTAGTAGTGCAATTGCTGGGTCATAGGGTAGTTCTATTTTTAGTTTCTTGAGGAACCTCCATACTGTTTTCAAGAGTGGCTGCACCAGCTTGCATTCCCACCAACAATGCAAAAGAGATCCTTTTTCCCTGCATCCTCACCAACATCTGTTGTTGCCTGAGTTGTTAATGTTAGCCATTCTGACAGGTGTCAGATGATATCTCATGGTGGTTTTGATTTGTATTTCCTTGATGATAAGTGAAGTTGAGCATTTTTTCATGTGTCGGTTGGCCATCTGGATGTCTTCTTTGAAGAAGTGTCTATTCATGTCTTTTGCCCATTTCTTCACTGGATTATTTGTTTTTTGGGTGTTGATTCTGATAAGTTCTTTATAGATTTTGGATACTAACCCTTTATCTGATATGTCATTTGCAAATATCTTCTTCCATTCTGTCCGTTGCCTTTTAGTTCTGCTGATTGTTTCCTTTGCTGTGCAGAGTTTTTTTATTTTGATGAGGTCCCAGTAATTCATTTTTGCTTTTGCTTCCCTTGCCTTGGGAGACGTATTGAGTAAGAAATTGCTGCGGCAAAAATCAAAGAAGGTATAGCATTTTTTAATTCATCCAGTGAAGTTCTTAGGTCTTTGATCTCTGCAGGCAGGGGTTCTCTTGTGTTTTCTATGCTTTTTTCAAGAGCAGCTATTAGTCCTATGGCCATTATACTAAATTCTTGTTGAGATATATTGTTTATATCTGTTTTGAGCAGTTCTCTGGCTGTGATTTCTTATTGACCTTTCTTTTGGGGAGAATTTCTCCAGCTTGTCATTTTGGCTGTTTCTGTCTTTTCCATGTTTTAAAAGTTTGCTATGTGTCTTGCACCTGAGAGTACTACTATATTAAAAAGGGTCTGTACACTGTCCAGGGCCTGGAACTCCAGGAAGTGTGTCTGGTGTATGTTGCATTCATTCTGTTGTTGCACTTTGGCTGCTCTTTCTCACTGGTCCGTCCTCTGCTGAGCTCCTCCTTGCTTGTAGTGGTGCAGTGTTCAGACCTTTAACTACTTGTGCTTTGATTTGTTTGTTAAAGTAACCCTGGGGGGGAAAGGATGGAGGAAAGCCTGATTCCATAAAAAGAGAAAAAGGAAAGGGGAGAAAGGAAAACCAGAGAATCAAAAAACTATAAGACTTATTCCAGATAAAAAGAAAGGAAAATAAAGAAGGAAGAGAAAAGATGGAAAAAGAACAAAATAAAAATGCCTGATCAAATATATATGTATATATATTTATATAATAAGAATTGACAAAAAAACAAATCAGAAACTATGAGCCTGATTCCAAAAGAAAAAAAGAAGAGGGAGGGAAACAAAAGAAAAAAATTTTTTTAATTTTTTTAATAATAAAAAAAAAGCCCAGTTGTCTGTTGGTCCCTGGGGCTGGTGGCTGTGCTGGTGTGGAAGAAAGACTGGCTGAGTTTGGTCAGTCAATCTTGCTCCAGCTCGGGTAAATAAGCAGTTGCCAGGCATGGAGGGGTGGGGTTTGGTGTAAGCTTGTCCCACCTCCACTGGGGGTCACTGTGCTGCTCTCTGAAGTCTCACCCTAATTGGCGTTGGAGGGAAAAATGGCCTCACTCCGATCTCTTATCCCTGGATTGGGGCTCTCAACCCATACCATTCAGGCAGCCCTCATAGAATAGCAAGGGTGGCCTGCTTGTCCTGCACTACAGTTATCCTGCACCTTCCACTTGGCTTTCAGCTGGGAGTCAAAACCTCATGTCTTAAAGGCCCCCACACCACACAGACCCTTCTCTCTTTATCTTTGTATTTTTCCAGGTTCAGCCTCTCAAACCTACTGATGAAAGGCTGGCACCTGCTGGGTCTTTTGTCTATAGAGAGGCAATAACCACTCTTCCCAAAGTACTCTGGGAGGGGGTCTGGTCTCTCCCAGTGCACTACAGAGATCTCTACCCTAAGCTATGCACTCCAGGAAACAACTCCCTCCTCCCCAGAACAGTGTGCCAAGGCTCATCTCCGGAGAAAGTTGCACACTTTCAAACCCTCCAAGTTTCAGGTCCAAAGGATGTTTGCCAAAAAGAACTGGCACTCTCCATACTTCTCATTCCCCAGTGTGTGGTCCAGAGAGGTTTTCCTCTTGTGCTAACTCAGTGCCACATTTTCACAACCCTTCTCTCTTTCACTCCCCTATGTCTTTCCACTCCCCTGTGTCTTTTCCCTCCCCTCTGTGGCTATGAAGTTTTATCTCCCCCAATTCACATATATGCACCTTGATCCTGACGGGCTATCTCCCTCCATTTCTGGAGATCCTTCTGCTGCTCTGCAGATTGATTTCCTGGGTATTCCAAGTGATCTGACTGCAATACACCCATGTTTAAGGGAGAAGGAAATTCCAGGTCTCCCTACTTCTCTGTGATCTTAACTCCCTCCAATCTATTTTCTTTCTAGGGACCTGCTCCATCTGTCCTGAAGCTATCTAGAACCCTACTTTAAATCACCTCATTAACATAAACTCAGGTGTGATTGAAAGGGGCTCATTTTGAATAACAAAAGACATTCCTATCACTCAGGAAATTCCAAGGGTTTTAGGAGATTTGTGCCTGGAGACAAAAAGACCAAATTGTATTTCTGTCTTATAACACAGAGAGTTAAGTTTCCCATCCCTCAAGGTATTGGCTCCTATTCTAAGCTTCCGTGAAGCTTCAACTGTTGCCAAATCTTACTTGAGGACTGAGCATGAAAGAATGGAGTAGAAAAGGAGGATTTCTGTACTTTTCTAGAGCATCGGGAGCTCCTTTTCTCATCCATGAGCCAGAACTAAAGCGTTTCTCTTGGAACAGGTCTGTACCCAGTGTCTACTTTCTTAATTGATGGCTGCTTTTAAGATGACTATGGTTGGTGTTTATGCTTACTCTCTAAAAAAGGTTGTATCCTAGTTCTAAAAAGGTGTACATTTTTAGATTATATTTTAAATTTACATGAGAATTTTGAGGTTTTTAGGTAAGTTTAAAGTTGAACTAAAATTCTGTTCTGGGTAACCAGCTATCACCAGGCTCGTTAGGCTTTTCACCTCTACCTACAAATCTTCTCAATATTTTGCAACATAGATGAGTTCATCCTGTAAAGATTGTTCATAAGTAGCTCATCTGGTTTGGGGCAGGGGGCGGCTAGCTTAAGTTCTCCTTGTTAGGTTGTTCTAGCTAATTCATTACACAAAAGGGACCATGGGTAATCTTTGCTGTGTAGGGCTTTTAATTTTTCTTTCATCTTTCCCTTATGATACTTCATAGAGCCAAGTTAAATTTCTATCTCCTATACTTTTAAGATTTAACTAAATGTTTTGATTTATTATCCTATATCAGTTGAATTTATAGTTGTTTGGGCTAGTTTTGGCTCAAGATGGTCAGTTTGATATGAAATCTTCTGAGTGTCAGCCAGATGCTTTATTTAAGCTACATCTTGTTTATCCAAGCACAGTTTCCTGTATGCTTACCTTGTTACGACTTGTCTCCTCTTGTGGTTTTTATAGTTTGAATAGGTTGTCTTTGAGTTTTGTCACTTGAGGAGGGTGATGGGCAGTGTGTGTGTGCTTCATGGCCCAATTCAATTGAGATCTCTATTCTCAATTTACTACTAAATCCTCCTTTAGTTCTTAGTTTCATAAGGACTTTCGTGGAAAATATTCTAATGTAGAATATGTAGCGCATTACTTCCCACCTCATAAGTTACACCTTGACCTAACTTTTTTATGTTAAGATACTTGTGCTTACTTTTCTTCCTTTTTAGGGTTTGCTGAAGATGGCGGTATATACACTGGATTAGCAAGAGGTATTGAGGTTTATTGATTATAGAACAGGATCCTCTAGGGGGATATAAAGCACCGCCAAGTCCTTTGAGTTTTAAGCTGTTGCTAATAGTTCTCTGGTGGATAAATTTGTTTGGCTACTTATCTAAGTTTAGGGCTAAACATAGTGGGGTATCTAATCCCAGTTTGGGTCTTAGCCATCCTGTGGTCGGAGATATTAAAGTTACTTTCGTGCTGTATTTTTATGTTAGCTGTAGCTTTTTACAGCCTAGTTAACATTTAACTTTAGTGTGGGTTTTCTCTATAACATGCTTTACGCGGTAGGTCTATTAGTTCTGGTTAATCGTATGACCGCGGTGGCTGGCACGAAATTTACCAACACTTGTTTAATATGGCTTAGTCAAACTTTCATTCTTGGCTTAATTTTTATCACTGCTGTATCCCGTGGGGGTGTGGCTAAGCAAGGTGTCATGATGTGCTTGATACCTGCTCCTTTAGATCATTAATGATTTAGAGGGCATTTTCACCAGTGTGGGAGGCTTGCATGTGTGATCCTATTAATATGGATCCTATTAATATGGAAAGGCTAGGACGAAACCTTTGTGTTTATGGAGTCTGGTGACTCATTTGGGCATTTTCAGTGCCTTGCTTTGTGTATTTAAGCTACATTAACAGGGGGTGTTGGGTTAGTTAGTTGGTTGATGGGGTTGGTTGTGGGAGAATATTGCTCAATGGGGACAAATTAGAGCCCAAGGTTACATATCTATAGAGAGCTGTGGATCGAGGTGTTATACTGGTATTTTATACTATGATTTTGGTGCATTTATAAGTTTTCATACTTAGGCCTTATGTTTGGATGCAGGTTTAGTCTTGTTTTGGGGGTTTGGCAGGGGTTGTAGTACATTAAAGTTGGAGGATAACAGAAGGGGGAAAATAATGAACTCAAGGTTAGTTCCAAGTACACTGAACTTTGCTCTTCTTCCCTAATCTGCCTATTTACTTTTTAGTGTTTTCAAGTAGCTGGTAAATGCAATTTGTCCAGGCTTTATAATTGTGTTCAGCTCTCTTAACTCTGTCTGAAAGACAGAATAGAGGCAGCTCATTCCATGTTACCCTGAACTGGAACCACCCTTGAATTTTATATGTATATATATGATTTTTTTTCTGATAAAGTTCTTCATTATTACTATTATCCTCCCAATAGGGGCTTTAATGCACTTTAATTACCCAATAACTCCTTCCCAATCTTATTTATTCTTCTTGAATGTTAGCTTAACTCAATAAGATTATTTAAACACATCAATTAGTAATTTTACATTAAATTTACATTACTTAAATTACCTCATTTATTAATATCTATACTCACCACTTCTTTTCATTCCATGCCTTCTTTCTGTAATTATATTCCTTCTTGCCAGAGTACTATCCAAGATAAAGCCAGATACAAGTTAAAAGTTTTATTCAATAATAGATTTTGAAATAGGAAGGAGGGTCCTGCATGAACTGATTTCAACTTCACCGAAAGAGAAGGCTGGAAACTATTTAAAGTTCAGGGTGTGTTATGGGAAAGGCGGGGAGAGGTAAGAAGAGCAGTTAGTCCATGTGGGTAATCCACCTGGATTTGTCAATTGGCACTTATCCAGAGGAGAAAGAAGTTCTAGCATGTTCTAGCATGCTGACTGAGCTCATGAACTCAGAGCTCATGGCAAATCCTACCTATTTATTCTCTAACTATTCTATTAAAAAAATGTAAAGTATGTAAAAAAAAATGTAAAAAAAAAAAGTACATTCTGAAAAGATCCTTATCATTTTACTAATATCAAGTATATTTGTATATAATAATGTCTATTAGTGTTTTGTTGATTTAACAAAGCACTCATCTTCAATCAAATTAAGAACTTCTGTTTATCAAAATCACCACTGAGAAGGGAAGCCACAGACTAAGAATATATATGTGCAGTACGTATAAACAACAAAGATGTTATATCCAGAATATGTTTAAAAATTTTTTTAACGTTTATTTATTATTGAGAGACAGAGAGAGACAGAGCATGAGCAGGGGAGGGGCAGAGACAGAAAGAGGGAGACACAGAATCCGTAGCAGGCTCCAGGCTCCAAGCTATCAGCACAGAGCCCGATGTGGGGCTCGAACCCACAAACCGCGAGATCATGACCTGAGCTGAAGTCGGACACTTAACCGACTGAGCCACCCAGGCACCTCCAGGATATGTTTGTTTAAACATTTATAAATCAAAAGACAAACACCCCATTTTTTAAAACAGGGCAAAGATTTGAACACTTTCCAAAAGAGGATATCCAAATGGCCAATCAGTGTATGAAAAAGCGTGCATGGCCTTATCCATGTCTGAGTTCTAAATGTTGCGAACACAACTCACTTTTCATGGTTTTGACCTGCAAATTTATTTTTCCATCCTAGACCTCTCCTCTGAGATCTTTACCCATAGATTAGACTTACTCGCTGGATGTTCACATAGGCAACTCAAAATAAAAATTGTTCAAAGGTGGGGAACCTGGTTGGTTCAGTTGCTGGAGCATGAGACTCTGGATCTCAGTGTTGTGGGCTCAAGTCCCATGTTGGGTGTAGAGATTACTTAAAAAAAATTTTTTTTAATGTACAAAGGTTAATTCATTATCCTCACACAATTCATTTCTCAAATTTTCCCCATAACTCTAAACGGTTCTTCCTTCTATTTACCTGCTCCTGCAAGAAATCCAAGAGTAACCTGCTGGTTCATGGTTCACCTTTTATATGCATTCTCCTCTTCATCTTTAATAATAGAGTACTACATCATATTTTATTTGTGTGTGAATTAGTTTATCTATCTATAATATAATGAACACTGACACAAGAACTACATATTTCTAACAATTTACATATGTGTATTGTACCCTGTCCCGAAATTCTGCACTGTCCTGTCCCCACACCAAATACCAATTTTTATCAACGAAATGTCTATAAAAATTACCTTAAAGTGGTTTTGGTTTTCCTTGATTAATAAAGTAATTAGGGATAACTTCATATATTTACAGGCTAAAAACTTTTCCTCTTTTCAGAATTACATGTGTCATGTCTTTTGCCCTTTTTCGACTGGAAAATATGTTTGAATACTTCTGAATCTGTAAAAGTTCTTTATCCTTTGTTTTAATCCCTGTCAGTAATATATATTACAATGGTTATTTTGTAGCTTGTGACTTGTTTTTTTTCACTTCTTAAAGGCATATTCAGATGACTACATTTAATTTTAATGAGGGATCTGAGACCTGTCTAGACCGGGCTCATTTTTATTTCCACATATTTGGAATTCAAAAAACTCTGTGTGGACTGGGTCAGGGAAGTTGTTTGGGACCCATTGAAAACTGGTATGACATTGTGGGCAGTGGCAGAGGTCAGATACTTAAGAGGGAAGTTATTTAGCAGAGGGAAGATGACAGCAGGTCCTGGTTAGCTTAAATGGAGAGCACTGTGAGAGACATCTCTTCTAGACATCACATCTTGGTTCTCTGGATGACCAAAAGAGCAGAGAGCTCAGTACTGTTACACATTCCATAGCAAGAGGTTCTGGAGACATTTGGGAAGGAGCTGTCTGAAGTAGAAAAAATGAGGCAATGAGAAGACTTTTGGCCAAAAAATCTGAGAGCGATGTAGTTGTAGTCCTATCTCTTCATTGGACTTCAGCCCGCTCTAGATTGATGCTTCCAGTTTTTGTGATCTTCAAATGCCTCCTTCCCTCTTTCACTCCACTCACCACACTCCTATCAAAGCCAAACTATCCCTTAAATTTCCCCTGCTAGAAAGAGTATGACAGTAAACCTTGAAATTTACTTTATTCATTTACCTGTAAAATCACTTCAGTTCCTGTCTCACATGGGATGGAGGCAGACAAGGTAATTAAATATGAGCTCAGTGTGATGGCTATTTGGAACTTGAAAAGAAACAGGCTAAATACTGAGTTGGGAAAGAGATGGAGAGAAGTGATATTCTTTTTATAAATCTTATAGAGACCTTGTTATATAAATGTGAATACTTGAATATGCTAATATTCAATGAGACATAAGTTGGTAGATAAAAGAACAAAAAAGTGAAATGAATTTATTCCAGAGGACCCAGGAGGTGCAAAGTATAAACAAGACCTGACTGGGGGCACCTGGATGGCTCAGTCAGTTAAGCATGTGACTTCTGCGCAGATTATGATCTCACAGTTTGTGAGTTCGAGCCCCATGTGGGGCTCTGCGCTGACAGCTCAGAGCCTGGAGCCTGCTTGGGATTTTGTGTCTCCCCCTCTCTCTGCCCTTCCCCCACTTGTTCTCTCTTTCTCTCTCTCTCTCAAAAATAAACATTTTTTAAAAAGCCATGATTAGAGAAAAAGGGATAAAAAGGATGAACCAAAGAAGAAACAGAAAAAGAATCTAAGAAAAAGAATCTAAGAAAATCATTAGTTTGGTCTGGGAAGACAGGAACCACACATATCTGTCATCCTGGAGTGGAGAACTGCCATGGACTGGACTGGAGCCTGTGTCCATCATTTTGGGCCTCAATTCAAGGGAGTAATATAGTCAAAACAGGCAAGTCAGACTAGGTTTTCGAGGTGAGGCCTCTCCCAAATCTTGATAAAACCCCCAGGTATGGGGCCATGGGGCTCTGTTCTGCAGTTTCAGAAACTCAACTTTCTTCATTCATCCACAAGTAAGGAGTCTGAGGAGTCAACAACTCAAACCCAGAAGAGACTATGTAAATCAAAAATCCCAATACCTGACAATTCACCCAGCTGTCAGTAGAGGGCATCCCTGCCCAAGAAAGACCAAATTCAGAGAAGAAACTTGCTCAACAAACCAAGAATCAAGTTAGTTGAGTTATGGGTAAACTTCGTTTTCTTTCCTTTTCCTTTCTTTTCTTTTCTTTTCTTTTCTTTTCTTTTCTTTTCTTTTCTTTTCTTTTCTTTCCTTTTCAGATCTAGAAGAGTTTATTTTGGAGGAGAGTATTATTTTCTATTTATTTTTCTATATTTTACAAGACCTATACTATGAGTGTATATTACTTATATGAACAGGAAAAAAAGGTTATTTGAAAATAAAATTCATTCATCAACTTTCTGTCAACTGGTACAGAAAATTATATGTATTTGTCATATGACAAATATTAATTGTCCTATCATCTATATGAGACTTCTTGTTACTTTGTCTTTCAACTTCTCTGGGTTTGAGAATTTTCATAATAAAACTTTGGGGAATATCTTGAATATAAAATTGAGAAAAGTTTTGGGAGAAAAAAAGATTCACATCGATTAATTCAAAGATCACTTCTATCTAAATAGTAGAACCAGTCTCTTAGATAATGATACTCTCACTCCTAGTATTGATGAATAAATGCTTTAAAAATCTTATTCTCAAAGCATTTGTTTAAAAATTCCCTTCTGATTACATAAACTCTTCTAACATTTCAATGACAGAACATAGTACCTAAGCATACTGGGTAATATTGTCACTTGACAAATTACCCCAAAACTTAGCATCATAAAACAACCATTTGATTTTTGCTCACTATTTGTGGGTCATCAATTCAGGAAGGGTTGACAGGGTAGTTGTCAATTTGGGTGTCCCATGTAGTTACACTCAGATGCTGGCCAGAGCTGCAGACACCTAAAGGCTCCCAGCTGGGTATGAAAGATAGCTCACTCACATGGCTGTGCCTCTCTGGCAAGGCAGTTTCAGGGTCCATTAGACTTCTTACATAGCAGGTCTACATAGCTTGTGGCTCCAAGCTTGAGCAGTCCAGCAAACCAGGTAGCAACTGCATCCCTTTTCATGATCTGACCTCACTCCTGCTGCATGGCTTTATGGGGGCCCAGCTGACTGATCCAAAAGTGTGTTGCTCCTAGTATTTTCCTCTGGGAAGGCATTGAGGGCTTGAGTGAGGCCTGATCACCACTCACCTACTCCATTTGGGGCTGAAGGGCTTCTCTTTTTTTCTAAATAGAAACTTTGAAAAATAAGCAAACACTATCTTCAAGAAGGGGTGTTTGACAGGTTTTGCTGTATTGCTTGTGCCCAGAGAAGGCTGACCCATCTTACATGGTAAGAGAAGTTTTAGGGGTGCCTGGGTGGCTCAGTCAGATAAGCGTCTGATTCTTGGTTTTGGCTCAGATCATGATCTCATAGTTCATGGGATCATGCCCTGCATTGGGCTCTGTGTTGACAGCACGGAGCTTGCTTGGGATTCTCTCTCTCTCTCTCTCTCTCTCTCTCTCTCTCTCCCCCCCCCACCCCTCTCTTACTTGCACTATAAATAAATAAATAAATAAATAAATAAATAAATAAATAAGTTTTAGCTGAACATATAGCTGCCACTCTGTTTCCTTAGTCTCTCCTGAAATTTGGGGAACAAGAGCAAGATCTTGTGAGTGGGAGATGAGGGAAGGTCTTATACACAGATTCTGGGTTTCATTCTAAAAAAAAAAAAGGAGGCTTGTCTTCTTCTCTTTTCCTCCTTCCTGACTGGAGCCAGAGCACCATCTTTGGGAGCTGGGAATCACGTGTTGAAGATAGTAGGATGACAAATGAAAGACAGTCTCTGGTGGGTGTGGACATGCTGTAGTAGCCCAGAAACACCACTTGGATTTTTGAGCAGGTAAGAAATAGACCATCTTATTTAGGCCATGATCATGTTGGGTCTTTTTCCAGCTGCCAGACTAATACCCTATCAGATAAAGGTCCTCTACTTTTAATACAGGTGTACAGTGCATCTCTGGAGACACACAGATCCTTGAGTACATGGCTTAGGCAATGGTCACAAGAATGTAAATCCCTTCTCCTTCCCTTAGAAAGAAAGAGCGATAGGAATAATAACAAAGAATGGGGATCAGTCAGAAGGTACCAGGCCCCTTTTCCTGGAGGGTCTCCCACAACAGTGCAACCAGCAGGCAAAGGGGCCAGGAAGGATGTGAGGTATACACTCTCAAAACACTAAAGAAAACATCTGCTCCTTTGTCAATAAGCATTTCTGGGGTGAAGTGGCCTTTAAGAATTTCAGATGTCATGTGTGACCCTGGGAAAGCCTAGTCCCCTTAAGCACATTGGCCATGCTTCTCACAGAATCCGCTAGATTAGGCCCCTAGGAGTCTTAAATTCTGATCCTCTCTGGGTCAAGGCTCCTAATGCACTCCTCAAAACCTCCCCATCATCCTGCCCTCTCAAATCCTCTCTGTCACTGTCACAAGTTCATTCTTCCAGGCCTAGGGTGTGCCAGAAGCCCTGAAATTTCCCATATTGTCACTGCCTTTATCCTTAGAGGAATTATAATTTGATTCTGCTGAATAGTTACTTTTTCCAGCAGACTGGTATGTCTGTGTGATCCAGTTCTGGCCAGGGAGCTGTAATCAGGCTGTTGCTGACTTCCAGGAACACTGCATCAAGAATCCACCTTTTGCCCTTCTTCTTTTCTCTTTCTTCCTGCCTAAAATGTAAGCATGATGGCCAGAGCTCCTGCAGTCAGAGTAACACCTAGGAGGGAAGCATCATGCTAAGGAGTGAGACAGAGAGACAGAAGACACGGAAACTACCTTGCAGCCTTACACCACCTAGCTCTCACTTACATAAGGTACTGTGGTTAGACTTTTCTGCTGTAAGTAGCTAAATCAAGTTCAATATACTGTCTTATCATTTTAGAATAAAGAGCCAGATTTCAAATGAGCTGAAGGGACAGTGGAAGGGAGTAACAGCCTCAGGACCACTGAGGGCCCTTTGTCTCAACAGCTATGCCTGTATCACTCTGCTTCCTCCAGATGCATACAAAGGGGAACAAAAGGTAGGATCAAAGATGAAACTGGGTAAAAGAGAGCACCAGAGATGGAGATTTCTCTAGGACTTGAACTGTTGCTTTCACACATATTAATCTTCACAATCAACCCAAAGGGAGGCACTAGTGTCCTCACAGGAAGAGGCTCTGGCAGGACAGATGGCTGATCCAGAGTCCAATGTACAGGCAGTGAGCCAGAGCTGGGTTCAGCTTACATCCTTCACATGATAGGACCAAACCACCAAGCCACATCTTCCTGCCTCAAAACAAAAGATGTGGCACTCCTCTCCTCGCCTCTGCTCCAAGTATAAATTCTCTTTGACTTGCCCAGGTTGGACAGAGGGTAGATAGGAGGACAGATGGAGGTTCAAGGGCCCCACTGGAGGCAAACCACTGATCTCTACAGAAATCCTGCCAGGAACCCTGAAATCCATCATTTATAAAGATAATTAAGAAAAAGGGGAAATTATTAAAATTATGGTGAAGGTAAATATTTGACATGGCTATGATATAATATATAGGGTATATATGTGTTTAACTCATATAAAGCTAAATAAATATTTCTGTATTTCTATGGGTTTTATTGATCAATAAATGTTTTATTTATTTATTTATTTATTTACTCACTTACTTATGCAAGAAAGAAACCTGGTATGTATAATGTATAAACAGAGGTGAGGGGGAATGTGGAAGTGTGAATGTTTTTATTATCTGCTTTCTGATTTTTCTGAAATGAACATGTATTGTTTTTGTAATTAGAAAAAAAGTAAACTATACCTTTCATTTTAAAAGGGCATTGTATCTGACATTAAATACAGACCCTTCCAACCCAGCCAGGGCCCCAGCCTCAGACCCTGCTCCCTCTCCTAAGTCCTCTACTGTGCCCTGGTCCCCATGTACCACCTCTAGCCTTTGCCCCTTAGCTCTGGCAGGATTCTGAACACACCTGTGTGGGTCAATTGAAAGCTCAGGGAGAGCACGGTCAGAGACCATTCATTTGTCCACACTGAAGGTGACTCACCCCACAAGTGATGACCCAGATGACCCAGGATGACCCAGGATGACCCAGAAAAGAGAGAAGGCTGTTAAAAGTAAACAATAGATCCCAAATGGAGTCAGTTGTGCTAATCCCATGACACCAAAGAGGGCTTAATACCAAACCTAACTGCAGTTTCAATCTTCCCCATGAATGTAATCTTAACCAGTTTGGAATTTCCTGATCAGCACTGATGAGGTAATCTAAATAATAAGATCCTTTTGTTCCCCAAAGTGAGGTGACTTTGCCCCCGCAATTTTTTTTTTTTTTTTTTTTTTTTTTTTTTTTTTTTTTTTGGTTTATGACTTCCTTGTCCTGCCTTTAAAAACCTTCCCTTTCTATAGCCCTTTAAGAACTTTCTACTTGCTAGACAGGATGCTGCCTGATCATGAATCATTCAATAAGGCCAATTAGATCTTTATAATTTTCTTGAATATCTGTTATTTAACAAGAGCAAAGTCCAAGAGACTGATGGAGGGGAGACTCATGGAGAGAAGGCAGAAACAGCGGTTCTTGGTACCAGGAGCAGGAGGATGGCATGAAATGGAGGAAGGACTATGGGTCACAGGCAGAGGCAGAAGTGCCAAGGCTAAGGCCAGTGGTGGCCTGGCCCAAGCAGCTGCTGGGCCCACATGCACACCGCATCCCTGTAAGGCCTTCTGTAGGCAGCTGAGACCCCAGATGCCACTCGGGCAGACCCTCCACCTGCACAGCCTGCATTGGCCATACCAGTAGGTCACTGGCTGTAGGGCCTACCTGGCAGGGGAGCTGCAGTGAGCTAGATGAACTTTTTGGAATTACCTTTAAATCTCTGAACTCAAGGTTAATCCTGAAACATTTAATACATGGTACTTTTGTATTTGGTAACATCCCCAGGAAGATCATGGTTCTTTTTTTTTTTTAAGTGTATTTATTTATTTTGAGAAAGAGAAAGTAGGAGTAGGGGAGGAGCAGAGAGAGGGAGAGAGAGAGAATCCCAAGCAGGCTTTTTGAGGTCAGTGCAGAGCTGGATGTGAGGCTCAAACTCATGAACTGTGAGATCATGACCTAAGCCAAACTCAGATGCTTAACAAGCTGAGCCACCCAGGTGCTCCAGAATCATGGTTCTTAATGGATAGCAGCCCTGCACACATGAACCACACCTGAAGATGACCAGAAGAGGAACAGGACCAGGGATCCCTGAAAGTTCTCCTTGCTTCAGGAGAAACCTGAGAAATCAGTCTGTATCTTTAAGACTGGCATCTCCTCTGCAATCTCTCCCAGAGGGCTGCCACTGCTCATGCTACCAGCCCAGGCAGATTGTGTGCTGCTTGCCAGGACGTCCAGTACCATCCACCACTCTGGGGCCTGAGGGAGAAGGCCAGAGTACAAAGGAACCTGAGAAGACATTCTTGGAGGAAGGCAGTAAAGGATATAAAAGGAACAGTCTAGTATTAGGTGATACTTAACAGCACAGGCCCTAGTCAAATCCACCACTCCATCCTGACCAGGTGGGTGATTTGGGGCAAGGGAATCTCTATGTGCCCATTTCGTCACCTCTAAAACAGGAGCAGTTCTTACCACCCACAATTGCTTTGAGGATTAAATGAGTTGATATTAATCACAGAGTGCTCAGAACAAGCCACCTGGTGAATAACTGTTTAATACATTTAGTGCTAAGAACATGGAGTTTGGCAGCCAATGTGTTGTGTCAGGCAGGATCCGGTGCTGCACTGGTCCTCTTTTCCTATCTGCAAATCATGGATAATGAGCATCTCCCTCCCAAAACAGAGTTAAGTAATCCATCTAGGAGCACATGGGAAGACAAAACTAGTTCTGCAAACATCTGAAAGTTTAAAATGAATGTCTGACCCTGGTTCCCATAGCACACTCCACATTCCGAAGCCCAGGAGAAAGGAGGCCAGAGTTGCTCCCTTTGTGCCCAGGTGACCCCATTCACTCCACAGCTCACATGTGTAAAGCTCCAGAATGGTATCTGTCAGCAAAGCCACCTACTCAGGGTTTTAAATCCACTAATGAATCATTAAAAAAAGTAAAAATAGTGAAGAACAGAAACTCTCAATGTATTACACATAAGTTTTAGGAAATGTTTATCAGTTACATGTATATTATAGGTGGCAGTAAAAGGCATTCTCACTGGGATCATGGTCAGGACTCTGAGTGCCACTGCCAGAGCTTACCTGGTATCAGCTCTGCATCCAGAGCTCAGGGCCAGGGCCAGGAGGATGCCCAGGAAATGCATGACCACCAGGGGGCACCCAGCACACAGCACCCACTCTGTCAGGGACTGCCAGGGTTCTCAGACCAGGCTTTCAGGCTGACAGCAAGCTCAAGCCCACCACAGGTTCACAGCCCAACTCGAGATTAGCAGCAAGGGAACTGTAGCCTCAGACCCTCTCTACCTCCATGCCTGGCCTTTCTTTCACACCCAACCCTCCCAGCTGTCATCTTCCGGTCATCTGCTTTCCTTCCTTTAGCTGATCCATTTCCTCTTGCCCAACCAGCCCTTTCCCTCAGTCCCTATTCTCCCTTCTTTTTCCTCCTTCCTTTTTCCTTCTTTTTCCTCCTTCCTCTAGCCATCACCTCTCCACCCCCTCCTCCTGTGCTAGGACACAAACACATACACACAGTTTTTCGGACAATTTAGCCTTTATTTTTGAAAATAATTCTGTAGCTTCAACTTTCTTCCATGAACCGAGGTCAGGCCAGAAGCAAAAACACACACATTGCTCTCCAACTTGCCATCCTCATCCTAATCTGAGCAGATAAGGAATATGCCCCGGAGACAGCGGAGGGAGGCAGGAGCCATCCTGTCTTGGCTGTTCTACCTCACCCTGGGAAGGCCACCAGAAACCATAACCTTTAGGGAGGAGCCTGTGCACCAAACCCCAGGGGAAAAGGGACACAAGGAGCTAATCTCTCTTCCACAAAGCCAGCGTGAACCTCCTAGAGCAAAAGGGAAGGGATCAATTTTTAGAAAGGTCAGGATCCAGGAACAGAGTCTGTTTCTTTGAGGCAGGATGAGGGAGGTATGTCCCAGCACACCAAGGCTTTCCCCCTACCACCTTTCCCCCAACTTCTGCAGACAAACTGAGGAGACGTCTTGCTTTCCCCCTTCAACTTCTCATCTTAGAATCACAAATTGTTAAGCTGCAAGGAAAGAAGAGCAGAAAGGAGGTCAGGGATAAGGAGAAGGGTAGAAGAGAAGTAAGAGTAGGTGGCAGTAAACCCTGAAAGCCTAACAGCTCCACCCAGACTCTGATGATGAAACCCCTTTGGTTAGTTTCATTTTGGCCACAGATAAGTCCCCTTTTCAAATAACCCAGCAACCCCTCAAATTGGGGGAAGGTAGGGGTGGGGAGCAGGTATAGGAGGTGAGCTCACACCCTGGCTGGAAGAGCCGGGACAGGGGAAAGAGAGCTGGTCAAGAGAACTAAAGTTGCTCACCTCTCTGCAGATGCTCTAGGAGAAAACCTGGAACATGGAAGTCTATGGCTCCAACATGCCCAAGTCTCTCCCCTACCACACGGTGGTTTCTTGCTTAATACTGCTCAACATATCCCAAGAAGTTTCCCCTGATGTGATCCACCCCCCTTGAGAATGGGAGAATAACCCTCACCTTATCCTCTGTGCTTCTGAATGCCACTCAAAAAAAGAGGAAAAAAAGAAAAAAAAAGATAAATGTACCCAAGAGAGACACACAGGGCGATGCAGCCTAAGGACACGGTCCCATCTCATCCCATGATATGGCAAGGAAGGAGCCCAGGAGGAACAGACAGGCACCGCTAATTCCAGCTAGGATCATAGCCATCCCAGGTCTGTGGGGGAGCCAGGTGGACACGGCGGCCCCGGAATAGGAAGCTGACAATGCCCCGGTAGCCAGCCCTGGGAACACCAGACTTGAGGTCATCCATGACGCCCAGGGCTTTGGCAAAGGCCTTGAAGCTGTCCCTGCCTGTGTACTGCACCCGCACCTCCCCCAGCTCGTTCTGCTCACTGGTCCTCACTTTCTCCACCTGCAGCAGGGGAGCCCCATAGACACGGGCAAGGAAATCTCGGTCATAGGTCTCCTGCCGCAGATATGAGAGATCCAGCTGGGTGAAGGGCACGAAGTGCTGGTTCAGCTTGATGAACTTGAGGTGCTGGTCAAAGAACTGCCCGTGGCTTACACCCTTGCGGCCAAAGGTCATCGTTCTGGAGATTTCAGGTCGCACACAGGCCCGGCCCTGCCGCTGCTCAGGCCTGCGCATCCAATCATCCCAGAAGGCCCTGGGCCACTTGGGCTCCAGCTCGGCCCAGAGCTCAGCCAACAGCAGCCAGCCCAGGCCAGGAAAGAAGTCTGTGCGGTAGAGCAGCTCTGGCTTGCTCGAGTCCACCATCTGCTCCTTGCCATTGTCATTCCAGGCAGACACACACCAAAGGGAGGGGTCGGCCTTCAGCAGCGGGTAGGTGGCCTGGAAGTACTCGAAGAAGTCTGGCGCCACCTCCAGGTCATCCTCCACCACCACAGCTGCTGAGAACTTGAACCTATGGAAGACCTGGCCCAGTGCCCAGCGGTAGTGCCGTGCAATCTTATAGTAGCCCTGGAACTTGCGGTGGTCGGGGGGCACCGCAATGTTGCTCAGGTCTGGCTGCCGGATATGCGTGACAGCACTGCCATAGGAGGCGATGACCTGGGCTGTCTCCTCGTGCCCGCAGTCCTGGCTGACGATTATGGGGAAGTGCTCAGCCGAGGGCCGGTAGTGCAGCAGCTTGTCCAGGCAGCGCCGGACAGTGCTGCGGTCACAGGCAATGACCAAGATGGGGATCACGGCTGGTGGTGAGGACACAGGCACACGCGGTGGGATGGGTGGGGCAGCAGTGGGCACCCTCCACCTCTGGCTCCACCGAGCATGATGCTCCCTGATCTGCTGCAGCAGCCCCCTCTGCCTTTCCAACTCCACCTGCGCGTCCTCGGCCAGGCGGATCACCTCACGGGTGAGGCTGGCGGGATCATCATCCAGAGAACTGTCAGAGGGCAGCCGGCCAGGTGCTGGGCGTGTCCAGAAGAAAAGAAGCAGCAGGGCATTCCAGGCCACAAAGAGGATGGCGCCCCACAGCACAAGCCCTGCAGACTGCTTCTTCAGCATCCTGGCCCCCGAGGGGGTGGCAGGCAAGGGTGGGGCTCAAGGCTGCCCTTGGCTTGCCTAGTTCACTTCCACAGCTCTAGGGATGCTTTCTCTGGACCTCAGGATTAGGAAGCAGCCATGCACCTGAGAAGACAGAGAAAACCAATCTTCATCACAAAAGCATGGGGCTGTCCTAGGGGGAGGAATGCAGGATGGGAGAGGAGGGAGCCCAGGAGGTGGACTCCAGAGCTCTCTTAGAAAAGAACAGCCCATCTCCTAATCTGGGATGAATGGGGAAGGACAGCATACTCTCCTCACTCCAAAAGGAGTCCATGTGTCCTCAGAAAAGCAATGTGGTTTGAAGGGAAAGTAGAAAGTGATGTTGTAAAGGAGGAAGCAAGGGAACCCCACTTTCCCTTCCATACCTGACAGATTTCATTTCCATCTTCCATCCAGAGTTTAGGGGCAGGAGTGGAGGGGAGACCATCTGACTCTCATTCCTCAAATCAAACTGCTCAATGACTATTGATTTAAACACTCTAATATCACACCTCTGGGCTAAAATCAACACCCTACCTAAAAAGGAAGCACTAGAGACATTCCTACAAAGGTCAGGGGCAAACTAAGCTGCCCACCATGTATATGACTAACATTCTGCTAGAGGGATCAGCCAATGTGAATGGGCTACAGAAGAAAAAAGCAGAAGTGGAAAAAGAAACATGACTATCTCTATTTATTGATACTATAAGAATATGCCTGGAAAACTGTAGAGAATTAATGATAAAACCACCCCAAACAACTGAATAACTGAGCAAAGTAGCAGGATATAAACATTAACATGCAAAAATAGGCTTCAGATAAACAAAAAATAACTCATTAGAAGAAACAATGGATGAGAAAATCCTATTTACCCTAGCCATGAA
Source organism: Neofelis nebulosa (assembly GCF_028018385.1). Classification (NCBI taxonomy): domain Eukaryota; kingdom Metazoa; phylum Chordata; class Mammalia; order Carnivora; family Felidae; genus Neofelis; species Neofelis nebulosa. The sequence goes on along the minus strand of NC_080782.1, from coordinate 151,464,933 downwards.
AATGATAAATTAAGAATAAACTTAAGAAATATTCAAAACCTACATGAACAAGATGATAGGTCCTGAAAGACACAAGAGGACTTAATATCCCTTGTTCTTAGTTATGACACCTCAACATCATCAAAATCTGAATAAAAATCAATTTTCTGGGAGCTAGACAAAATGACACTAAAGTTCATGTGAAAAAAATAAACATACAAGATCTAGAAAAATAATGAAAATGAGGTGTGAAAAAGGGACTAGCCCTACCAGCCATTAAAATACTACATATTACACAGCTTCTATAATTAAAACTATGTGAAAAATAAACTCAGAATGGATAAAGGACCTGAATGTGAGACAGGAAACCATCAAAACCCTAGAGGAGAAAACAGGAAAAGACCTCTCTGACCTCAGCCGTACCACCCCCAAAGGCAAGGGAATTAAAAGCAAAAATGAACTGTTGGGACCTCATGAAGATAAAAACCTTCTGCACAGCAAAGGAAACAATCAACAAAACTAAAAGGCAACCAACGGAATGGGAAAAGATATCTGCAAATGACATATCGGACAAAGGGCTAGTATCCAAAATCTATAAAGAGCTCACCAAACTCCACACCCAAAAAACAAATAATCCAGTGAAGAAATGGGCAGAATACATGAATAGACACTTCTCTAAAGAAGACATTCGGATGGCCAACAGGCACATGAAAAGATGCTCAACGTCACTCCTCATCAGGGAAATACAAATCAAAACCACACTCAGATATCACCTCACGCCAGTCAGAGTGGCCAAAATGAACAAATCAGGAGACTATAGATGCTGGCAAGGATGTGGAGAAACAGGAACCCTCTTGCCCTGTGGGTGGGAATGCAAACTGGTGCAGCCGCTCTGGAAAACAGTGTGGAGGTTCCTCAGAAAATTAAAAATAGACCTACCCTATGACCCAGCAGTAGCACTGCTAGGAATTTACCCAAGGGATACAGGAGTACTGATGCATAGGGGCACTTGTACCCCAATGTTTATAGCAGCACTCTCAACAATAGCCAAATTATGGAAAGAGCCTAAATGTTCATCAACTGATGAATGGATAAAGAAATTGTGGTTTATATACACAATGGAGTACTATGTGGCAATGAGAAAGAATGAAATATGGCCCTTTGTAGCAACGTGGACGGAACTGGACAGTGTGATGCTAAGTGAAATAAGCCATACAGAGAAAGACAGATACCATATGTTTTCACTCTTATGTGGATCCTGAGAAACTTAGGAACCCATGGGGGAGGGGAAGGGAAAAAAAAAAAAAGAGAGAGAGAGAGGTTAGAGTGGGAGAGAGCCAAAGCATAAGAGACTCTTAAAAACTGAGAACAGGGGCGCCTGGGTGGCTCAGTCGGTTAAGCGGCCGACTTCGGCTCAGGTCATGATCTCACAGTCTGTGAGTTCGAGCCCCGCGTCAGGCTCTGTACTGCCAGCTCAGAGCCTGGAGCCTGTTTCGGATTCTGTGTCTCCCTCTCTCTGACCCTCCCCCATTCATGCTCTGTCTCTGTCTCAAAAACAAATAAACATTAAAAAAAAAAAAAAACTGAGGGCTGATGGGGGGTGGGAGGAAGGGGGGGGTGGGAGAAAGGGGGGGGTGGGAGGAAGGGGGGGTGGGAGGAAGGGGGGGGAGGAAGGGGGGTGGGTGATGGGTATTGAAAGGGGCATCTTTTGGGATGAGCACTGGGTGTTGTATGGAAACCAATTTGACAATAAATTTCATATATTTAAAAATAAATAAATAAATAAAACTATGTGATACTAGTAGGTAAATAGATTATCCAAAGGAATACAATTTAAATTACAGAAATAGACCCCAAAACATGTAGAAACCTAATATACGATACAGGTGATACTTAAAATTACTAGGGCAAAAAAATGTCTTATTAAGAGTGTTATAACAACTATATAGCTATTTGGAAAAATAAAATTACATCTGTGCAAAAGAATAACTTCCAAGTGGATTAGAGATCTAAATATAAAAAATATAACTATACAAGTGCTAGAAGAAAATACGGGTCAATTCCTCTATAACCTGGGTAGGGAGAAAGGCTTTCTAAGTATGATTCAAAATCTAGATGCAGTAATAAATAAAACATTTTTGCATGATAAAAACACCATTAGCCAAGTCAAAAGACAAACTGGGGAAGAATATCTGCAATATACACACAAATATACAAATAAAAAGCCAATACCCTAAGAAACAAAGAACTTTTACACTGAGGATGTAAAAAGCCAAAACTCTGTCTTTAGACAAGGGCAACTCACAAAAAGATACTGAAATGGTCCTTACACATATGAAAAGATATTCAAGTTCACTTATAACAGAAAAATGCAAATTAAACTATATTAAGAATTTCTCACCTATCAGACACAAAAATTCAAACCCTTGTCCTTGTATTAAGAGTGTCAATTGAAAGACACAAGTTCTTAATTTTAATGATAATCAGTTATCAGGGGTTTTTATCTTTTATGGATCATGCCATTGGCATTGTATCTAAGAAATCTTTGCCCAAATCACAAATATCTTTCCTTGTTTTCTTTTTTAGGTTTTATAGTTTTAGGTTTTACATTTAGGTTCATTTTGAGTTAATTTTTGTATATAGTATGAGGTATGGAACTAATGTCCTTTCAGAGCATTCTGGCAGTTTGTTAAAATGCTAAACAGAAGACAACCATACCACCAAGTCCACTCTTAGATATATAGTCAAGAGAAATAAAAACACATGTCCATACAAAAATTATCTGGAATATTTATGCAGCTTTATTCATAATCGCCAAAAACTGGGAGAAACCCAAAGGCACATCAGCAGAGGAATATGGATAAACAAATTGTGGTTTACCTGCAAAATGGAATAATATATAGTAATAAAAAGGAATAAACTACTGATACACACAACACATGGATTAATCTCAAAATAACTGTGATATGTGAATGGCCAAAAAAAGAGCACATACACTGATTCCACTTAAATAAATCTCCAGAAAATATAAAATAATCTATAGTAGCAGAAAGCCAATCGATGGTTACCTAGGCATGGAGACAATGAGGACAGTGAGGGGAGGTATCACAAAGGAACAAGAGGAAACTTTGCGGGTATGGATGCAATTTATTCTATGTCAATTATACCTCAATAAAACTTTTTCTTTAAAAAAAAAAAGGCAATATTGGGTTAAATGACAAAATTGGAATATAGACAAAGTATCAGTGTTGATCAACTGAGAGCCATACTGTGGTCATGGAAAATAATATCCCAATTCTTAGGTAAATTAGATTGAAGTAATTAGGAGAGCCAAGAAAGCAACTTCTCAAATGGTTCAGAACACAAATATCATGTATACAGAGAGAGAGAGAGAGAGAGAGAGAGAGAGAGATCAAATGCATCAAAATGCTAATAGGTGAATCTGAGTAAAGGGATTAAAAGTGCCCTTATACCATTTTAATTATTGCACCTTTTTTGTAAGTTTGAATTTATTTCCAAATAAAGTTTCTTAAAATCGATATGGGGACATGGCCCAAAGTTCTGACTAGCTTTGTCCAATATAGCCCAAGTTAGGCACATCAGTAGGGGCAACTAAAACAATCCCTTTGTCCTGAACTCCCTAATCATTCAATGACATGTATCACACACCTGCTGTCTGCCAGGCTCTGGGAAGGGACTGGGACACACATCTTACAAGAAAAAGGCATGGTCCTACCAACCCTCTCACTCTATCAGAACCCACTATTTGGAAGAATCTACCACACCCTCCAATTCCCAGGTAGCTGCCATAACAATCCACACAACTCTGTCCCTGGCCTTCCCACTTCTGGTCTATACCCTTCACATCCTAAAGCTTCAGGTATGTGCCCTCTTGTGCCCTGCTGCTCTGCCAGCTACCCCTTGCCTTACAGCCACCAAAAAATCTGGGCTTCTCGGCTAGTTACCCTTTGCCTCACAGCCACCAAAATCTCAGATTCCAGATCTCATCTCTGTACTTCTGGGCTCTTGAGCAGGCAGATCCAGTGTTAAAGGACCAAAGTATTGATCCTGAAGGGTCTCTAAAGGAACCTAGATTCTGTCTCTTCTGGGGGGACTACCCCAGTCCCTGCCAGCACCACCACCACATGTTGTCCTCTGAGAAACCATCTACCCCACAACTCCATAGCACCAGTCTCCTCAGAAAACTCAGGTCCATTTCCGTTTTACTGTATCATTAAATTCCCATGTTGTCAGTGCTCATATACAAATCAAGGTTTCCTAGAAAAAGAGAGAGACAACAGATTTCCAGTTTCTTCCTTGCTGCCACAATGTGGTCCATGTTGGAACTTTCCCTCCAATCTTACAGCCAGGATTCCCTATCCCCCAAATAGGGATGTATTTCTCCTGCCTCCTAACTGACTAGGCAGGAAAAGTCTTTAGATAAAGGGATGGAGGAAGGAAAAGAGACTGAATTCTATCATCTGAAATGTTACCTCAAGGCTGGAGGAGCAGAACCATCTCTGACTTATCCATGAGCCACCTCAGACCAGCAAGCTCTCAGACTGGTGGCAAAACCCCAAGGGACACCATCCTCACAACCCTGCAGATGACAAGTAAAAGCCTTCACTCTTCTCCAGACATTGGGAATTAGGTGGCCCACATCCACTTCCAGAGGCCTCTGCTCACCTAACCTTCTAAGCCATGCAGATCAAAGCAATTTTCTCAGTCCCTCAGAGGACTGGATTCTTAGCAAATCTGTAAACATTAAGAGTGGCTGGATAGCCCACAGGAAACCGCTGTTCCAGTCCAGTCCAGGCCTCTACTTTAGCCCTCAGGCCTTAGTTTGCCAGACTATGACCATTTTTTCTAAATTGTAAAACAGAACTTGTTCCTCTTTCCATAAGAGAACACAATACCCCTATTCCCAGGCTCCACTGCTTCTCTACACAAACTTACCTACAGTCCCAGAGCAGTTTCCTACTGCTTCTCCACATACTGTCCAGGACAGGATCCTCTGCTCTATATGGAAGTTAATGAATGGTGTGTGCATACACAAGCACATGCACTCCCCAGGAGCTGGCTGTGACTGAGGGGTGATAAAGCACCAAGGGCCAGCCCAGCCTGTAGCCAGCAAGCCCACACACTCATCCAGAAAGTGCCGCTCTCAGTCCTACCATCAGGAGTAACAAGGGCAAGCCAAACAGCTCAGGGCAATGTGTGGTACCACCCCATGTTTTTTCACATCTCTAAAACTCAATCTTCTCACCTCTAATATGGAAATAATAATAAGATAGAAATCAATCACTGGGTTGCTGTAAGGATTGGGTGAGATAATCTGCATCAAGTATTTAGAACAGTGCCCAGTTGTGATATAAATGCTGACCACTTATTCCTCTGTTCCCTCTCTAGCTGGCCGGCTCTCTTTGCTCCACTCTACTACATCCTTCTGGGCTACAAACACATAAGCCTGCCTCAGGGTCTTTGCACGTACCTGTATGACTGGTCTGATCTTCCCTCCCTCCTTCACTTGGTGTACTCTGACTCATGTCTCTGCCAGGGAAGGTATCAGACAATATGAAGTCTATCTCCCCTTCACAAACACTGACATCAGTGCAATCTCTTGCTCAAGATCTATAAAGTTCCCTCAGCTACAAGCTATTCAGGATGGGACCAGCTCCCCCAGTGCAGCCAAGCAGCTGTGCTAGGATCTTGGACCATCAAGAGATTTGCCGATGACCTAAAAAGTGACTTCTGTGTGGATGTCACTCACCCACAATTCCTTAACTGCCATTCCCAAGCCCAAAAAGCACCAAAAAATTGAGTTTGCTACACTCATTTGGCAGTAAAACCTTTGCTGAAATCTGATGTGATCTAATGTAAGACTATTTATAGCATTTATTTATCTCATTTAGTGAGACTATTTATACATTTTGCCACAGAAACCAAAATGTTGGATTATGGTGTGCTGTTCCACATTTTATACTACATCATAAACGTACTAGATCATCTTTTTAAAATCCAAAAAAATCCTGAATTCTGAAACATATCCAGCCCAAGCATTTTAGAATTATGAAAATGTAAGAGACAGCTACTCATTCACTGCCATAGTTCCATTTCAAGCCTACAAACCTTTAAATTGAACCCTCTTTCCTTATGAAATACTGTTTTAAGCCTGAACTCTTGATATAGTTTCTCAGCTAGTTTACCCATCGCTAATCTCACTTCCCTCTAAGCAACCTTCCCAAAAGCAACAGAGCATCCTTCTTAAAGTGCACACCTCGTCACAACACTAACCTGCCTTAAAAACCATCAGAAGCTACCACTGCCCACAGAATAAAACTCAAATTCATTATGACATGCAAGGCCTTCACAGAAAATTAACTCAAACATCCTTTTTTCAACCTCACCTCTAATCCCTAACCCTATGAACCCCACACTCTGGCTTCAGCAAGCTACTTACTTCCCCCAAAGAGTACACTTGTATGCGCTGCAGTCTTTGCTCCAGCTGTTCTTCATCTTGAGACATTACCTATGGCCCCAGTGCAAGCACTCAACACATCCATAACATCCCAGGCAGAGCCAGCCAGGCCTTCCCACGACTACACTCACACCACACTCTCTCCACACCTCCTGTTTCTCCCCTCCACACTGTAACAAAATCTGTGGTTGTGCTTACATGCCTCTCACCTTACTCCTTAGGAAAAAGTCTCTGTGACCTCTAAGCCTATTACAACTCTTGGCACATGTATGAAGTTCAAGTGGCTAGATGGGGGACTGCTTGCATTATTAGCTAGATCAGGGAGAAAGAAGACCAAACCAGCAGCACAAGACTGAAGGATTCCATTTTCCAAAGATGATCACCACATAACCCATCCCACATGCTTTTCTTACAAAGATGTAATGCCATTCCTCCCACTAGAGGTGGGGGAGATGGGGTCTATGTTCCCTCTCTTTGATCTGTGACTATGGAGAAAGTAACCATACATGATTTGCAAAACTAGTCCATGAAAGGCAATAGTTTCCACCTGTTGCTCCTGAGATGCCTGCTGTTTGAATGCAGCCATAATGATTAAAGGAAGCCCAAGCCACATGGACAGGACACCTATAGGTATTCCAGCTCACAACCCAAACTAAGGTTCTAGTAGACAGCAAGCATCTGAAAGGTTTGATCCCAGCCCTGGCCACATCTGACTTCAACTGCATAAAAGACCATGACCAAGAACCACATAGCTAAGATAGGAATAAAATGATTCTGTTGTTTTAAGCCTTAATATTTTGATGTGATTTGAGATACAGCAAAAAGTATCTGAAATAATGAGTAAAAGAGAATCTAAGTAGCTTTGATAAGCACAGCCCAGTGTTCTTCCTGTCCTCTGTGCTCACGCCCCAAGTCCAAGTTGAGGCCTGCCTCAACTCATATTCCTTTCCTTATTAGAAGCTATTGTTGAATAAAAACATTTAATGGCTTAAATCAATAGCAATCATTTATTCTCTCTCATAGTTCCAACAGGTCAGGAATTTGGACAGTGAAGCACAGAGGAGATGACCTGTCTCTACTCCATGATGTCTAGGACCTCAGCTGGAAGACTCAAAAAGCTGGGGCCTGGCTTAAAGGCTTATTCTGTCACATGTCTGCAGGTTGATGTTAGCATGGTTAACTGAAGTGCTGGCTGCAACACCTCCACGTGGCCTCTTCACGTGGCCTGGGTTTCCTCTGAACTTGATGGCTGGGTTCCAAAGATGAGTGTTCCAAGAAAGAGAGTAAACCAGGTGAGACTATATCCTCTTCATGATCCAGTCTTGGATCACTTCTGCCTACTCATAGGTCAGAAGAATCATGACTGCCTCCCCATACTCAAAGGGAAAAAATCACAGATCCCACCACTGGTGGGTGAGAACAAAGTCCAACTGTAACAACAAGTGGAATGGGATATTGATGGGGTGACTATTTTGGGACAAAACAATCTGCCACACCTTCCTTTTCTAAAATAGAACAATAGTCCTTTTAACCCTGACCCAAGTTCCTGAGGTTCTGTTATTAATGACATTTGCCTGCAAGGCACAGAAATCAAAATTAGTTTTGATTTGCTAGAATTTTTACACTCTTTTAGCCAAGTGACACATCTGATCCACACTACCAAGTACAAAGACATCTGCACTGTGGTGCAAGATGAGTGAGCATTTTGGGTGTATAAAACCCTCAGCCAAAACCCTCAGGAGGCTATAAGCAGATCCCACCAATCCCTATGGGTCTCAATTTCTTCCTCTGAAGGACTGCCTAGAAGCTGTGAGATCCCTAACACTCTGATTCCATGGTATTACCTCTGTAGCTAGTCCTCCATCTCTGGCAAAAATATCTCTTAAACAGCAGAACACCGGATAGTCAACTTCTCTTTGTGAGCAATAATGGAGAAGTCATACTTAGATTAAAAAAAGTATGCAAGTTGAAGGAATGTTGACAGGCTTTCCCTTCTATCTTTATCTTGCTTAGTATGTTAAAAAGCACTGCCTAAAAAACCCAAAGGATAGAATACACCACAGATAATGGAGACCAAACTGAATTTCATTATGAGCCCTCTGCTAGACTCTTGCATCATGTATAAGGCTCCATAATTTCACAAGAAATGAAAAGAAGTCAGAGAAGATACACTAAGTAATTCAAGAACTTACAGAATAAGACCTAGGAGGAAGGGATGCAGGTTATTCATCCTGAAAAAGAAAACACTAAAAGAAGTATGATGTTGGTGTAGCAAAAAGCATGATGGCCTGGGAAACCAGGTAACCTTGGGCAGGTCACTTGACCCACTTGTTCCTTGGTTCCCATAATTTGAACAGGGATAGAGTTGATTTGGCTCTTCTCCACGTTCCCTGGTTTCTAATGATGAAAAGGACAGCAACAATCTCCTCAATGTCCCAAACAGGAAATTAGTTTAACCTGTCACATAGGCCATTGAGGTTAAACATAACTACAATACTAACTCTGAGAGAAGGACACAGAAGCAGGAATCCAGGAGAGCGCAATGGTCTCCAATAATGGGGTCAGACAGGGGTGATTCACAATGAGAGGCAGACTCGGGATGTAAGCATCTAAGAGAAAAGGCTCCGTGGTCTGAAAACTATTACAAACGACAGAAAATAAAGCTGCATCTCTCATTTGGGGACGACCTAAAGCAAAGAGTAATTAAACAGGCCACAGGATCAAGGGTTAACCAAGGTGGAGCCTCACCCTGGGGCTCACTGTTCAGTACAAACACAGATCAGCTGGCCACACAGCCCCTCTGCTCCACAGTTTATAAGATTCGGGGAAGAGGGGGGGAAGGCCTGCACGTCTCAGGAGGCCCCAACTCCACACACGTGAGCTAACAGGAGGAAAAAGTTTTCTTTCCAGTTTACGTATTTTCACATTGTGTCAATTCTTCCTGGAGGCTGAGGAGAAAGAACCCTAGTGGAAGGGACGCTGGGTGGGGATTGGGGAAAGGCCACCTCCCATTGCCGCTCCCCAAACCCTCTGCAGCAATCCCACCCCCTCTGGCCGTGCACCCACGTACGCCCTAAGGCCGAGTTTCACAACCGCTTCCCTCCCGGTGGAGCCTGCCCGCCCTCCCTCCAACAGCTGGAGGCCCGGATTCCGAGAGCGGAACGCGGAGTTCGACTTCCCGGCTAGAGAGGGGCGCGCGACCGAAACCCGGGGCGGGCCGGGCCAAGTCCTCTCTGAGGCTCCCGGGCACCAGGGCTGTCGGGGAACACGAAGTGCTCGGAGAGGAGCAGCTTCTCAAGCCGGGACCTGAACTCCTGGAGCGCCCTCTCCACTCCCGCGGGGCCTCCTTCAGTTGGACCTCCATGCCCTCCCTGGGCCAAGCCTCAGAGCGGACAGACGCCGACGTTTCAGGCCCCTACTCACCAGGTCCTCCCAACTTCCCGGCCCTGAACCTGGACCGCCCCGGGGCGCGGGGAACAATCCCGGTGCCCCGGCGCGTTCCAGGCGCTCGCGCGGGTGCCGGCGCCGGCGCCTTCCTCCCGGCCGGCCCTTCCTACACGAACCGGACCCGCCCGCCGGGCGAGCAACGTGGCCCTTCCCCGGTAAGGGCGGGACGGGGAGGGCCGAGGGGCGGGACCGGCCGCCCTCACTCGCCAGCGGCCCCTTTTTCCCGGGCCCGCCTCCTCCCTCCGCCCGACTCTTAGCAATCACCCTGGATTTCCTCAGAACTTGATGGCTGAGCATCCCAAGTTTTCCGAGGTTCTGAACTTCAGGAGGCCCTGTGTTGGCATCTGTTACAACAGGGACCTTCCCTTCTCCCAATCGCAATCCCACGGGTCCCCACCCACACCTTCGGACCCCTCCAATGGAGACGTCTGGAGTCTTCCCCTTCGCAGCCCCAGAGCTTGGAGCCTCATGGAATTAGGGGAAAGCCCTGGCTAAGGTAAGGCCAGGCAGCCGGAGGGTGCGTTCACCAAATCCAAGGCCAAGCGTCTGGGGCCAGCTCTCAGCAACCTGCTCAACGCTGGCTTCCGGGAAGGAGGAGTTGGGGGCAATAGGTCACAGGGTGGAGGGCTATGAGAACAAAAACCAGGGTGCCAAAAAGGAAGCCAGAGAGGAAACACCTGCTGCCAAAAGCAGAAGAGGGCCAGCTGTTGTTTCTTTTCTTTTTTTCTTTTTTAAATACTTCCATTTTGTTGTTTTTTTTCCTTTCGAGGTGGGGAATGAGAGCTGTTAGTTCTAAGTACAAGAGCAGAGACAGACTTGTTCCTGGGGTAAGAACCATCAGACCTAAGGAGTAAAGGACTTAATCACAGGATTTTGTGGTAGCCCTGTGAAAGGGGGTGAGGGAGCACCCTGGAAGAGCCTTGATGTCTGTATCTGACCCTGGGAAGTGAGGGTGGAGAACTTAGAACTACTGGCTACTCAAGCACATGACTTTTCTGAAAAGGACTGAGTCCAGGGCCAGCCCTACCATGTGACCAGGACACACTCTGCAGGCAACAGGCCCTCCCCCCAACCACTTCCCTCCTGTGTTCCAGAGCACATAGCAGGCAGAAACTTAGCAGTGTGTAGTTAGTGACTGATTTTGCTAACTTGTTTCTACATGAAACTAGGAATTACCAGGGTTCTCGAGAAACAAAAAGGCAGGGCATGCCCAAAAGGCACCCCATGCCTGGGGCTGAGGAAATAAACCAACTGCACAGAGGCCTCCTCATGAAGGACCCTCCTAGAAGCTCTGAAGAGTGTACATTAATCATTCTATTCTTCAGATCAAGAGTGTGAATATCAAGGGTAAGTGACAACCAGCTGACAGTTGCAAGACCTAGTGAGGAGCATGGCCATGTTTTAAACCCAGGCATCCCTGCCTCCATAGCTGGCACTCATTCCTTCCTATCATGCTCCCTTGCTCTGAGATGGCTGTGTGTCCAACAAGACAAGTGCACAGTGGGGCAGGAGGGAAGTCCTGGTAGAAGCAATTGGAGACTAGCCTGAAGGAGCAAAGTGAGAAAAGAGCTGACACCTCAGAGGCTGGACATGCGTGTATATGCACATGCGCGTGCACGTGTGTGTGTCTAAGGATTCCAGCTGAGCTGATTTCATGGACCATGGTAGGAAATGCAAGCCCACGCTCATGTGCCAGCCAGCAGCCATGGTCTCTGCACTTCTGCCCTCTCTTTGTTTTCCTCATGAAGGGAGTTGGGGGATATGGAAGGCCTACACACTCACACTCCATGTCAAAGTAAGAAGGAAAAGGATAATTCCTAAAACTGTAGAAAGTTGGGAAACACTGGTTTGCAGATCCAAGATATCAGGAGCTAAAATCACCCTCCAGGACAAAGGACACAGTGGGATGCTGAAAGGTAGGGCAGACCAACCAGCCCACGAGATGTCACATTCCCACCTCTAACAATAATCCTTCTCTATCTAAGGCAGCTCAATGGGGAAAAGAATGGGGGACTGTTTGTGCACTATAACTCACACCCAGTGACTACTGTCCTTTGTTGAAATTCCAAGGCTCACAGGAAGATCTTAGGGTAGAAATTCCCCAACTGCAAAAGAACTGTCCCAAGCAGAAAGAGCCTGGTTAGTAAATTGGGATGGGCTGAATTCTTGGATGAAAACAAGAGAAAACATTTGGTATGAGAGGCAAGAAGCCAGGGTGGTAAGTGCCAAGTTGACCTGGGAAAAAAGGCCCAGGCTTTTGATGGACATTTCATGAGGAGGTACTATGGAGGAGATAAAGGGCAGAAATAAGGAGATAGGTGCCTGGATTCTGGGAATGAAACTGGGCTTCGAATATCTGAAAATGGAAGAAATCCAAAGATCTCGTCACAAGATAAGAGAAAATTAGAAGGGAAAATACTGTATCCTGCCCACCCCTACTACCTCCAAAAGAGGACTGGAGAGATAAAGAGAAGGAAGTGAAAATTATTCCAACTTCCCTCCCAGAAACCATGCCTAAGATATCCTGAAACTTTTTACAATTTGGAAAGAATTCATGCTCTGAACTTAAGACAGATCTTTGCTGGAAACCATCAGAAGAAGTAAAATCAAAGTTTTAAATCAGTGTTGTGTCTGTTTTTCCCTCTCCCCTTCTCACAACATTCCCACTCCCCATGGAGACCTAGAAACACAGCTCATCAAGATCAATGACCAGTCAGCAATGTCTGTGAAATGGAACTTTTGGTTAGCTCTATGCAATTCCTTTTGGAAGACAGAATGGTATAAATAAATTCAGTTAAAACACACACACAACTTTTAGTTAAGTCTATCATTAAGTCTTAAGGTCCTGGCTAAGTGGCCTGAGCATCCTGGTAACCCTATGAGAAGGCCAATGGCTGTCTCATGACAGGATCAGGCAGAGCACAGGACTAGTGCTTTCAGTGGAAATGACGGGAGAGGAATTCTGGCTCAGTCTAGGGAGGAAATATGTCTTACCAGAGAGGCTGTCTGAAAGGGCACTGAATTCCCCTCCCTGAAAGTTTACAGCAGAATCCAGATGGCCCTTGACAGGTCAGATGCTGTAAAAGCAGCACAGAACTGGGCAGGGGATTACAGGGTCTGCCTCTCCACACTTAGGCAAACCCTTTGTGCTCAGGACTTCTGCAGCTTCCCCTTACATACAACTGGGGAAATAATCCCTGCTCTCTCTTCCTCACAACAATGTGGTGATGGAAAACTGACACAATAGCCTGGACATTTCACATAACATCACTACAAACACAGCACAACTCTGTGGTACTTTAAGTGTTTCGAAGCACTCACAGGCCTTCCAGGTAAGAAGAGGGCTGCAGACGCATCCTGGGACCACATATCCCTTGCAAAGACTGGCATCAGGAATTTGCTGGGCCAAGTTGAAGGAGGTGACATGCCACCCTGAAATCCAGACCTTCTAAAGTAGAAGCTCGGCCTGAAAGGGGCTGCCCCAGAGAAGGAACAGCTCACTACTGGGGGAAGGCAGGCAAGAAAGAAAGGACAGGAAAAAAGAAACTAACTCATAAATACAGGATTTTCAGCTTGCAAATGAACCTAGTTATTGCCTCCAGCCCCCAATGAATGTGAGGTTCAGGTGGTTACACAGCCAGTAAGAGGGAAAGAGATGCTAGAAGCCAAGCTTCCTGCCCCACAACCAGGCCATTATACCCCACTATCTATCAAAATTCCCAACACATCTCCTTTCTGTTTGTTGTCGCTGTGAAAAGCAGGTATCTGGCATAGATAAACTGGAGTTCAAGGTAGGAAAGGGAAGGAGATAAGAAGGTAATTATGAACAGGTTTGCTTTAAGTGGGAACGGAGCCTGCAAAAATATAAAGGGCTAAGAGATAACAGTCTGAAAAAACTGTCATCTAAAAGAACAGGAGAGGGGCACCTGAGTGGCTCAATCAGTTAAGTGGCCACTCTTGTTCACCACTCAGGTCATGATCTCACAGTTCATGGGATTGAACCCTACATCAGGGTTCCATGCTGACAGTGTAGAGCCTGCTTGGGATTCTCTTTCTCCCTCTCTCTCTGTCCCTCCCCTGCTGATGCTCTCTCTCACACACACAATAAATAAACTTTAAAGAAAATAATAAAGTGGGAAACAACACCTTCTTTAAAAAAAAAAGAGCAAGAGAGAATACCAGGATATGGCAAAGGAAGAAAAGGCCAGTACTTACTCCAAGAAATGGAGCTCAGTCTCCTAAATACACACTTGGCCCTTAGATTTATCTTTCCTCCACCCCTCTTTAATCTGCTACCTCAAAGAGGCACACTTATCATAAGTGTGGAGAACCCTGAGGGCCAGAATCCCTCAATCACCTTTGCCACTTGATGATTCAGGTATTGTTTAAGAGCAACAGGATGAGACATTCAGGGTAGGCTTTTAATTGAGGACATCCAAGGCTTTTACCAGTACACTAATTCAATAAAAGAGCAGAATTCCTAATTCAGAGGTTTTTTTGTATATAACAATTATGCAAGCATTATCAAGCAATGTCAATGGTACTATTTCATAAGTACATGGCCCTGGATACTTTCCAAAATCTATCATTTCGTTTGCTCTCTGTAACAACCTGTGAGGGACCTGTAAAGTTACTTATCTCCATCTTGCAGGTGAACAGAACACTGGCAGAGCTTAAACCAACATATCTAGGGTTGCACACTAAGAAAGCAAGAGCTAGAACAAAAATCCAACTGATCTCAAACCTGTGTTCTGTCCCTGTTATCTGCATGAGATTTCATGGTCTAAACACCTTATAGGGGGAGAAGGAAGAAAGACAACTTAGGAAGTTATCTAGACCATTTTCTACCCTCCCCCTCAAAGGCAGTTCTATTCAATTAGTTCCCCAAAACACAGCAGCCTCCTTCTGCCTGGGTAATCCGTTCTAGTCTTATTTAGCCCTAAATGTGTTGACTCAGTGTTCAAAAGACTCTTATAGATAATCTAACCAAGCCTCTCTTCAGAAGCTGAAATTATTTTCATGTTCTCCTGGGCCTGACTTCACAATTGCCATTGCCTACAACCCCTTACAAGATACTCCTTCTGCCTGGGTAAAGAGAGGCTGGGAACAGCCTCTCTAAGAGAGTGAAAGAGAGGTGAAGCTTCCTCTGTACCCATCAGAGTAAGGGTTCTCATCAGGCACTTCATAAATGGCAGCATCCCCAGACTTGCCCTCACTCAACATTTTCTGCACAAAAGCAGTAAGACACCAAGTGGGAAGTGAGACAAGAACCTTACCTTTCTTCTCTTCTCTCAGCTGCTCCCCTGGAGATCATCAAACCCCCTTCCAGTACTCCATTTCAAAAACTTTGAATCCCAAATCAGATACACCAAACAAAGTGCAGCTTCTCTCCTGTTATCCAGGTCCAAAGTCCATGGCTGAGTGGACTCTGAGGGGGAGGAGTCTGGGGGGGAAGGGGTATGTCCAGGCCCCTCCCCCCCCAATGCAGGGTTCAGTGTCCCTCCCAGGGGTCTGTTACATTCCTTCATTCAGCTGGCTTATTAAGCTCAGAGTCTGGTGTTGGGCAGATCCCAGGTTCTATCCCATCTCTTGCTCAGGGAAGGGAAGTCATCCACTGTGAGGACTGGCCTTTCTGTCTTCTGCTGGGGTTCATGAGAAGAAACAGGCCATAGAACCAGCATGGCCAGAAGGCTGATTTCAGTGTTAACCTGTGGAATATTTAAACATTGTGACACTCTCTAATCTATTATATGCCCAAATGGATTCCTAAGACTTCTTAACTATTCTTTTACTCTGCTCTATCATCAAAATACCAAAAGCACTAACAATGCATGTAGATGGTCTTCTAAGAAATATAGAAAAGAACATCCTCCTCCCAGCTCCTTCTTGTCTTGTTATTACCATACACTAATCTCCTACATCTCCCAAGCTTCTTAGAGTGTTCAGTGTTTTCATCGTCCAGCTCTCCCTGAATGAACTAAATCCATTCCAGACCTAGATGCTGGCACCTTCCCCATGCATTCTTTGCTCTTTTCCCTTCACCCTCGCCTCCCCCTCTGCATCCAAAACTGTGCCAGGGATGGAATTCCCAATCTCAGTCAAACTCCTTCCCGAGGCCACTGAGAGCACTCTCCTGGAACAGAGGCCTGAGTCCTGCCAGCAATAGCTGCACAGTGTTCTAATTTTGCAGTCCGGAAGCCCACCCGCGTCGCCCCCTCTCTTCTAAGTTTATTCTAAACACACACACGCGCGCTCACACACACACACACACACACCGGTCGCCCCCTCCCTTCTAAATTTATTACTAAACACACACACACACACACACACACACACACACACACACACCCTTCCTTCCTGTAGGGGCGTGGCGTTCACATGAACCCCCCCGCCCCCAAAATTTAACTCCTCCCACCCTCCTCCTCGGAACCGAGTGCTCCGCATTCAATGAGGAAGGGAGTGACACAGCGACCCTCTCTAGACTCTGACACCCACCTCTCTGCCGCCCGGACGACCCTCGCCCAATCTGCGCTAAGTTGTTACCTGGATCCCTCCCGCCCGGTCTTAGCAGGAAGCCTCGGCCCTCCAGAGAGCAGAGTCCAGGCCCCAGGTTAGGTCCCGAAAGCTGGCCCAGGCCCCACCCCCTCGACCCCCGGCGGCCAGGCCCTCCCCTCGCGCTCCTTTCCCCCCCTCCCACCATCCGCCGCAGCCACTTCCGCCCGTCCTCCGGAAGTGAGCGAGAGGTAACTGCCACCTCCCCACATCCCGCCTTGTTCTTCCACCACACCCCCCTTGCTCCCGCCTATCACCACCGCCACCACGGGAGCGCGGGATGTTGGTCTGCAGGGTTTGAAGCTGTTCTGCAGTCACTGTGAATAGGACCGGAGACGAGGTGTGAGCAGGACCGAGTCTGGAAGAGAACAGAGATGAGGGCCAAAGTAGCTGCCCTGCAAGAAGGGGCGGGGCAGAGAGTCCGGCGAAGGGATGGGGCGCGCGTCACTTCGAGCCTCGTGGTAAGAAGAGCGCATGCGTCACGACGCCTCGGCCTGTCGCGAGAGTAGAAGCAGGTGGGCCTGGCGGGGTAGGACTTGGGCAGGAAGGGGGTGGGGCAGCTTGGCCCTGGTGCCCTCCTGAGGTCGCCTAGCAACAGCCTGCTTGACCTACGTGCTGGCAAAGGCCAAGGCAGCGCCCCTCTCCGGTCGTCCGTCCTCCCGGTGAGAAACAATTGAGGAAGCACTGAAGCCAGTATTAACCGTTCCAGTGCTGACAGCTCTGTGGCAGTACCAAAGTTTTATTTTGTTCATCGCTTACTTATCCTCGCTACTTCTCTCGCCTAGGTAGGACCTTTCATTGCGTCAAGGGAAAGAAAAGGGTAAGAATACTCTAAAATGAGTGCCCCGCGCCTTCACTACACCCTCCACGCACAGTGTGCGAAGCACTTTACATGGTTTACCACCCCTTGCACAGCAGACAGGTCAGCCTGAGGTTGCACGACTTAGGATGTGGTAGAGACTGGACTCCCAGGCTGTAACACTACCCAGTACTGCCGCTATCACGTTCCACCGGAGACCTCTCCCCGAAGAAACATTTCCACTCCTGCGATGGACTGCCAAGTTCCAAAATTGCCCTGGTAGCTTCTTTTCTAAATATATTGACCTGACTTGCTCTTGAGTTCAACTTAAATCCAAGAGTAGCTACTAATTTTTGGAGTTCATATGTCATCCCCTTAATGACATGTTCTAGAATCTTGCCAGGACTATGAACGAATTGGCAGCCTGTTTTCCCCTCATTTTTGAAAACACTAACCTAAGCTTCCGTCTTCTGGCATATCTTATGAGATGCTATGTTTTATAAGAAGGGATATATATATATATATATATATATATATATATTCTTATAATGAAATATAATGAAATAAAGACCAAATATATATATATATATTTGGTCTTTATTTCATTCCTGGTTCAAAGTTCCTAAAACCCTTGGAATTTCCTAAGTGGTAAGAGCACTAGGAGCATCTTTTGTTCTAATATTTGGCCCACTGACCGTGGTCCTGACACAGGGCTTGTGAAACTTGAAATTTCCTGGGTGATGGGAAAGTCCTTTGTTCAAAAGAAGCCACTCTGGGTGGGCTCCTAGACAGCTCCTAGATGAGGGTTGGTTACTAGAGGGACAAGACATGATTCTGTGGAGATGGAAAAAGGGCTGAAAATGGGGTTAATGATTGGTCATGTGTAAGTGATGAAACTTCCATAGAACTCCCAATAGTCAGGTTCCAAGAGCTTCCAGGTTGGTAAACATATCCATGTACTGGGAGACTGATGCACCCCAACTCCACTAGACAGAACTCCTGTAGTTGGCACCCTCCCACACCCCACCCCGTATGTCTCTTCATCTGGATGTTCATCTGCATCCTTCATTATATTGATGAATGTAAATAAGTGTTTTCCTGAGTTCTGTAAGCTGCTCTAGCAAGTAATTGAATCCAAGGGGAAGAGATCCTGGGGACCTCCGATTTGTAGCTAAGACAGAAGTTGTGGGAAACTTGGGGACCTGCTACTTGTGATTAGTATCTACAGTGTGGTCAGTCTCATGGGACTGATCCCTTAACCTGTGGGATCTGATGTAGCCAGCTGGTATCACAGAAGATTGCTTGGTGGGGGCGGGGAGGGGGAAACCCACTCATTCGGTGTCAGAAGTATCAGAAGTGAAGGGTTCTTTATGAGAAGGAAAGAAGACACATGAAAGAAAAGTCTGACTTGTTTGACTCTAAGCTGAATCCAAGAGGAGCTTTAGCTAATTTTTGGAGTTCATACGCCATCCGTTTAGTGACATATTCTAGAATATTGCCAGGACTGTGGATAGATTTGCAGCCTCGGGTTTTCCCCCCTTTTTGAAAACTGGAACCTAGGCTCCAGTCTTCTGGCTTAGCTTCTATTCCTGTGATTTCTGCAGATTCCCAGCTGTAATTAATTTGCATATTTTCAGTACTGGGAATGTAATAATTGCTGGGTCAGGAGTCTTGAAATGATTTATTGGGAAAGACGTCATCATACTATTAGAAACATTCTCTTTTTTTAACAATGTTTTAAATTTTCTTTATTTTGAGAGGTAGAGAGCAAGCAGGGGTGGGGCAGAGAGAGAGAGGGAGAGAGAGAATCCCAAGCAGGCTCCATGCTGCCAGTAGAGAGTCTGATGTGGGGCTGGATCCCATGAACTGTGATATCATGACCTGAGTGGAGACCAAGAGCCAGACGCTTAACCGACTGAGTAACCTAGAAATGTTTTGAAAACAAAATTTATATTGCTACTACATGCAAACGTAATAGGTCCACAAATAAGTTCTTTCCCCAATTTCAAACCTACTCCATCCAGCTGTCTTTCTCATCTGAATTAATGGCAACTGTACTTCATTTACTCAGGCCCAAAGCTCAAGAGCCATCCTCATACCTCTGTCACATCCTCTACCCAATCAGATTTTGTTGGCTGTACATTCAAACTATACCTAGTGTCCAACACCTCATCATCCCCACAGCAACCTCCATCCCTCACCTGATCAACCAGGTCTCTCTGCCATACTCCCTGACCCCCAGTAATCTAATCTCCGTACAACAGCCAAAGGGATCCTGGCATTTCTCCACTCAAAACCATACAGTGTCTCCCCAGTTCACTTGGAATAAAAAGCCTGAATCCTTGGCCTACAGAGCCAAACACCAACTAACTGCTGATTATCTCTGACCTGCTCTCCCTTTGCTTACTTACTCTGACTCAGGCCCACTGCCTTCATTGCTTTTCCTTGAACCCATTTCAGGTTCTTTGCACTGGCCGTCCCCTTTGCTTATAAAGCTCTTCTAGATATTTCAGATATTTGCTTAATTCACTTCCTTACCTTTTTCAAACTTTTTCTCCAATGTCACCTCAGTGAGGCCTTCTCTGACCAACCCATTTAACCCTCCTCCTCACTCACAGCAGTGCCAGTTTCTCTTACTCTGCTCAAGTTTTTCCATAGCACTCACTTATCAACTAACATGTTTATTATGTTTACTACTTCTTGCCTGTCCACACCTGGTAGAATATAAGTTCCATGAGGGGAGCCATATTTGGCTGTTTGATTCCTTGCTGTATCCCAAGTGCCTATCTCTTAGTAGGTACTCAACAAACATTTGTGGAATAAGTGAACAAATAAATGAACTTGAACAACTATTTTCATGATAGAGTTTTCCCATCCCAGCCTTTCTCACCTGTAGATACATGACATAGTTATGGGCATAGTATACATTATTTTGCATTATTAATTTTTTCCATACCATAGATACTGTCCACATTTCTAGATATTTGTAATTAGAACCATTTTTGCTTTTTAAAGATACTCAGATTTTTGCATGCTTGTTATAACAAACAGTATAGAGTAGTGTCAAGAAAAAGTTAATTATCTCCCTTCCTCCACTAATCACACCCTGCTAAGAGGACTACTTTTAAATTTAGTGGATATCCTTCCAAATATTTTTCTTAATGTTTTATTTATTTTTGAGAGAGAGAGAGTGAGTAAGAGCGGGGGAAGAGCAGAGAGAGAGGGAGACACAGAATCCAGAGAAGGCTCCAGGCTCTAAGCTGGCAGCACAGAGTCCTACGCGGGTCTCAAACTCATGTACCGCATGTACCTGCGCTGAGGTCAGATGCTTAACCGACTGAGCCACCCAGGCACCCCCAAATATTTTCTATACACACATATAAACATGTAATAGGTACAGATTTTACAGTTCAAAGGTTGGTTATGCCTGAATTATAACTGTATTTTCTATAACTCAAGTCACTTTTAATTCTAGGCCTTATTACCTCTGATGGCAAAAAACCTAAGTCTAATTAATTCAAGGTAAATACTGACACTTTATGATTTGTTTATTTATTAATGTTCAGTTACAGTTTAATCCCAGTGAATTCAGAATTTATTAATGCCTTTTCTATCCTTTTACCCTCACATAATTACCTGTTTTTTAAAAATTATTTTAAAAGAGGGGTGCCTGGGTGACTCAGTTGGTTAAGCATCTGACTTCAGCTCAGGTCATGATGTAGCTGTCCGTGGGTTTGAGCCCAGCATCAGGTTCTGTGCTGACAGCTCAAAAATAAATAAACATTAAAATTGTTATAAAAGAAATGGACATGCATTACGGAAAAGCAGTAAACCATAAATAAGCAAAATGGAAAAAAAATCCAGAAGTAATCAAGCCTATATATATATATATATATATATATATATATATATATATATACATTTGTTCCATATATATATATATATACATAGTTAGAATCATAATTAGCTTTAATTGCTTAATATTTAATATTTAATTGCTTAACATTTTTCCATGTCAAAAAATATACTTCTATGGCATTTTTAATGACTGCTTGGTATTCTATTATACAAATGTACCATAATTACAATCCCTGTTTTTTGTACATTTGGGTTGTTTCCAAATTTTCACTTTTGTAAAATTACTTGTAGCTAAATCTCTGTGGACATCCCTAATTATTTTCTTAGTATAAAATACTGAAACTGTTGTCAAAAGGTGCCCTCGTTATTGAAGGTTTTTGATGCTACAGAAGGGTGGCACTGCTTTGACACCAGTGGGCAGGAGGGTCCTTTTCTCTATACCTGCCAACACTGTCTTTTCATTCTTTGTCATCTTTACCAACCTGATAGAAGAGTGGTTTTGTATTGCTTTTAAGTTATGTTCTCATTACTAGCAAAGTGGAACCTGCTTGTATACATCACTTTTGTGAATTGTCTACTTGTATCTTTTGCCCATGGGGACTCATCTTTGTGTCACTCCTTTGCTAGAACTCTTATATAATGTAAAATAAAATATTGTTACTTGTGCTGCAAATATTTTCCCAGTTTGTTACTTGCCTTTTAAATCTATCTTTGTGCTCATTTGATATTGTAGAAGTCAACAGCAGTTAGGCCAGAGGTCTGGTCTTGCTGCCTATGCTCTGCGTTCAGAATAAATTAATACTTAGGAGTAAACTAGAGACTTTTGTATCTGTTTTTGCCAATGTGGTATAAGGAGTGAATAATGGGACAGGACCACAATCTCCACACAGAAGGCCACAGAATCCCCAGGTGAAGGAGGAGGCGTTGGGGGATAATTTGTGTGTTCTGGAGAGCAGTGATACCCAATGCCTTCCTAGATTTTTGGAAATCTCAATTTTAAATGATCTGTCATCCCTATTTGTTATCCCTATTGATACACACGTAATTATCATACCATGATTCTTCTGTGTCTGGTAGAGATAATCCTTACCATGGGCATGTTCTATCTTTGTCTTCTCTCTCACTTTCTCTTTGGCCTGGTTGGTATTCTTTCTTAAAACATCCTCTTTAATGTCTGATTCATTAGTCACCATGCCATTCTCTAAACTCTACTCCCTTCATTAATTCCAGGAGGTGAAGGTGGACTTTTCTGGAACACTGAAGATGGATATTCCCCACCCCCTTTTTCATGTTCCTTGTGGCCTAAAAAAAGGCGGGGGGTGGGGGTCAGGAGGGCCAGAGTTGCACTGCAAATACAGGACTGAAGAGGATGTGACAAGCTCAGACATCACCATAGCTAAGTGTAAAGCTGGACTTTTTACAGACACTAAGGAATCCTAGTAAAACCTAGAATATTAAGCAGAGACTTGTGATGAAGGTTGGATGGCAAGTGGCAGACTCTGGGGATTTCAGTTCAGTCATGGGATGAATGCTATTTAAGTACACTTAAAACCATAGCACTTTCGGGCGCCTGGCTGGCGCAGTCGGTTAAGCGTCCGACTTCAGCCAGGTCACGATCTCGCGGTCTGTGGGTTCGAGCCCCGCGTCAGGCTCTGGGCCGATGGCTCGGAGCCTGGAGCCTGTTTCCGATTCTGTGTCTCCCTCTCTCTCTGCCCCTCCCCCGTTCATGCTCTGTCTCTCTCTGTCCCAAAAATAAATAAAAAACGTTGAAAAAAAATTAAAAAAAAAAAAAAAACCATAGCACTTTCTTCATTTCACAAAGAAGGATGCACTCATCATCTTGTATCTGATTTTTCCATATTAAATTGTATTATTATTTTAATTATTTTAATTTTGAGCATTTCTCCCCAACTGGATTATGATCTTAAGGACAGAGACCTGTTTACCTTAAAACACTCATATATTTCTGTGTTTGTTTAATTCAGTTAACATTTACCTGCCAGCTCAGATCCTGGCTTCTCTGATTTCTGCGGTGGAAGATTTGGTTTCCTTTTCCAAGGTGCAGATAATGAAATCTATCCTTTACCCCTGGCAAAGTATTCATGAGGATCAAATGAAACCAAGGCTGTGGGAACTCATTGCTCATTTACATTGCTGCAAAGAGCAATGTAAATATCTATGGGGTTTAAAAGTTTACAGATAGCAATCAGAAAGTGCTAGGATGCTGGATCACATTGAGTTTTCATGGGAGATCACTTAATGCCCTCTCTATCTGAGAACAGAGAAAGCCCTGAGCACCTACCTTATCCCCCTCCTCCCTTACAAAGCTACTCCTGTTTCTCACCTGGCCTGTCCCTTTCTCAGGGCTCTCAAAATGTGATTATGCCATAGTGAAAGCTGGTCTGCTTTTGAGTACCTTTCTTTAACAATTACAAGTTCTGACTACTTGGTTTGTTTAAAAAAAATTTTTTTTTACATTTACTTATTTTTGAGAGACAGAGTACAAGTGGGGGAGGAGCACAAGTCGGGGAGAGAAGGAGACACAGAATCCAAAGCAGGCTCCGGGCTCTGAGCTGTCAGAACAGAGCCTTATGCGGGGCTCAAACTCACAAACCATGAGATCATGACCTGAGCCAAAGTCTGACGCTTAACCGACTAAGCCACCCAGGCGTCCCACTTGGTTTGTTTTTAAATCTGTGAATTTGCATTTAAACCATGAGCATTTGCTCAGGTCAATATTTCCTTAGACCAGCTCCATTAGTGAGAATTGTTTGGCTACCTGGTGAGTATAAAAAACCTTGGATCCTGATGCCAGGAGGGTGAGGTTTTCCTGTACTGAGCTCCATAGGTTATAGGGGTAGCTGGGAAGGAAGAAGAGATGTAGAAGGGAGGAGTCAAGGGAACACAGTCCAAAATAGAAGTGCCTTTTGCCTTCAGGATAGATCAGTCATGGGGAAAGAGGAGACTTACTCTCAAGAAAGAACAGAGAAATTTACAGGAAAAAACTGAAGACATTTCAGAAGTACTGAAGTAAAGAGTGTTTACAGGGATGTAAAATTAATCAGGAGTAGTTAAGGTCATTTAAAGGGGGTAAGTGGGTCACCAGCAAGGTCTTAAAGGGAAGGAGGAGTAGTTCCTGGTTTGGGGTCATAAATGCCTTACTTCAAGCAGAACCAAGCTCAAACAGGAACATTCCTACTCCTTATAATCTAAACTGGTTTTGGTGTCAGGGAGCCTGGATTCTAAAGGCCCTGACTGCAGTGACCAGCTTTCACATACCCCAACCAAATCCTTTAAAGCTTCTCCTCATATAGGAGCAGTTGAAAGTACTTGGAAGAAAACAATTACAACTATTAACCTCAAACTATGCTATAATTATAACCTTATAATTCCTTTATCTTTTTTGAAATGGGTTTTATTATTTTTTTATTTCTATTTTTATTTATTTTTTTGAGAGACAGCGTGCAAATGGGGGAGAGGGGCAGAGGGAGAGAGAGAACCTTAAGCAGGCTCAGTGCTCAGAGTCTGATGTGGGGCTGCATCCCACAACCTGACCTGAGTCACAATCAAGAGTCAGACGCTTAACCAACTGAGCCATCCAGGCACCCCTGAAATGGGTTTTAAATTAGAATAACCATTTCTGATTATTGGAAACATTTTAAATAACTTTTAGTAATAATATTTATTAGTCATAAAAAGGAAAGGACATACATAAATCTTTCAAAAGACCATCTCTGATCTTTTGCTAGATATGTTTGCTTTCTTATATGTCCCCTGGCCCCGCAATAGGCTACTTCAGAATAATGGAATGTAAGTTAAAGGCAACCCAACATCCCAAAAAATGCTCAGTATGAATTGTCTGGAAACTGTTTAGGGAGGTGGGGGGAAGCCACAGGCTTCTGGGAGTTAATCCTTTTCTGTGCCTGCCACCTCCCAGTTTTCTCACTGCTGCATGGCAGTTACCTCTGTGTTGTGTCACACACTGATTCATTCCTAATAGCTATTAAAGGACTGACTTTTTTAGGTGATTGACCCTCCTAAATAATCAGACCCATTTGAGGTCATGTCTGTGGAAATAATAGCAAGCTTGCATGCTTGCATTCTAACATGCCTTCTTGAGTGGGCAAAAAACAATTGGAATTTCAGCAGAGAATTGGGTGTGATATCTGAAATGGATCAGATATACTCATCTACAATTTAGAGTGAGAAGAATATTCCAAGAAAAAAAATTAATTTATTTTTTTCTGGGCTTTGACAATACCTGGAATATCACAGGCATTTCATTCCAGGGAACAGACCAGGGATCTTAGGTCTGAGGTACATGGAGACTCCAGATTCATCTCCTCTCCCTCAGCCTGGGCTGTACTTCTTCCTTCTCTTCCTCCCCCAAAGTCTTCAGAAGTCTGTTATCATCAGCTCAAATGCCACATCCTCTTTGAAACCTCAGTAGTTGTCAGTACTGATTCTTCTTTACCTTGTATTGGAATTCATTATGGTATAACTGTCTTACTCCTTTCCATATTCTTCAGTTACACCCAACCCCCAGCAGTATCTGGAGAGACTCCAGGGGAGTGTGAGTGGCTATAGGCTAGTTGTGAGCAGCCAGAGAGGAAACCCAAGTTTTAGTGAAGCACTATATGAAAATGCTGCCTGGGAAGGTGTGGTATCAAACTTAAGAAAGGTTAGAAAAGAGATACAAAATGTAGAAGATTTAACCTGATAAACATGACATAGTAAATGAGGCAGGACTTCTGAGCTAAAATCTGAGTGAAATTTACAGATTTCAGTAAACCAAACCCCTAAAAAGATACACAGCCAAGAAAATGTTAGAAACTAGGTTACAAATTGTACAAGTTTCAACCTAGAGGGCTAAGTTTGTTGAGTAATGGAGAATAGTATGGGCATTCTAAGAACAGTGCAGTGTTTCCCTATTAAAAATGTAAGGAAGTGCAACCTGAAAAGTAAGTACTGGAAAGCATGAGTTTAGGCCTGCGGAGAGACACTATGGCACAGCTGTGTCATGTACACTCAAGAGCCTGTTGCCTTGGGTTCATATGCCAGCTCTACCACAGAGCTCTGTGCTGTGGGCAAATTCTTAACCTCAATGCCTAAATTTCCATACCTGCCAAGTGGGAAATGAATAAAGGCCACCTCATGGTATTCTTGTAAAGACTGGAGCAGCTGTCAGCAATAGTGCCTGGCACTTAGTGAATACAATATCTTGTTATTTTATTATATAAAATTTAAATAATCTAGTTGGTAATTTATTTGGAACAAGTAAGGAAACTTTAGGGATAATCTGATCAAAGTTTCTGTGATTCCACAAATGATGAAACACAGTGTCATTATGTGACCTTTACAAGTCACTTCAAATGCATTTTATTATCTACTAGTCTCTTAGGGTCATCCCTAAATGGCTTTTTTATGTATTCAGATCTTGACTTCCAGTATGGTTCTTGAATGCAGGAACTTGTGTCTTAACCTTATGTGTTAAGGCACACATAGCAGAACTTAATAAATATCTGTGAGGTTTTATTTTTTTAATATGGGATTTCAAATTTATCCCAGGGTCAACCATTTAGACATTAAGAATGACTAGTTTTGGGGCGCCTGGGTGGCGCAGTCGGTTAAGCGTCCGACTTCAGCCAGGTCACGATCTCGCGGTCCGTGAGTTCGAGCCCCGCGTCGGGCTCTGGGCTGATGGCTCGGAGCCTGGAGCCTGTTTCCGATTCTGTGTCTCCCTCTCTCTGCCCCTCCCCCGTTCATGCTCTGTCTCTCTCTGTCCCAAAAATAAATTAAAAATGTTGAAAAAATAAAAAATAAAAAAATAAAAAAAAAAAAAGAATGACTAGTTTTGTTGTATTGAGTTTTTTAAACCCACTTGAGAAGACCCAGACGGCCCTGGCAGAAAGGTCTGGATAAGAAAGTGTTAACAAAGGGAAGGAAGACCCCAGAAGAAATTGTGGCATGGGCAGCATGTCTTGAAGCATCTTGGCAATCAGAGGGAGGAAGACGTGTTTATTGAAAAGGTGTAATGAAAGCAAAAGGAAGGGACAGCAAGGATCATGGCCCATACTTTTCAACTCTCTCTGTCCACCTGCAGCCGACTCCACTTCA
This sequence comes from Neofelis nebulosa, assembly GCF_028018385.1. Lineage (NCBI taxonomy): Eukaryota > Metazoa > Chordata > Mammalia > Carnivora > Felidae > Neofelis > Neofelis nebulosa. The sequence continues at coordinate 151,437,703 of NC_080782.1, read as the reverse complement.
TGTACTGATTCCACAAATGTGGAGCCCTGACCTCAGGCTGGTTACAGCCCAATGAAGAAACACAGCAACAGCCTTACAACACAACACAAGCCATGGAGAGAGGCCCTGTAAGGCCCCCACGCTAAAACTCAGAGCCCAAGCTTTGACCAAGAGGTGAAATTTATTCTTGCCATTAACCAAATGTTATGGGAACAGCCAGAACAACTTGAATAGCAGGAGGCGGAGAAGATCCTAGCACTTCCCTAAACCATCCATTTGTGAGCAATTTCAAATAATGACCAATTTTCCTGGGGAGAGGAGTAAATGAGAAGAAAAACCAAGTCCAAAGGTCTTAATTCTGAGGGGATGAAGAGGCTTGGCCTGTGTGGACAGATAGTGTGCTTTCATGGAAAGGCAAGACTTTTCTCTGAGATATACAGGATTGGAAGCAGGGAAAAGGCTAAAGATGTAGGCTGGGGAGGAGTGGAGTGGGAAGCAATTCTCTGTCCTCCCTATAGGCCCTCCTTTGTGGAAAAGATCACTTATAGAGATTGGAGTGGCTACAGGAAATAGAGACTGGGATTCTGTTGAAAAACTGGATAGGGATGGCGACTGTCCCTTTGTCTCTGAGCCAGAGGTGGCAGTGGAACAGCCTGTATCCCTGAGACTTGGATGCCAAGGTTCCAGGGGGACCTGAAGGTCAAGTGGACACAGCAGGAGCAGCATTTGTGCCACATTGTCTCCCCAGTGCCATGTCTAAGCGGGTGCCCACCAGATGAGAGAACCCTGCAGGGGGCTATTGGGTGAGTATCCAACAGTTAAAACTGAGGACAGCAGAAGGAGACTGAGCCAAAATGTGCCCCCTCCCAAGAGCAGGGCCCACATGCAGTCCAGCCTAGATCTATTCTTAAGATTTAGGACATTCAAGGTAAAGGGAAACAAGGTGTGCAGCCAGCTGGATTGTCAGATACAATACAAAACACCCAGTTGCATTTGAACTTCAGATGAACAAGGACTTACTGTTATTGCATGGAACATACACTAAGAATATTCATTGTTTATCTGAAATTCAAATGTAACTGGGCATCTTGGTTTGTTTGTTTGCTTTGCTTGGCTAAATCTGGCAATCCTAGTGACATGTCAACATGCTAAGTGAACCTGAACAGTTTTGAAGATGGAATTAAAGCAGTAGGGGCAACTTCTATAAATAGCACTGAGTCCTCCAAGCTCCAGGGTTTGGTTACTGATTCTGAGGTGATAGTACCCTATCCAAGCACTGAGGCCCTCTTCCTTCTGGGAGCTATGGGACAAAAAGAGAAAATAAATATTCTACACAGGCTAATTTGATTGACCAGCCAAAGCAACAGGCAATAATAGCATAGGGATTTCACACAGCCAGTCTTATAGATTGTGAATGCAGGCATGCCAGCATTTGGGGAAAGATAGGGTATAGAGTAGAGTAGGTTAAGGGGAGAGGATCAGAGTGTTTTGCCTATATTATGTCTCATGAAACTTTGCATCCGTAAGTGAATGTGTGTATACATGGCTAACAATATTTCTTACTATAGTCAGGGTCCAAAATGTTTGAAAACCACTGCTAACTAAGATGTTGTTACTTGCAGGATCGTATTATGAAAACTGTGTTGGATCCAACTGTGTTGGATCAACAGCCAGGATGAGTTTGCTTCACACTCACAGCTGAGGGTGAGCTTTGTCCTGTTCTGGAAAAGTCACCTTCTGGAACTACCTTACCTTTTCATGGAATCTGCAGTCTCTTGCATATATGGATCGCTAGTGCTTCATTTAAAGTGGAGTTCTTTCATTTTGCTGCAGTCACTTGCTAAAAACACACACTGGAATCCAGTATTGTACCCAATCTTGGGCAATAAACATAATAATGTAAATATATTATATAAATGCAATAAATAATATGGGACTAAAGGCACTGTCCAAATGCCCTTTAAAATGTATTTTATTTCCTCCTCTAAAAGGAAGGTTTTTGAACTTTAAAATCCTTGGATATGATGGGTCACCTGGGTGGCTCAGTTGCCCCAGCATAGGACTTCCACTCAAGTCATAATTTCATGGTTTGTGGGATCGAGCCTCACATAAAGCTTTTTGCACTGACAATGCAGAGCCTGCTTCAGATTCTCTGTCTCCCTCTCTCTGCCTCTCCCCTGCTCACACTCCCTCTCTCAAAAATAAATAAACATTAAAAAAAATCCTTGGAGATTACCTGGTGTAATTCCTCAGAGCTATCCCAAATGGTTTTGAAAGAGTCATTATTTCTCTCATGCAGTGAACATATTATGCTTTTACTTAGGAAGAAGAAGAAAAAATGTTTACAGTCTCACTTTGAACTTTAAAAAATTCCTGTAACAATTAGCTCTTGATTCAGAAATTATAAATAAAACTGTTTTATCATCCAATGTTACTGAAACATTGTGTCCTGTGAGTTTTAGTCTGTATTGTTCCAGGAATTTAATTTTTATTTTGCACTCTTTTGCAAAAAAAAAAAAAAAAAAAAAAGCTTATAAATCCAAAGCCTAAATATTTATTGTCCTACACCAATTGCTCTGATCTCCAATGTCCCTCCAAATTTTTCATTTATCAATAGATGAGATGGATTTGCTGTGCTTTTTTAGTGGACAATACCAAATACACCTGGATCTGAAACTGATCCTGACTGTAATTTTGAAAGGCATATAAAGGCTTGAAGCTTCAATGTCTTTAGCTGTAAGATGGACATAATAAAAGTACCTAACTTGTAGAGCTGTTATGGGATTTATATGAGAGAATGAATGTAAAGTCTGGTGTGGCAGAGAATACTATATAATTCACCATTTCTGTTTCCTCTTCATGAATGTGAGACGTATTTTCAATCTTCCTTGTATTGGTTTGGGGCTATGTGACTGGGCTCTGGCATGGGCTGTTTCCAGCCCTGGCTACCCAGCCTGGCTACCATAGAGGACCTATGTCCCAAGTCATGTATTAAACACAGGATAGTGCCCTAAACCACATAGGACTTTATGTAAGCAAGAAACCAACCTTTATTTGTAAAGATTTAGGGTTTCTTTGTTACTGCAACATTGCCTGGCCTACCCTGACTAATACACTTGAGATATATATATATATATATATATATATATATATATATATATATATATGACAGTAAATGAATTTCAGCATTTAAGGTATCTGTGAACCAGTATGGAACAATTCCTTGGATATATGTTATTAAGAAAAAAATCTAGACAAAGAACAAGAATATATAGTATTCTTCATTTTGTGTAAGAAAGAAGGGGCAATTAAAATATATATTTGACCCTTGAATAACACAGTTTGAACTGCATGGGTCCACTTATACATGGATTTGTTTTCTATAAATACAGTACAGTATAGTAAATCTATTTTCTCTTCCTTATGATTTTCTTAATAACCTTTTCTCTAGCTTACTTTTTTATAGGAATATAGTATATAATACTTATTATAGTAAGGTATTAATAGTTAAGTTTTGGAGGAGTCAAAAGTTGTATATGGATTTTCAACTACACGGGGGGTCAGTGCCCTAACCCTCGTGTTGTTCAAGGATCAACTATATCTATGTATTTGCTGGTTTTGGCAAAAAGAAATACCAGAAAGGAGAAACCAGAAATTAATGAAAATGAAACAGAGTGGAGAGGATAATGCATGGGAGTGAGGCTTCTGTGACTAAATGTGTTGATACAGTGTTGATTTTTGAAGCATGTATTTTATATACTCTGAAACAAAAGTACATCAAAAGGGAAATGCCTTAAGCCTGGACCTTAAAAGAAACTAATGACCTAATTCTATATAAAATTAGTTACTGAACCAACAATGAACGAAAAAGTTATTTTAGGTAATTTGAACACACCACTCTGACTATAAATACATTAATATTATTGGGAACCAAGAATTTTCAATATGAAAGAGAAAAGATAAAATATAAAAAACATCTTAAGAAAAATGCTATTTAATAATACCAATAACAATATGAACACACACACACACACACACACACACACACACACACACACACTCCTAGTTGTGTTCCTGAAGAGCCCAGAGGCAATGGGCAGCAGTGGGCACAGCTAGGCCCCATATCTTGCAACTGCTGATGTAATAATTGGTTCAGGCAAGAATAATCAATGAGTACTAAAACCATCACATAAAAAGTAGTTAGGGGCGCCTGAGTGGCTCAGTTGTTAAGCATCTGACTTCAGGTCAGGTCATGAGCTCACAGTTCATGACTTTGAGTCCCACATCGGGTGAGCATGAGCTCTTCTGGGTAAAACATGAGCCCAGGTGAGCCCTGCTTCTCTCTCTCTCTCTCTCTCTCTCTCTCTCTCTCTGTCCCTCTCTCCCCCTCTCTCTGCCTCTCATTGGATTCTCCCCCCAGCCCCGCCTCTTGCTCACTTGCACTGTCTCTCTCTCTCTCTCAAAAAAAAAAAAAAAAAATCAATTACAAAAAATAACTTAAAAAAAAAAAAGTCGTTGGGCAATAGGATATTCCTATAAGGGCAAAGTACCACTCCACATATCATTACTAATTTCAAAGAAAAAGATGTTCCTTTGGTATTGGATACAATGTATGCCCATCCCCACAGATGCATTTGGCCCTGCCTGCCTTTCAGGACCCACTTGCCCTCCTGGATAAAGAGGTCCCAATGATGGTTGTAAAGCTTCAGCCTCCATCTTGTCAGCTCACCTCCTACAATGATGGACATCTTTGCCTTTGGCAAGATTGTCATTACACCTGCCAGGTGCATAGAAGCTCCTATATGCAAGTCCAACACAGTGGAACCCACAGAAGCCCTGGCTTTCCCAGTGGCTGCCTGGAGGCATTGGCAACACAATCCAGAAGTACTATTAGTACACTGTGGGCTTTGTGCCAGAGAAGGACTCCACCCAGATGCAGTGGTGCCACAGAGCACCTCCAAAGATGTCCCACACGACCAAGTGAGGCTGCTTATGAAATCATGGCCAGCTTGGCAACAAACTACATTGTATTCATTTTCCCTCCCTTTCTGCCCCCGCCTTTTTTTTTTTTTTTTTTTTGCATTCATAGGATTGTACCTCTCATAAAGCATTAGCCTGTGAACTTTGCCTCTGTCTCTGTTTCCAGGCAGATACTTTTCCATGGAGGTTAGGCAGTCACTTTCTCAGCCAAGTAAGTCATCATTCTTAGCATCACCAGTAGTGGGAAAACCCAATGTACGACCATCCTCATGAGATGCCTCTGAAGTATTCCCGAAAAAAAAAAAAAATTTAACCTAAACCTGATCAAGTCTTCAGACCTAACTTCCATTTTAAGGACAATACAGTCTTAAAAGTAAAAGTTAAAGAACCCCATCTGGAAACAATCAGACAAATGAAGAATGTGTAACTTTATTTTTTTTAATGTTTATTTATTTTGAGACGTGAGGGAGTTGGAAGGGGTGGTGGGGGGCAAGCGGGAGAGGTCCGTGCTGTCAGGACAGAGCCCTACAGGGGGTTTGATCTCAAGAACCACAAGATCACGACCTGAGCCAAGATCAAGAATCAGACACTTAACTAGTTGACTGAGCCAATCAGGTGCCCCAGGAATGTGTGACTTTATATAAGTTACCTGGCCTGGACTCTTGAAAAGTCAACATCATAAGTCAAAACCAAACAGAAGTTAAGGTGGGGGAAGTTTCCAGATTAACCTCCAGATGGAATCCACAAATCTTGATTAGATCATGGGGGAATTGCATAGAAATCTTTAGGAGACAATTGGGAAAATTTAAATATGGCTTTGATATTAGTTATGATTATAGAATGATTATTAATTTTCTTAGGTGTGATAGTGGCATTGTGGTTATATAAGAGATTACCCTTGTTTTTAGGAGATTCATGCTGAAGTATTTAGAGATCATGATGTCATATTAATAACTTATTTTCAAAACTGGTGTGTTTTGGTATATGGGGAGAGGGGAGATAAGGAGAAAAAGCAAATATGGTAAGACATTAACAACAGCTGAATCTAGATGAAAGGCATTTGTGGTTTCTAGCCTTTCAATATTTTTAAGTGTTTTTAAATTTTCATAATAAAAAGTAGTAAGATAAGTACAAAAACCAAAAACAACAAACAAACAAAAACAACCTAAGTAAAATTTAGGATATATTTGTATTTGAAGAATTTTTTTTTTTTAAGTTTATTTATTCTGAGAGAGAACACAAACCAGGGAAAGGCAGAGAGAGAAGGAGAGAGAGAATCCCAAGTAGGCTCTACGCTGTCAGCACGGAGCCTAACAGAGGGCTGGATCTCATGACCTGAGCCAAAATCAAGAGTCAAAATGCTTAACCAACTGAGCTACCCAGGCGCCTCATTTGAAGAAATGTTTTATTTTCCTCAGTTCAAGTAAGCAGCCACTACTTTATCAGGGACTAATTCATCTACCTCAAAATGGATATTTACACCTAAATTGCTGTGCTTTTGAAAGCTTTTTAACTCTTGAATATTTCCAGCAGTTTCCTGGGTAGAAGAAATTTGATGCCAATTCTGCACACCCAAATTCCTGGCAGATTAATCAGCAAGTAGTACAGAGAGCTGCTTTCTTTAAAAAGCTTCATTTATCACTCAAACTGTGAATGCTGAGATGCCAAGGCACTGTGAAGAAATGATCCTTTAGAGGTAAAGTTTGATTGATCTGGTATATGTATCAGTACTCTTTCCATGCATTCCAAATCTTGTATATAATGCAGATTAGAATGGCAGCTTTTTCTACAGTTATATTGGCAACAAACACTGATTAGCTATTAAGTATGGCAAAACATTTATTTCAGGCTTCTATTATTAGCACCACCCCTTGACTCACAGAGAAAATTCTTCCCAAAGTTTTGGTTAATGTGACAGTTTTATTTGTTAAGACACAGTTTTCCTTTATCATCATTCTCCCACACAGAACCGACCCTCCATTTCCAAGATGCCTCCAGACCAAGGAGTTCCCAGTCTGTTCTCACCATTCCAGTTGGTCCCAGGTCAGCCTGTCTCTAGGGCTTCTGTCCACAATACAGTCCCAGGAAAGTGCTTCCCATTACATTATGTTCATGCTAACTAAACTGGCTAGGCAATGCCCTGGACTTCTAAAGGAGTTCCCCACAGGATGGAGTTGTCTTTGCCCTGTCCAGGGAGGAACCCCTCTCATATGCACAGAATTCTCGCAGTACACTAACGTGTGTTCTTCCCTTTAACAGTAGAACTCCTCAGTTAAGGCTGAACTCATGGCCACTGCATTAAGATTCTGCTGCATTTATGCTGCATAACAAGCACCCCCAAAATCTCAGTGGCCTCCCCCCAAAAAAAGCCATTTATTTTTCTTGCAGTTCAGCAGAGACAGCTCTGCATCAGTCCATGGACAGATTTAGGGTTGGCTTCACTTGTCTCATCCTCTGAACCAATAGCTTCCTGGGGCAGGCTCTTCTCATGCAGGGCGACAGCCATGCTAGTGGGGTAAGGAGAAACACAAGAGGCCACTTATGGCCTTGGCTCAGAACTGACACACTGTTACTTCTGCCCACATTCCCCTGGGCATCATTAGGGTATGGAAGTACTCTATACCATGAGGAACCTTGCCAAGCGCTGGGAGGGGAAGATCAATGGCAAGCAGATAGTACAATCAACCTCAGCCTCCCTTATAACTTGGTGTGTCCTTGCAACTAAATTCTGGCCAAAGGGATGTGAGGGAAAGCAATGTGTGCAACTTCCAGGCCTTGTACTTGTAAGGACTGGACACACCCTAACTTTCCCCTGCCCATCAGCTGAGGACATGGTGGGGCTGCAGCAATCACCTGGCCCAGAGGTAGACAGCACAGCTGTCCCTCCAATCCTAGCTCTGGACTGTTATATGTATGTCATTTACATTGGTGGATTTTTGCATTGCTGTTATGGCTTCTGAGCCCCCTGGCTAGTACAGCATCCATTCATTCTCTCAGTGAGTATCTACTGAGTGTCTTCTTTGTGACAGGCATTGCTCTAGGCCTGAGAGGAAGTATTAGCAGTCTGCATCTTGACTGTGGTGGTGTTCACACAAATCTTCACCTGTGATAAAATTGCATAGAACTAAATAACACACATACATGAGTACAAGTAAAACTGAGGAAATCTGTACAAGATCTTTGGCTTGCACCAATATTGACATACTAGTTGTGATATTATATTACAGTTTTGCAAAGAAACTAGGTAAAGGATCTCTGTATTCTTTTATTTTTATGTTTATTTATTTTGAGAGAGAGGGAGGGGGGAGGGGCAGAGAGAGAGAGGGAGAGAGAATCCCAAGAAGGCTCCACACTGCCAATGCAGAGCCCAATATGGGGCTTGAACCCAGGAACCATGAGATCATGACCTGAGCCGAAGTCAAGAACCAGTCTTAACCAGCTGAGTCACCCCAGAATCTCATGGATCTCTGTATTCTTAACAACTGCTTGTGAATCTAATGATCTCAAAATAAGAAGTTAGAAAAAAAAAAAAAGACTAGGACTTTGGTCTCTTTGTGCTTACAGTCTAGAATGGTATCAAAAGAAAATCCAGAGAGACTTACTTGGTATGAATATTTTATTGAGCCAGAAACAAACTATTTGCAAACAGGGAGACTTCAAACCAAAAGTGGGTATAGCTCAATTTATAGAGCATGAAGAAACACATTTGTTTTCTACTGTGATTGGTTACTAGAAACTGATATTCTTTTTAGGGTAGAAGCACAGCATAAACGTACTCATATGTAGTTGACTAGGAAGCTATAGGTTATGCTGACATGAAGAAGGCTTAAGTTTTGTTTAAGGTCAGAGTCAGCATTTTGGAAAAATCAGGACAGTTTTATGTTTTGATTATGTGACTAAGAGTGTTGGGCTAGAGGTATATTCAAACTGTGGGCTCCACTTTGGTCTTTCTTTAACCATGGGAATCAAAAGATTCAAAAATCAAAAAGTCACTGATGACAATCTCTGCATGGCAGCAGCCGCACTTCAACCATCCAGATGACAACAGTGTCCTGAAGTCTGCAGAGCACAATTAAATAAAAGGAACTCAGGGCAGAGCTGCCAGGCAGGAGTGCTCACTTTGGACTGTGAAGTGAGAGAGATATAAAGTTCTTTGTTCTTTAAGTAGGGTGTCCATGTAAGTTATCATCAAACTGAGACACCTGTGAGAATAATCATGCTGGCACAGCTTGTGTAAACAGATCGTTTGGTTAGTCTATTTTAAAAAATTTTAATGTTTATTTATTTTTGACAGAAAGACAGAGCATGAGTGGGGGAGGGGCAGAGAGAGAGGCAGACACAGAATCCGAAAGGGTTCCAGGCTTGGAGCTGTCAGCTCTGACCTGAGCCAAAGTCGGACGCTTAACCAAGTCACCCAGGCGCCCATGGTATATTTTTAAAACATTGTATCATTGACTCTCTTAGTTATAGCAGCCCCTCTTTTTCTAACTAATACGGAGACTAATGGATGCTGCCTTTGTCAGCACCAAATAGCGTAAGAGGAGGGAACCAATAAACCCCAAATCTCAGTGAGTTAATTGTGCTTAAAAGGCTTTTTCTTGGGGCACCTAGGTGGCTCAGTCAGTTACGTATCTGACTTTGGCTCATGTCATAATATCACAGTTCGAGGGTTTGAGCCCTGTGTCAGACTCTGTGCTGACAGCTCAGCCTGCTTCTGTGTCCCTCTCCCTTTGCCCCTCCCCTCCTCATGCTCTCTCTCTCTCTCTCTCTCAAAAGTAAATAAAAATTTTTTAAAGGGTATTTCTTGCTCATACAAAATTTAATATGGTGCTGGTGGCCCTCCTCTATCTTCTAGTCAACTCATTTTGAATATGGACTTCCCAGATTGCTGGAACAGTAGACAAGAGAGTTGGAGGATTACAGAAATTTTTGTGGGCCAAGCCAGGAAGTAGTTTACATCACACCACCCACATTTCATTGACTAGAGCTCAGTCACATCATCACCCCTAACTGTAAAGGAGACTGGGAAAAGTAGTCCTCCTATAAGTCCAAGAAGAGAAATTCTGCCACAGATGCATCATTACAAGCTGGGAGAGGGCACTAGTGTGGCCTCAGCATCTTTAGATTGACTCCCTTACCCCTTGGTATACGTGGCTATGCCATTCCCAGAGAAACCACTGAAGCTGCAAGAAAGCAGTTCAGAATAGCCTATAACAGTGAATTGACTTCACTTTCTCTCTGGTTATTTTGGTTTGTAATATACCACCATTCATCTCTGGGAACACTGTTTTCTTCCCTCTATTTTATAATCCTCTCTCCCTCTGTATTAGATGGTTTTTTTTTTAATTAAAAAATGTTTATTTATTTTTGACAGAAAGAGAGCATGCATGTGAGCAGAGGAAGAGCAGAGAGAGGAGACAGAGAATCCAAAGTGTGCTCCATGCGGAAAGCAGAAAACCCCATGTGGGGCTCAAACTGTCAGAACTGTGAGATCATGACCTGAGCGAAAGTTAGACACTTAACCGACTGAGTCAGCCAGTCACCCCATTAGATAGGGTTCTTAAGAGACACAGACAGATATAGATAGATATATAGATAAATATAGATATAGATGATATAGATATAGATAGAAAGATATATATGATATATATATGATATATATATATGAGAGAGAATGATTTATTTTAAGAAAGTGGCTTATGCAATTATAGAGGCTGGCATGTCCAAGATCTGCAGGGTGGGCCTGTAGGCTAGAGACCCAGGGAACAGTACTGTTGCTACAGTTCGAGTCTGAATGTCCAATGCTGGCAGAATTCCTCTTGGCTCAGGGGAGGTCAATCTGCCTGGTCTATGCATGCCTTCAATTGATTGGATGAGGCCCACCCACATTATGGAGGGCAATCTGCTTTAGTCCATCAATTTAAATGTTAACCTTTCCTCTGAAAACACCCTCAAAGAAACATCCAGAATGATTTTTGACCACATATATAGGCACGATGGTCAGCTAAATTAATGCATAAAACTAATCACATGCTCCAAGGCCAGTTTTTAATACTTTATATTTCTTGTCAAAAGTGGAAGGCAGGGTGATATGGGGGTAAGGGTCAAAGCTGGGTTCAAATACCTAATTTTACTCTGAATTCCAGTTTCATTTATAAAATGTGAATAAGAATGTTTACCTTGAATAAATCTGTAAAGATTAGATATCATGTATGTGAGACACCTAGACCTATTGCTGATTCATAAATGAAGGCAATTAAGATTTCAGTTTGAACTAAAAGTCTACTAAACACTTACATTTCTTCTTACAGTTGCTTTTTTATTTGTAGGTGACCCTTGACCTTTTTCATTTTCCCTGTGAGGTTTAGCAGTATCTCAACAGGAAGCTCCTTGCCACAGTGTAACACAGTGTATAGTTCTCATGTGGTTTCACCATCTCCTGGTACTCAAGTTGCCAACAGTCAGCTGTGTCCTACTTTTCCATGACCCATCACTGACAACCCATGTAATGTCACATGTTTGAACAACTTATTTAGGCATGTCAGAGAAAATCCAAGGGGAAAGAGGATTCAGGAAGAATTGTAAAAATAAATAAAAGGTAGGAGTTGGCAGGAAATGATTTAAGGAGAAAAGGAAATATAAATCAGATTTGCTTCTAATTTCCTTTGTGTTCTTACACCATTTTAGAATTTAGCATCTACATTTATGACTGATTGGATGAACCAACTCTTCTAATCCTCTCATTCAACAAACCTACAGATTTCTTTGTTGGGGTGGAGTTGAGGAAGTTTTCAAAGTGGGCCAAAGCCACATGGGAACATGTGTCAAAAGTGAAATGGTCTTCCATAAGTTGAGCTTCAAGTAGGTAATGCAGAAGTTATCAAACAGCTCCTTTGAGCTCCTTGGTCTCCTGGTTAAGCAACTGGCTGAGCCACTTTCAAAAAAGACCCAAACACACTGGCTTTACAAGACTGGCCTCTGTTTCTCTTTCAGATGATAGCACAGTGGTGGGTAGGTGGGTGGTCCAGGGCAATAGTTGCTCTGCTCCACAAGGTCATACTGGGTAATGAATGAGGCTGAGATGGTGGCTTTACATCACCATTGCATGCTATCTACCTGTGGGTTCATGATGTCACTCCAGCTGTCCCCGTTCCCAGCCAGGTGGAAGAGGCAAAGTAAGCAGAGGACTAAGAGCTTCCTTTTTAGGGAATCACCTGACAGCTGCCCTTTTACTTCTGCTCACATCCCATTGGCCAGAAACTTGAAGAGAAGCTGGACATATGCCCTGACAAAACTCTGCTGGGTGGGGTCTGATTACTAAATGGAACAAGGAGACACTGGGTGCCTTGGAGTACTTAGTAGTCTTTGCTGTACCTGGTTCTTTGGAGGTGATTCAACTCTCTCAGAAGAATCTGTTAGACCCAGTGGGCAAACCCCCAATTCCCCACTCTACTAGAAAACCTCTACTTCCATCTATTTGGGAGTACTATCTAAATTTCTATCTGAAAAATGGATTTCTACCCACAAAAACGTTTGAAGACCAGTTTACAGATTAGTGTGCCACGGTAGAAAGAGAAGCTCACATCAGTGAAATAACTTTAGCCAGAGGACCTTGTTACACCTTGGAGCTGTTCTTCCACTCCCTGGCCGCCACCATTCTGACAAGCAGACCCTGAGGCAAGGGAGGTGGGGAACTATAAAGAGCCAGGCTGCACCTCCTCACACAGGAGGCCCATTTGCTTTCCCACCTGATCCCTCTTCCACACTCAGCACTAAACAGTTCTCAATCTCAGGAGAAAATAAGAATCCCAAGATTGAAAATCCCATCTTGCTTTGAGTGCAGTCACTAGGGCACATGTGGTGGGGGTGGTGCTCAGAATCAGGGAAATGGAGATATACACAAGCAGGATTAGGCCATCTGGATTTGCTAACTGGTGTTTATGGAAGCAAGGCTCCTACCCTCCTACAGAGACTGGGAGACAGGGACCTTATCTGCAAGTGTTGGCTGGAAGAAACTAAATTCTTCTGGCAGCTTTAAGCTTTCCCACGCAAGAACTGCAGGGGGCTGGAGTGGACATCCCAAGCACATGGCCTTGAACTATTAGAAACTATGCTAGTGTTTGTTCCAGTCTCTTAATGCAGGGCTTGGACGGAGTGGTTAGTGCCAAAGCTCTTCTGCAGCGCTGACAGCCCACGCCTCGTCTATACAGGGGATCTTTGTGGGATCGGGTCCAGAACAGCATGGCCCTTAGAATAGGGAGAGTGAATCAGATTCAGGGCTTCCCTGCTCACAGCGCCACACATCCCTGCCTTCTCCAAAGCACCCCCGCTGAGGTGGAAATCTTTCTGGGCATAAGCTGGGATAAGAGGAGCCTTGGTTGCCATTACCCATCTTCTTGGTTGTCCTTACGGCTTTTGTATTTTGGTTGTCCTCACGTTTTTACAAATTAGAATGGGCCTGTAGTCACAACCTGGGTCCCCGAGCTTCCTAGAGCGGCTGAGCAGGGAGCAGGCTCCAGGTCACACTTCTGACAGCGCCAATAGCTTTGGCTGCGCTGCGGGTTTGAGCTGGGACCGCTGGGCGTGGCCCTTAGGGCGGGGCCTGGCACCCCAAGGAGCTTTACGGAGGCGACCACTCAGGCTGTCTTTGGAGCTCTAGCCCCCTCCCTAGTACACCTCACTCCTCAACTCTTCTCCATACCCCACCTCCAATCCTTACCTTGTCCCCAGAGCACTTTCCTTCTCTTTCACACACGACCTTGACCCACCCCACTCACCACTTGTATTTGCTGGTGCCTTTTAAGTTCAGCTTCTTTCTAGCAGTGTGTCTGCTTGTAACTTTCTTCTTCCTCCTTTGCTGGGTAATGCCTACTCAGCCTCAGCCCTCAGCTCTCAGCCCTCAGTTACAACACTGCCTTTTCATTTTTGTCTTTCCCTGAGCCCCCAGACCAGGTCAGTCCCTGCTCTCTCCCACCTCTGGACTTCTCCCAAAGTGAGGCCTCAGTTGTTTATCTACTCTCATGAAGTCTCACAGTGAAAAGAAGCAAAGGAAGAGAGAAGTAGTTTGTTTGATGGCACAGCAGAGTGAAGGCAAGGCTGACTCAACACTGGGGGTCAAGGCCAGCATGTTTGAAAGCAGAAGCTAAGATGCCATTGGAGAGGAGAAAGGTGGTGAGGGCAGTACAATTGAAGAAGGAGACCTGGTTTAGAAAAAGCAACAAGAAAGAAAGGAAAGTATGCCCACAGAGACAAAAGAAGCAGGCATCACAGGTATTAGTAGTGTACCTGCCCTGTACCTGTTGTTCAATAAATGCTTGAATGGGAGAGATAAAAACTGTGGTTGTCTATTTCAGATGATCTCAGTCTTCTTAGGAAAGTATAGTTAAGTCTCATGCAATATGGACATTGAGTGTCAAGGGACTATGAAGAAATATTCTCATTTGTTGGTGTATTAGTTAGGCTTGACTAATAAACCAGATCAAGTACTATAACAAGTAGACCCAAAATGCAATGGCTCTATGATGTAGTTTCTATAATTTAATAGTTTAAATTTAATTGAATTTAACAGTCCAGAATGGGTTTTCAGGTCAGTGATTATCCAGGCTCCACACATCCTCTAAAGTCCTGAGAATGAAGAAAGAACAGGAGGAGCATGCATAGGAGGTTCTTGCAAGCCTGGTATGGAAGGAACACACAATACTGCTCGCATTCCTTTGGAAAGACCTTAGTCATGTGGCCTCACCCATCTGCCAAAAAGAACAGAAAATGTAGTCTAGCTGTGTGTCCATAGAAGGGAAAACAGAGTTTGGTAGACAGCTACTGGTCTTCACTATGGTAGGCAGAGTACTGGACTCTGAAGATGACCTAATCCTCAGAACCTGTGAATATATTGCCTTACATGGCAAAAGGGACTTTGCAGATGTTTGAAATGAGGATGTTACATGTTGTTATACCTTGAGTTTAAAATGGTTTGTGTCCTGACAAGAAAAAAATGTTCCAGATATGGTCAGATTTTACCCCATTAGGGCCCCTGGGCACTAAGGTGAGCATCACTGTGATGTGCTTCTTCTCTGCCCAGATGCCATCTTGCTTCTTTTTTTCTTTTTGATGCTGTCTTGCTTCTGACAAAATTTTGAAGCTGGATAACTAAATGAGGAACTTATTCTAACCCTATAATGGGTGTGTGTTTATGGCACCTTTCCACAAGTCTGCAGCCCACCTGAAATACTGCAGTTTGGAACTGGCTAAAATAAAGAGTGTCAGGAAGGTGGGAGAGGTGAGCTGCGATCCCCAGGTGGAGGCCCTACAGCAAGTGGCATGGGCCCATTGAGTCATCAAGGCTGTGTTCTATGCAGAAGTTTTAGTATGGTGTTTGTCCACCATCCCTTGCTCCTGACTGATTAGGCACTGAGGCGCAGTTAGTCATAGAGAGTCTTAGAGAGTGCATAGGCCATGACAAATCAGTTAACCTCAGAGACAGCTAAGGAGCTGGTGGATGAGGAAGGCCCTCACTGGTCAACATATCCAGACAAGAGAAACAAGCTAACATCTAAAGTTCTAGATGTGGGGGGTAGTGAGAGAAGAACTGGGAAGTGATGTAACTCTTCCCATAAAAGTGGCTAAAAAACTTTTTTTTTTTTTATGGGGAGGAGGTGATAAGATCATAGGAAGAAGAAAATGTTAGTTGTAGTATTGCTATTATAGTATTTCTATTGTAACATGATTTTATCTTTATTTTTAGAGGAAAAAACCCTCCTGAAAAAGAAGCTGGGACCTAGGAGCTCCAAGGATTGTGCTCATTGCAGGGCTCATTGTTTTGTTTAAATTGTATCTTCAGAGGACAAGGTCTAAGAAATAACTTTTTTTGGCATAAGTGACTTCAGAATGAAAAATTTTAAATATGTAATTGGAATGGTTTCAAGATGACTTAACTATTAGTAAATAGCTAACATCTGTATCTCAGATATTGTTTTGTGGAAGGAGAAGATGAACTTGCTTGCTAACAGGCCAACTAAAATAAAATTGGGAGGATGGCAGTGTGCACCCCAAAAATATGTTATCAAAAAATTATTTACTGGGGTGCCTGGGTTGCTCAGTCAGTTAAGTGTCCAACTTAGGCTCAGGTTATGACCTCACAGTTTGTGAATTCGAGCCCCGCATTGGGCTCTGTGCTGACAGCTCGGAGCCTGGAGACTGCTTCGGATTCTGTGTCTCCCTCTCTCTCTACCCCTCCTCTGCTTGTGCTCTGTCTGTCTTTCTCTCTCTCTCAAAAATAAATAAACATTAAAAAAACAAAAAAAAATTATTTACTAAGGCTAGAAGTCTTGGAGAAGGGATTCTTTTTTTCCAATTTTTATTCACTTTAGAATCCCGGCTCCTGAACCAAGTTCCCTTTTGCTGAAAGTTAATACAATATAAAGGAGAGCTGTAGGCTGTGAAAAACAATTGTGTAGGAAGTTGTAAGGCCCAGGGTTGAGAGACTGGCAGACAGCAGTGTATCAGTCAGGCTCCAAGTAGGAAAACAGAAACCACTCTAAGTATTTGGACAGAGGGAATCCAACGCAGGGAATCTGTGACACACTCAGAGATCAGCATCAGAGAAAGCCACTGCCAAATGTCATCAGATACAGCTTTTAAAATAATGTTCAAGGAGGGGTGCCTAGGTGGCCCAGTCAGCTAAGCATCTGTCTTCAGCTTGGGTCATGATCTCATGGTTCGTGGATTTGAACCCCACCTTGGGTTCACTGCTGTCAGTGCAGTGCCTCCTTTGGATCCTCTGTCTCCTTCTCTCTCTGCCCCTCCCTCACACACTCTTTCTCTCTCCCTCCCTCTCTCTCTATCCGTCCCTCCCTCCCTCTCTCAAAGATAAATATTTAAAAATTAATAAATAAAATAATGTTCAAGGAAAGTAAAGACAAATTTGAGAACTTGGCATACTATAAAAAAGAAAACAAATGGAAAGTCTCAAACTGAAAACCAGACTATCTATTTAATGGCAGATTACACAGCAAATGAGAGACTTAGTGAACTAAAATAGAAGTTATATCCAGAATGAAGCCTGGGCAGGGAGTAGGGGACAGAGGGATGGAAATGGCAGGTTAATAGACATAGGAGATATGGTGATAAGGTCTAACATGCCTTTATTGGAGTCACAGAAGGAAACAGAAAGAGAAGGGATTAGAGATAACATTTGGGCACACAAACAGCTGAGAATTTACCAAAACTGAAGATACAAATCCACAAATTTAAAAGCCCAAAGAATCTGAAGCAGCATTACTAGGGGAAAAATCCACACCCAAACATAACATAGTAAAACTGGAATAAATCAAAGACACAGAAAAAAACTTAACAGAATGCATTAAACAGGAGGATGAGCAGCTGACTGCTCACCAGCCAGTGTAGCAGTCAGAAATTGGTGGCTTGATGCCTCCACTGTGACAAAAGGATATGACACTCAACTTAGAATTATATTCCCAGAAAAAAATATCTTTTAAGAATGAAAGTGGGGGGCGCCTGGGTGGCGCAGTCGGTTAAGCGTCCGACTTCAGCCAGGTCACGATCTCGCGGTCCGTGAGTTCGAGCCCCGCGTCGGGCTCTGGGATGGCTCGGAGCCTGGAGCCTGTTTCCGATTCTGTGTCTCCCTCTCTCTGCCCCTCCCCCATTCATACTCTGTCTCTCTCTGTCCCAAAAAAAAAAAAAAAAAAAAAAAAAAAAACGTTGGAAGAATGAAAGTGGAATAGGGGCGCCTGGGTGGCGCAGTCGGTTAAGCGTCCGACTTCAGCCAGGTCACGATCTCGCGGTCCGTGAGTTCGAGCCCCGCGTCAGGCTCTGGGCTGATGGCTCGGAGCCTGGAGCCTGTTTCTGATTCTGTGTCTCCCTCTCTCTCTGCCCCTCCCCCGTTCATGCTCTGTCTCTCTCTGTCCCAAAAATAAATAAAAAACGTTGAAAAAAAAATTAAAAAAAAAAAAAAAGAATGAAAGTGGAATAAAGCTATGTTTAGGCAAACAAAAATTGGAAGGTGTTAGTTACCATTAACAGGACAGAATGTCATACAGTATGTTTTTTGAGACAGCAGGAAAATAACTCCACATGGGAAGTTGAAGAGGCAGAGAAAAAAATAGTAAATATGTGGATAAATCTCAATAACTATTTGGTATAGAGAACAATAATAATGTATTTCGACACATATCTGTATACTTTATATATACATAATTAAATTCACAAAAACAATAGCATATAAAATGAGACATAAATGAGGTTACAGTATTCTAAGATCCTTTCATTGTCTAGTATGATGATAAAATTCCAATTAGAATTAGGTTTTTATAAATCAAGAATGGATCTTCTAATTCCTTGGCCATTAAAAGAAGAGAAAAAGTGTATAACTTCCAAACCAATAGAAGGAAAGCCTGAATAATAGGCTAATTGTAGTAGAATCCTAACAGAATTCTACCCCGATCTTTAAGCAAAAGGCATTACTACAGATAGAGGCTTACTTCATAAAATTTCAATTCACCAGGAAGATATGACAATTCTATATGTTTTTAAATTGTTTTAATGTTTTTGTTTTTGTTTTTTAATTTTTGAGAGAGAGAGACCTAGACAGAGAGGGAGACCTAGACTCTGAAGCAGGCTCCAGGCTCTGATCTGTCAGTGCAGAGACGGACCTGGGGCTTGAACCCACAAACTGTGAGATCATGACCTGAGCTGAAGTCAGACAGTTAACCAACTGAACCACCTAGGTGCCCCGACAATTCCATATTTGCATGCATCTGGTAACATGGCTTCAAATATATAAAGTAAAATTCATAGAACTATAAGTAGAAATGGATAACTCAACAATTGCTTCATTAATTGATAGAACAAGCAGATAAAAATCCATTAAGAGCTGAGAAGATCTGAACAATACATTACAAACTTGATCAAACGGCTTTATCTAGATCAGTGCACCCAGCATCTCCAGAACACATTCTTTTCGAGTGCCAGTGGAAACCTCACTGAGATCAAACATGTGCTGGGCCATAAGCAAATCTCAACAAATTTCAGAGGACAACAATCATACAGTCTGTTTTCTGACCATAATGCAATCATAAACTATAACTAGGAAGTCCTTGTACATTTAAAGTTTTTAAAGTACGTTTCTAAATAATCTATGCCATCTGTTGTGACTATTTGTGCTTTCTGTTCTTTCTTCTTTATTACATCAGAGATTTGTCAATTTTAGCATTCTTTCCAAAATACTAACCTTGACTTTTGATCCTTTCTATTGTGTTGTTCTCAGTTTCATTAATTTTTGCTCTTGTTTTTGTTATCTCCTTCATTTAACTTAAAAAAAAGACAGAATTTAAAAAACAGATCATTAGTCAATTTAACAATAATGTTTCTATAGAGATTTGCAAAATGAAAAATGCTCTTTCATGAATCCTTAAAGCAACCTTATGAGTTGGGTCTTTCTCCTCATTTTACAGATGGGAAAATTATAGACAGGAAAAGAAATAAATTATAATTGTTGCATTCACTGGAATACTGGCCCTAAGGTTTGTATCCAAGACCAGAGGAATTTCTCCTGCTCTCCTCCAGGGCTTTGCCCTGTCAACTCCAGGACCTCCTCTTAGCCTTTGAGATCTTAAGGGACACTCACCCCCAAACATCCATGGTTACAATGGTAGAGGCTTGGCTCCCACCAACCCTTTCTGCATTAATCTCTAGTCCATCTATTTCTAGGAAAACACAGGGAGGTGGGGGGGAGCAAAATGCATATAGATGAGTGAGCAGGCTGCCTAAGCTGGAGAAGCAAGTGTGAAGCAGCCTTTGTCCCACCCAACACTCTTAGTCACTGGAGTAGAGCTGGAGGCTTCTTCTGCTGACCCCTTTTCCAGCTTGAAAAAGCAAAGCATGCTTGCTTAGAAACAATGGATTGCTTGCTTAGAAGCAAGATACTGCTGACTAACAAAATCCAATCATTTTTCTGGAATCTCATCTTAGGTTGCATCTGTGTGTGGGCTGGTCCTAGGGAGATTTTCTTGGCTTTCAGATGGGCTGCCTTCCACTACCTGAGCATCCTGTTGCTGGAGTCCTGGGACAGGGGCCACCACATGGCGAGACTTTCTTCACACACCTTTATGCTAAAGCTTCTCATTCGAGGCACACTTCTGAGGGCTCTAATAACACTAACTTCTCCAGGCCTCATTACAATCTAGGAGGTTGCTGCTATTATTATTCCAATAAGAGATAGCTGAGGACACATGACATAAAACAGAAGACTTAATTACTTGCCTAAAGTCATCTGGGAGTAAGTGAAAGAATCCTTATTTGCATCTGGGCTTCATGGTTGAAAGATCATGTTTTGGTCACTACACCTTGTAGTCTCTCTACAAGGGATTCACACAAACTCCTTCCTGAGCATAACTGATACTATCCACAACCTGAGAAGAACTCCCAGGGCTAAATGGGAACACTCAGTAGAAAGAAGAATTGAGTTAAAATTTGTGATTTCCTTCTCCATGTCTCCATCCTGAGGCACTCAGCTGAGGCTGGAGAAAAAGCATGAGAAACCTCCCAGCCCAAGTAATCCCCTGGAAGCAATTGTACCCAATTTCTCAAGGTCCTGTTGCAGACTTCAGGTCCCCACTGTCTGTCCTCATCTAACTGGTCCTCAGTTGACCCTCTCTCCTTTTTGAATCCCATGAACGAAAAGTTCCCTTGCATTGCATGACTGTGGTACTCAGTACCATTTCACCCCTAGAGTCTCTATAAATAAATAAATAAATAAATAAATAAATAAATAAATAAATAAATAAATGAAATTATTTTTTCAAGCTTTCACTTTCAAATTCACTAATAGAAACAGAGAGTACATGTCTATGGAAGGCTTTTCCATACTCACTGTTAATTAAGGTTTCTCCTTCCTGCTTCCCCCCAGCTTCTCTCTCCTCTATCTTCTTGCTTCTCATCCTTCGAGTTCCCTAAAGACTGAACTCACTCCATAGTCTTTCCCAAACTTCCCACATGTATAAGTTGTGAGACCTTTAGTAAGTTTTGGTAAGTTACTTTTTTTTTTTTGCAATTTTTTCATTTCACGTTAATATTTATAACTTATTGTAATGAAATTGTAGTATCTTAACTGTTTTAATACTGGTAGCATTTATAACATCAAACTTTAGAAATTCTGAGACCTCATGGGGCGCCTGGGTGGTTCAGTCAGTTAGGTGGCTGGCTTTGGCCCAGGTCATGATCTCACAGCTCAAATGAAGGCTCCTGAGTTCAGGCCTGCATCAGGCTCTGTGCTGACAGCTCAGAGCCTGGAGCCTGCTTTGTTCTGTGTCTCCCTCTCTCTCTGCCCCTCCCCTGCTTTCTCTCTCTCTCCTAAAAATAAACATTAAGAAAAAAAATTTTAAAAAAAAGTAATTCTCTGAGACTTCAAGCTACAAAGGAAATGGGTGCTTTATTCAAATGGTTGCAACAGGGAAAGTTCTTACAGGAACTGTTTCTCCAAACATGGGAATGAGAGGGGTTTTATAGGGGAAATAAACAAAAGCAAATGTCCACAGCAGTTTTGGTGGGCTTTGGTCACGTAGGTATCACAATCTTTCAGAAGTGAGTTGTGTTTCTTTGTGATTTGGCTCATCTTATGTTAACATTCTGTTCTCATAATTGTTGACTCAAGGAATTTAGAGGGAGTGGGTTATTCTCTCAGTATCAGGGAGTCAGGGGGTCAGTGCAGATTCAGAGAAGAAAAATTTTGTAGTTCTCCTTATTCCCCCCTTTTTATTCCTGACTTTGGTTATTTTTATTTTTTCCTTAATCAGTCTCACCAGAAGTTTGTCAGTTTTATTATTAGTCTTTTCTGAAATACACAAACACACACATTTGATTTTGTTGATCCTCTATATATTGTATATTTGTTTTTCTCTTTCATAAATGTCTACCTTTTATTACTTTCCTATTTTAACACTTTTGGGATTTATTCTTATTCTGTTTGAGATGGTGCTTATGTGATTAATTACTAGGTTTTCTGATTTTCTTAAATATCTTTTTAGGCTCGAAGTGTTTCTCTAAGCCCTGCTTAAGCAACATCCCACTGGTCTTGATATGCAGTATTCAGTTCAAAGTATTTTCTTCCTTGGAACCATGATTAACAAAAGTATTTATAGGGGCACCTGGTTGGCTCAGTCAGTTGAGCATTTGACTTCAGCTCAGGTTATGATCTCACATCTCGTTGAGTTCAACCCCCATATTGGGCTCACTGCTCTCAGTGCAGTGCCTGCTTGGATCTTCTGTCCTCCTCTGTCTCTGTCCCTCCCCTGCTCATACTCTCTCTCTCTCAAAAATAAATAAAACATTAAAAAATTATTTATAAATTTCTGAATATAATGGGGACGTCCTAAGTATCTTTTTATTATTAATTTCTAATTTATACTCAAGGGAACAAATTCTGTATGTTTTCAGTTCTTTAAAATTTGTTGAGGTTTACTTTATGGTCCAGCATATGGTCAGTTTTTTTTGCCCCAGCTTCACTGAGATAAAATTTATATGTAGCTCATGTAGATCAATTTTTGAAAGTTTAATGTGTGCTTGGAAAAAAACATGTATCCTTAATACATCGGTGCAGTGTTCCATGTATATATCCATTAGATTGCTTGTTAAATCATAGTGTTAAAATCTGTAACTTTACTAATGTTTAACATTCTTGTCCTATTAATTACTGAGAGAGAGGTATCAAAAACCTCTCATCGTGATTATGGATTTTATATTTCTCCTTTCAGTTCTGCATATATTTGCTAACTCTTGAGCTATGGTATTAGGTAGATGCTAACTTACAACTGTATGTCTTCCCAGCATTTTCTCTTCCCTGGACTTTTGTCTTTAAAAAAAAATTTTTTTTTAACATTTATTCATTTTTGAAAACAGACAGAGACAGAGTGCGAGCAGGGGAGGGGCAGAGAGAGAGGGAGACACAGAATCTGAAGCAGGCTCCAGGTTCTGAGCTGTCAGCACAGAGACTGACACGGGGCTCAAGCTCACAAATTGTGAGACCATGACCTAAGCCAAAGTTGAATGCTCAACTGACTGAGCCACCCAGGCACCCCCCCTTTTGTCTTAATGTAATGATTCCCTTTATCTTCAGGAATATTTTGTGCCTTAAAGTATGTATTTCATCTAATATTAGCAGAGCTACAGCAGTTTCTATTGGTTACTATTTCAAATAACTTCCTCCCATTCTTTTACTTTCAAATGTTGTATGTCCTCATATTTAAGGTGAGTCTCTTGTATGCAGCATAGCATGGGGTTTTATGTTTTTGTCCTGTCTACTATAGGGTGAATGTTTGTACTCCCCCAAGATTCACATTTGGAATCCTAATGCTCAGTGTCTGAGTGTTAGGAGGTTGGGTATTTGTGAAGTGATTAAGTCATGAGAGTGGTGCCCTGATGCATTAGTGCTATTATACTAGACACTCCCTTGCCACTTCCCAATGAACTTCCCACAATGTGAGGGTACAATTAGAAATCTGAAATTTGCAAAAGAGCCCTCACCCAACCATGCTGATCTCCAACCACTCTGATCTTGGACTTCCAGCTTCTAGAACAGTGAGTTCTAGAACAACATTTCTGTTGTTGATAAGCTACCCAGTCTGTAGCATTTTGTTACAGTGGCCTGAACAGACCAAGACATTGTCTGAAAATCTTTGTTATTTAAATTAAATGGAAATATTAACATTTTGGCTTAAGATCTACTTTTTTCCCTTCTCCTACCCATTTTTTTACTTTCAATTTTTAAAATTTCATTTTTGCTTTACTAGTATAAAAATATACATTCTATTTTATGATTCCCCTAGATTTTACAATATGTATGAAATTAACCAAAACCTTACCTCATACAATAAATTCTTTTTACTCTCCCTTCACAGATATTATTGTTGTCTGGTGTTGTAAGTCTATCTTAACAACTGTAAATCTTTATTGTTTTGTATAAAATGTTTATTTACATTTGCCTACATATCTCTTATTACTCTCTTTGCTCTTCACTTCTTTTTGCATCTCAGAACTTCATCTGGGATCTCTTTCTGTATTAAAATGCGTTCTTTAGAATTGCCTTTAGTGATGGTCAGCAGGGGAAAATGAAACAAGTTTTGTCTTAAAATGTGTTTATTTTGTCCTCACTCTTTTTAAAAAAAAATTTAAATTTATTTTTGAGAGACAGAACATGAGTGGAGGAGGGGGCATGCAGAGAGAAGACACAGGAAGCAGACTCCAGGCTCTGAGCTGTCAGCACAGAGCCTGATGTGGGGCTCGAATTCACAAGCTGTGAGATCATGACCTGAGCTGAAGTAGGACACTTAACTGACCAAGCCACCCAGGAGCCCTGAAATGTGTTTATTTTGTCCTCACTCTTAAAAGATATTTTCAGTGGGTATAAAAGCCTGGGCTGACAGCTATTTTCTGTCTTTATACTCATGTTTTCATTCCACTCTGTCTTCCATTGTTTCTGGGAAGTCTGTTGTTTAAAGGGAATATTTTTTCTTTAGCTGAAAAAAAAATTTTTTTTTTCTTTTTCTGCAGTTACACTATGATGTATGTAGGTATGACTTCTGTAAATGCATTCTTTTGGCTTTTAAATCTGTAGAGTTGTATTTTTCATCAGCTCTGGAGAATTCTCAGCTTCAGTCTCTTTCTTTGCCCCTTCTGTCCTTGCCTTCTGAGACTACTATTAAATATATATATAAAACTTCCCAATGAAACCTTCCCTTCTCTGTGTTTTTACATATTTTTTCTAACCCCATGCTGGATTTTGGATAATTTCTTCACCTTTATCTTTCAGTTCACTAATTCTATTGTTAACTTTGTCACAATCTGTAGCCAAAGGCATCTTTAAATATTTTAAAGGTTTTTTTTTTTCCACATATATACTTGATAATATGTGAAGTCTATGTG
This sequence comes from Neofelis nebulosa, assembly GCF_028018385.1. Lineage (NCBI taxonomy): Eukaryota > Metazoa > Chordata > Mammalia > Carnivora > Felidae > Neofelis > Neofelis nebulosa. The sequence continues at coordinate 151,412,812 of NC_080782.1, read as the reverse complement.
GATCTTTTTGCTGGTTTTGTCATGTTGCCTTTTTTCCTTGTTCCTGACTGGGGGAAAAGCTTAGGAATTTCCTGAGCTTGCACCGATGGGTTAATAAGGCATAAAGAAATAGGAAGCCACAGGATGAAAGCATCCAAGATTAGGTAAACAAGATTAGGTAAACAAGGCAAAGCACCCCCAGTATAGAACAAAGGTATAGGGATAGGAAACCTCAGGATGAAAGCATCCAAGATTAGGTAAACAAGATTAGGTAAACAAAGCAAAGCACCCCCTGTATAGAACAAAGGTATAGGAATAGGAAACCTCAGGATGAAAGCATCCAAGATTAGCAAAAGGAGATTAGGTATTCAGGGTGGAAATTTAGTACAAGCCCCCAATTTAGTACAATAGCAAAAGGCTGCTTTCACAGTTAAGGACCAAAATAGGTAAACAGGTAAACAGGGCTATAAACCACAGCAGGGTGAGGTTGCTTGGAGCAGAGCTAATTAGCAAAAGAAAGGTGCCTTCTTGACCCTGAGGTAACAGGCTGTCTTGTCTCCAGAACTAGCTAAGATAAACAGATGTGGCCTCTTGCCGCTGGTAAACAACCTTCTGCCCAGCACCAGGATTTTGTTTTGTATTGACCCAAACCCCCAACACCATATATCTTCAAACCCCCCTTTCCCTCACACCCATGAGCTAATGTTCACGGTTTCATTGTCTCTTTGTGCACGTCCATTACGCTTGTAAGCCTTCTGATCCTAATAAAAACAGAGCAAGGCCCCTTACTCCGAGCTCTTGTCTCCTCCTGGACATTAGCCCCTCTCGCATTTTAATCTTGTGTCTGTTTTCTTGCTGGACAAGAGAGAACTCCAGACCCAGAGTCTAGGACACCCGATTATCCCTGCTTGCTTATTAATGGCTCCCAAAAAATTAAAAGTTTCCCTGAGGTCTAGATTGAGCAATTCCTCTTCCAAAGATGCCTTGTATTTGCTTTTGCTGGCAAAAGGGCTGGTCATTGACCACAAGGTGTTAGGGATATATTCTTTCCCTTTCTTTGCTATTGCTCTGCTCAGTTACAAGGCCACTTTCTCTATAGTCTCCTGGGACTGAGAGATGGGTTTATCTTGAGGATGTAGCACATTGGGAACCCAGGTTACCTTCAGAAAGTTCTAAGATTCACCACCACGGGTAGGTCTGGGCCTGACCTTGTCTCACTCACTCCGTGTGACCAGGTAAGGGGGATCCAGCTGTGCTGCGTCAGCAAACAGTTTAGCACATAAGTTGCTTTGGTGTTCCCTTCACTGATGACAAGATCTCATTTTTAAATCACCATCTGTTGAAACTACACTTTTTATCCTCAATGCTTTCTTCAGGGGAAGGGGAGAGCATGCCACCTACATTTTAAAAAATGCATTTTTGGGGGCACCTGGGTGGCTCAGCCAGTCAAGTGTCTGACTCTTGATTTCAGCTCAGGTCATGATCTCATGGTTAGCGAGACTGAGCCCCGTGTGGGTTGCCATACTGGGTGCAAAGCCACCTTGTGATTCTCTCTCTACACCTCCCCCACTTACACCTGCACGTACACTCTAAGTAAACTTTAAAAAATGCACTTTTTCATTGTTTTTGGTATGAAATTGACCCAGACAACATAGCCTACCTTTGCCAGAAGGTACTACCCTGCCTTTTCAGTGTTAGTTTTTCTCTTACAGACTTTGAGGTTTTCCAGTCCAGATCTTTAGATTTATAAACTTTATTTCTATCCTTCTAGTGTTTGCCCATGACATTTTACCACACATAGTTAACTTAAAATCCAGAGTTAAAAAGAATCTTGACCTCCTCAGAAATAATATAACCACTTTAGGCCACTTTTAGGCATATCTTCCAGCTTTACCTACTATTGTCCAACATTTCAATTCTATCTTTAGCCCTTTGAATTAGACACTGACTTAAAAATTAGTCTTGATATCCTCTATGTTGGCAAGTTTAATTTCCTTCTTGCACATCAGGTATTTTCTTTTTTAAAAAATTTTTTTTTCAACGTTTTTAATTTATTTTTGGGACAGAGAGAGACAGAGCATGAACGGGGGAGGGGCAGAGAGAGAGGGAGGCACAGAAGTGGAAACAGGCTCCAGGCTCTGAGCCATCAGCCCAGAGCCTGACGCGGGGCTCGAACTCACGGACCGCGAGATCGTGACCTGGCTGAAGTCGGACGCTTAACCGACTGCGCCACCCAGGCGCCCCACATCAGGTATTTTCTTTGGAAAGAGGTGGGGGATGGTGTTCCCTGAATGAGCTGAAGTCCTGAAGTGAGACTGAACTGGCACAGTTGCAACACAAAGTCCACCTGGGACAACTGGAAACTCAAAAGACCCCTCCTCATCTGAGATGAGCTTGAGCAGCATGTTATCTGGCTGTAGATGGAATGAAGGCCTAGGCCAGGAGGCCCTGAAGCCCATTTCCTGTGGGTCAGTCAGTGCAGGCCTCAGTAGGAGCGTATCCCAGTGCTTAGTGGGCTGGGGCACTCAGAATCCCCATTTGAATGGTAACCATCCTCTCCCTTATTTCACTTCTCTCCCAATAGTAGGTGGTACATTAGGTCCAAGTGGAACTCAAATAGGTGGGTGTCTGTGGGGGACAGGGGCTCAAGCCACTGGTGGTCTCAGGGGAGTGAAAGATGGATACCTAGTGACTCCTTGGAATTGATATTCTATGGCCTCCCTTTCCTCCCACTATGTACCAACCCTGGAGCCACCAGCCACTTTGGAGGATGTGTGAGCTTTTCTGATGATTTTAATCACTCCTCCCTCTCTTTTTTTGGTAAATATTTTTTTGGGGGGGGAGGGGCAGAGAAAGAGGGAGACAGAGAATTCCAAGCAGGCTCCACACTATTAGTGCAGAGCCCCACGTGAGGCTCAAACTTACGAACCATGAGATCATGACCTGAGCCAAAATCAAGAATCAAATGCTTACCCAACTGAGCCATCCAGGCACCCCATCCCATTCCTCCCTCTTTATAAACCCAATTCAGTTGTCCCACCCAAATATCACTACCACCTCCTTCTTGCCCGTTGGTGGTGGTCACCTTCCTCTGAGCAATGCGGTTCAGTTCAGCATCCATTAGTGTGGTTTTTGCTTGTGGACTTTCTCCCTTACCTTTATTTACTGCTGCTGCCTAGTTCCCAGGACAGGGGATTATAACTGGCAGATATTCAAAGAGCATTTGCTGGATAAATTGCCAGTGTTCCATGTAGAGAAGGACTGAGAACATGTGTGGTTGTGACATTCCAAAGTGGAGTTGAGTGGCGGAAATGGTCTTTCCTTCCTTTTTCTAGACCCATCCCCCCTCCTTCCATCAAAACTTACTGGTGGAGGCCTGGAGACAAAATGAAAGTACTGTACTCTTAGAGTGAAGCATGGAAAAATATGTGAAGGTAGAGCAGGGCTAGAGACAAATCCTAGAAAGCCAGGAAACTAGCTAGAGATTGTGCTTTTGTAGAGAGTGGATTCTGGGGCCAGAGAGACAGGACTAGAATTCAGCCTCTATAGACAGACCCCACCTGGAGTATTCTTCAACAGCGTACTTAACTTTCAAAAGACTCTCCTTTTACCCTTTGAGTTACCTGGCTAATATAAATAATATTTTGTTAATTTCTATCTGTTCCCAAGAGAACTATTTCTGTGTGGTGACAGATCAGTCCCACAGCCTGCCCATTCTTAGGAGCTATGATCCAGCCCCAGTATGAGGATCAATCTATTTTGCACTTCTCCTGGTGAAGACACCACCTAATTTCTTGTGAAACTGAGCTACTAGACCTGTGGTATAAGTCTCCTGCTGCCCTCCCTGCATTGGATCTGGTCTAACTTACCCCACAAAGATGACAAATGGCTTTCTCTGCCATACTGCTCCATCTGAAGTCAGTCACAGTCTGTTTACTTTTGAGGAATTTCTTTATTGGAGTTCCATCTTACCTCACCACAACCATCTGGCTCTTCATGGCCAAGAAAGAGTGAGCCCTGAACATAGTATTCATAACATTTTACAACAGACAAGACACACATGTAGTGCATGAAATCTTTACAATAACACATTCCAAAACAATCAAACATTTAACAGGATTATTAAGCATGAATTTCCTCTGATCCCTCTATTATCAACAGCTACTCAGCTTTTTAGCTCTTGCAATACAATGACCTTCTCAGCATTCCTACTCATAGGAATCCCTGAGTCAATGATTTTTGTGCAGGTGCAAATTCATGAAGACCTGTTCCATTAGTTATGTAATGTGCTGAATTTCTCTCTATGGTAGAACCTTTCATTTGTAGCACAATGTGTGAGGTTTTCACTCCTCACACTTCATCATTCATTGAGGGGGCTCATTTGAAATTTTTAAAAAGTTTTGTCCATTCAACTGATGTATCACAACATTACAACAGTATAATCCAATCAGCTTGCATTTTTAATGACTCTATTTCCTATTAGATTCATGTCTACATTTTCCACTCTTCCTACAACAAAACCCAATTTTGTTTCAAAATGTCATCACCCCTCACAAATTATTCAGTTATATCAAGCTTATACTTCACGATCACTCCTCTTAAATATATATTCCCTGAAGCCTATCTCTCCCTGAATTTGCCTGTTGGAGGCCATTCTTGTATTTTTTCCACTGTTCAATGTAGAATTGGGATTCAAAGCTATAGCTGAATTCCCCCCATTTCTATTCACACAATTTAACCAAATATGAAGTTTCTGATAGTGACTATATGACTTCTAAGTGAAGTCCTTTCCTTATCCATGTGCTTTATGTCCAGAAATGTCTGCTTACTTTGAAGGTTTTTCAAATACTCTGTCACTTTGATAGGTTTTATCCCCAGTATCAACTATTTTGTGTTCCATAAAGGCTCAACTACCTTGACATTGCAGGCTTCCTTGCTGGCTATGACTGAAGATCATACTGAAGAGTACTCAGTTTCATTTATACTATGTAAATTATAAGCCATGAACAAATACCTCATATTCATATGATATTCATACATTCATAAGGTTTTTCTTCCATTTGAGTTGAGACTTGGTAAGCTCTGCCTCCTACAGATATGCTCATCTTGGTCCCTTCCAGAGCATTCCCTCCCTCATGAGTTCTCTTCTGTGATGTGTCACTGTGACTTCCCACATTTATCACATTTAAAGATTCCTCTCCAGTATGGGTTCTTTTATGCTTGGTGAGATTTGATCTGATATTAAAAGCCTTCCCACACTCATTACATCGGTATGGCTTCTTTCCAGTGTGGATCCTTTTGTGTTGGTCAAGAACTGATCTGTAATTGAAGGATTTCCCACACTCACAATTATAGGGCTGCTGCCCACGGTGGACACTTTTATGGTTAATAAGACTTGAGTGTGAGATGTATGCCTTCCCACACTCATCACATTCATAGGGTTTCTCGCCCGTATGAATCCTTTTATGCACTGTCAGGCCTGAGCTGTTCCTGAATGCCTTTCCACACCTATCGCATATATAAGGTTTTTCCCCTGTGTGAATCCTCTTGTGTTGAGAAAGGAGTGAACTGTAATTGAAAGACTTCCCACAGTCAACACATTTGAAGGGTTTCTCCCCAAGATGGACTCTTTTATGGCTTAATAGAGTTCTGCTTGAGAAAAAAGCTTTTCCACATTCATCACATGTGTAGGGAGTCTTGCCAGGGTGGGTACTTTTATGGTTAATAAGGCTTGAGTGTGAGATGTAGGCTTTTCCACACACATCACATTCATAGGGCTTCTCCCCCGTGTGGATTCTTTTATGCACTTTAAGGCTTGAGTTGTTTCTGAAGACCTTCTCACACCTGTCACATTCATAAGGTTTCTCTCTAGTGTGGACCCTTTTGTGTTGAGAAAGGAGTGAAGTGTAATTAAAAGATTTCTCACATACATCACATTTGTAGGGCTTCTCCCCAAGATGGATTTTTTTGTGGTTTATAAGGGTTCGGTATGTGATGAAAGCTTTTTCACACTCATCACACTTATAGGGCTTTTCCCCAGGGTGTACACTTTTATGATTTATAAGGCTTGAGAGTGAGATGTAGGCTTTCCCACATTCTTCACATTTGTAAGGTCTCTCCCCAGTGTGGATCCGTTTATGTACTTTAAGGCCTGAATTATTTCTGAAGGCTTTTCCACACTCATCACATCCAAAAGGTTTTTCCCTTGTATGAATCCTTTTATGTTGTTCAAGGGCAGAGCTGTAATTGAAAGACTTCTCACAATAACTACATTTATAGGGTTTCTCCCCAAGATGGATTCCTTTGTGGTTTTTAAGGCTAGAGCGTGAGATATAGGCTTTCCCACAAACATCACACTTATATGGTTTTTCCCCAGTATGGAGCCTCCTATGGACTTTGAGGCCTGAATTGTTCCTAAATGTTTTCCCACACAAGTCACAAACATAAGGTCTCTCTCCAGTGTGAATGGTTTTATGCTGAAGGAGAAGTGAGTTATAGCTGAAGGATTTTCCACAATCCTTACATTCATGAGCTTTCTTCCCAGGGTGAATGCTTTTATGAACTGCGAGGCCTGAGCTATAGCTGAACGCTTTGCCACAGACCTCACACTTGTAAGGTTTCTCTCCCGTGTGGATCCTTTTGTGCACTATAAGGCCTGAGCTGTTCCTGAAGGCCTTCCCGCATTCATCACATTCATAAGGTTTCTCTCCAGTGTGGATGACTTTATGCTGAATGAGGAGAGAGCTATAATTAAATGATTTCTCACACTCATCACATTTATAAGGTTTATCTCCAAAGTGGATGCTTTTATGGTTTAGAAGTGTTCTGCAAGTAATGAAGGCCTTCCCACACTCATCGCATTCATAAGGTTTCTCGCCTGTGTGTATCCTTTTGTGGACCCTAAGGCCGGAGCTATTACTGAAAGTTTTCCCACAGATGTCACATTCGTAGGGCTTCTCCCCTGTGTGGATCCTTTTGTGGACTCTGAGACCAGAGCTGTTCCTGAAAGCCTTCCCACACTCACCACATTCGTAGGGCTTCTCCCCTGTGTGGATCCTCTTATGCTGGTCCAACACAGAACTGTAATTGAAGGATTTCCCACACTCATCACATTTACAGTTCTTCTCCCCAGAGTGGGTGCTTTTATGGTTTATAAGGCTGGAGTATGACATGTAGGCTTTCCCACATTCCTCACACTTGTACGGTTTCTCCCCAGTATGGATCCGTTTGTGGACTCGAAGGCTTGAGCTACTCCGGAAAGCCCCTCCACAGTCATCACACTCATAGCGTTTTTCCCCAGTATGCATAATTTTATGTTGAACAAGGCGCGAATTGTATTTGAACGATTTCCCACACTCCTCACATCTATGTGATTTCTTAGCAGCACTGGTTTTCTGCTGTAGACCAGGATGAGAGTTTCCATTAAGGTTCTCCACACATTTGTCTTGTTCACTGCTTATCTGTTCTATAGGGACAGTCTGGTGTGTAATATGTTTTGAGCTTGGATACAAGCTTTTCTCAGATGCCTCATCTTCCTGTTCCATCTTTATATTTGCTGTGTTCTTGGCTTTGCCAATCTTTTCCCTGGTGCCACTTTTGTCTTCCATCCTCCTTTTTCCCTCCGGATTTTCCAAATGACTTTCTACCTTGCTATCCCAATCACAAGTTTCACCAACCTTAGATTCCTGTATATGATCCTTGTGAAAACCTTCCACTTTTGGCCACACAGATTCTGCATTTCCATCATTTTCATACTTTTCAGGTGATTCCTCATTCTCAGTGCCCCTCGTCTTCAAATGTGACACTAAATCAAGAAAACGAAAATGATACCTGTTCACTTTGTTTAGAAGACACTGGAAAAATTACATCCAAATTCACTCATTCACTTGACAAATATTTACTGACTGCATGCTGTGTGATAGGTACCATTTTTAACTGCAGGGAACAAAAAGGGACATGCCAAGATTTCTACCCCTGTGGAGCTGAGGTTAAAATGTTAGAGCCTTGGATTTTCAATGGAACAAAGAGCTTTTCTATTCTTGCATGACAGTTTAGCAGGAGGGCAAATGAAATGGGTTGAAGTGATGCACAGGACCACAGACAATCATCACCTAGTCATGAAAAAACAGAGGGTAGAACAAATCTCTGAATAAGAGGAAACAGAAAGATTAATAAGACAAAAGGTAAGAATACATAATCAGCAGAACTAAACAGATAAAGCTAAAAAAAAGAGAAGAAATTAGCACCTAGGTGGAGGTACTCGGGAGACGGTAATGAAAACATGAAGACAGTCATGAGAGACATGAGAAAGAAAGCAAACTACAGCTTCGTGGAGTTGGTTTGGCCTGCTGGACTTTCCCTCCAAGGAAAACCTGACCCTGGAAAGTGGGTAGTCAGGGAGGAATTCTACATGGAAGAGCATGCTCCATCCAGCCTGCCAGGCAAAGATGCATCATTTTTACTTTATGAACAGACTAACAGCAGTCAGAGCATATCAAAGATTAGAAGCTAAAATGCAAACCACCAAGCAAAGGAAATACTACTACCTGGATTCAAATACTTAACCGCATGATCTCAAGAAAGTGATTTACCCTCTTTGTGCCAGTTTCCTCATCTGTAAAATGAGGGCAATGGGGCTGACATGAATATTAAGTGAGATAACATATATAAAGTGTTGTGAACAATGCCAACTACTTGGTGAGTGCTATATGCATAATTATTACTACTTACTGAGGTCGGGTTATTTGATTCGAGTTGGAACCTGGGTATAAAGCACAGGACTCAGGAAAGGTAAATTCCTTCCTAGAACAGATTTTAGGGCTCAAGCAGGGCTTCTTTGTTCCTCTTGAAAGTACTCTACTTGTCTCTACTACTTTGGGCAGAGTAGTTCATGTTGCTGAAATGTGAGGGCAGGCAGTGGAATCCCATAATCATCAGCTGCAGCACATCTTTTATCAGGGACCATGCTCCATCATTCCCTTTGGCCTTGGCCCATCCACCTCTATTCATCTTCAGCCCTCAGGAAAGAAAGATGTTCAAGTTCCTATAGCCATAAAGCCAAATCCTCTAAAATAAACATAAAAGGGGCATCTGGCTGGTAGAGCATGCAATTCTTGGTCTTGGGGTCATGAGTTCAAGCCCCACATTGAGCATGGAGCCTACTTAAAGTTAAAAAAATAAATAAACACACAAAACTTGATAGAGAAAAACAAAAAAGGAAGGGCTATAAGGGGGGGGGACTAGCCATATTAGGTATTAAAATATACCAAAAAGCCTCTATAAATAAAGCAGCATGGTACTGGTGTATGGCCAAATGGAATAGAATAGAAAGCCCAAAAATAGTCCTAATTACACACAGAAATCAAGCATATGATAAAGATGTCAGATCAAATTATTGAGGCAAAGATGGTATTTAGAATAGTGTTGGAACAACTATAAAACCATTGGAAAAAGATAAAATCAGATTCATTCTTTACACCATACTCAAGAATAAACTCCAAATACAGCAGATCTCTAATTATAAAAATGTGATGCCATACAAATACTAGAAGGAAACATGAGTGAATGTTTCTATAATCTGATTACAGAAAAAGTTTTCAAACTATGACTCATATGCAATAAGAGAAGATTGATAAATTTGTATAAATACAAATTACATGTCAAAAATGCTATAAGCAAAATTGAGAAATGGCAAAAATGAAAGAAAATATTTACCATGTGCATCATATAGAGGGGCTAATATCTCTCATACAAAAAATTTTTTAAAGTTGAAAAATATAGACTAAAATTCCTACAGAAAAATGTTCAAGAGAAAAATTTGCAAGAATGAACAATTCACAAAAAGAAATATTAAAATGTCCTGCAAACATGTTTTCAATGTCACTCATAAGAGAAATGCAAATGAGAACTACACTAAGATACCATTTCTCATCTGTTGTATTAAAAGCTTGACAATACACTCTGTTGGTGAGGCTGCTGTGGAAACAGGCACTCTCATATGTTAATGGGAATGCAAATAGGCATAAGCCCTGTTGAGGGGCATTGGCCAATATCTAACACAACTGTGTGCATTTACACTTCAATCCAGAAATCCCATTTAGGAATTTATACTGAAGATCCACTTCCAACAATACAAAAAAGCATATGTGCACAAAGCTATTCATGGTAGCATTATTTGTAACTACAGAATTTGGAAAACTACCTAAACATCCAAGCATAGAAGATCTATTAAATAAACTATGGCACATAATCACAATGGAGTACTAAAAAAAATTAGGAACATCTCTATAAATTGATTGAGAGGGAGCAATTTTCAAGATGTAAAGAGGAAAAAAGCATACATGCTACATTTTATATATAAGGAAGAAAAATAAGAAAATGAGCATATATCTGCTTATCTTCATAGTAATGAGAAGCCAGAAATCAGTAAAGCCCCATTACCTGTAAATGGAGGAGTGGGGAGGACAGTGCAAAATTATAGGGAAGACAGATACTCTAAGAACAGCTTTTTGCAGTTTTTACTTATGGAAGCATGATAATATGCTGCATATTATCATGACTAAAATTAAATCAGTGAGAATTACAAAAAGGAAAAGCAGCTAAACCAGAAAGCAAATGGAAACAAATGAACTCATTTGTGTTTGACATGAATACTGTAACCACAGGAAGGGAACAAAAACAAACTGTAACCTGAGGAAGGGAACAAAAAGAAACAAACAACTAACCCATGTAACTTAGGCACACAATTATTACATAATATGTGACTATATACTTTTCAGTCTTGGGAAGGAGGGGGTGGTGGGGAAGCACTGAAAACAACACTTTTTTTTTTTTTTTAAATATATGAAATTTATTGTCAACAACTGAACACTTTTTAAGCAGGTTTGTTTTCTGCAAAGATTGGGCAAAGTAATTTTTTAAAATTATTATTATAATTTTTTAATGTTTATTTTTGAGAGAGAGCACAAGCAGGGGAGGGGCAGAGAGAAAGGGGGACAGAGGATCCAAAGCACGCTCTGTGCTGACAGCAGAGAGCCCAATGCAGGGCTCGAACTCACAAACATGATCTGCACTGAAGTCAGAAGCTTAACTGACTGAGCCATCCAAGGTGCCCTGTTGGCAAAGTAATTTTGAAACAATTTTAGACGTGGTGGGGGATTGAGTAAATATGTTGATTTAGTTGCAAGCCAAGGCTCTCCTGGAGGAAGAGGAGACCTAAAAATATGGAATAGGGGAAGACAAGAAAGAACCTGTAGGGATGAATCAGAGATCAGTGTGAATTCATGATTTCTAAACATATATATGTGTGTGTGCACATGTCTGTGTATTCACAGGAATTCACATATTCCCTAGCTCTCTGCTGAAAAGCCAAGAAGTAAAAAATATCTTAGTGGTAATAAGCACATCCAGCACCCTGTTCTTAGTCTTTACGACCATTACCTACTAAAAGGAACTATAGCTCCTCAGAGAAATGGCAGATTCTAGGCTAGGGCAGGATACACACAAGGTGAGCTGGGGCATCTTGTTATGCCAACAAGTAAGGAGATGCTTAAAAATGACAGGACATGTCATAAGACTACAAGCCAGCCTGGCCACGCATTTTAGGCTCCATAATAATTATGTACAGTAATGAATTACATACCATTGAAAATGGGATTTCGTGAGTCCATACATAAACGGGAGAAAGAGAAGCTGCTTACTTACAGGAGAATGCCAGGGCCAGTTAGTATATGTGGAGAAAACAGTAGAGTTGAAAATAAATTAGTATTCTGCAACTATCAGAGCAAAGACTGGATCAGGGCAGAATTATCACTGGATTCTAAATCTACGGGAAATTTTGAGAAGGTGCAGTACATATGCACAATCTTAAAATATTCACCCCAGACTGAAAGGGAAAAATAGTAATTATACAGTAGAGAAATTAGACAATGTCTTGGCCAACTGTGGTAAATTAATATCACCAATGGAGGCAGATTGACATTATGTGCTTCCCGAAGTGACATCCTGAGGACACATCGCCTACAAGAATGCAGCACTGAGCAGTTTGCCAACCTTTGTTAGATAATATCAAGGAATCAGAATTTAGGATGGTATGATAATGGCACTGTGGCTGTTAGAAGTGTCATTTTTGTTTGTAGACTGAAAGTATGTTAGAATGTAATGGCATTATGTCTGAAGTTTCCTTTAAAAAACTTTAATAAAGGAAAAATACAAAGGGAAAGATGAAACAAATGTAGCAGAATTAAAATAATTATTGAAGCTGATCTATGGGTGTATGAAATTTATTGTACTATTTTACTTTCCTGTATGTTTAAATTTTTTCATAATAAAAAATTAAAAGAAAAAAGATCACTCATACTAGTTTCAGTGGGCAAATGAATTAGAGAGAACCGAGTCCTGAAGTCTGGGAGGAGGTTACTAAAGCCAATCAAGAAGACTCATGTGCCCTATCAAAATATAGCATTTTACACAGAGCTAGAACAAACAAACCCAAAATTTGTATGGAACTACAAAAGACCTTGAATAGCCAAAATAACTTTGAAAAAGAAAAGCAAAGCTGGAGGCAGCACAATTCTGGACTTCAAGGAATATTAAAAAGCTCCAGGGAACAGAACAGTTATGGTGCTGGCACAAAAACAGACACACAGATCAGCAGAACAGAATACAAAACCCAGAAATGAACGCACAATTATACGGTCAATTAATCTTTGCTAAAGCAGGAAAGAATATCCAAAGGGGGAAAAGACAATCTTTTCGAAAAATGGTGTTAGAAAACTGGACAGCAACGTGCAAAAAAATGAAAGTAGACCACTTTCTTATACCATACACAAAAATAAATTCAAAATGGATTTGAAAGGCCTAAATGTGAGACAGGAAACCATAAAAATCCTAAGGAAGAACACAAGTACTAACTTCTTTGACATTGGCCATAGCAACTTATTTTCAGATATGTCTCCTGAGGCAAGAAAAACAAAAGCAAAAATAAACTATTGGGAATTCATCAAGATAAAAAGCTTCTGCACAGCAAAGGAAACAATCAACAAAACTAAATGGCAACCTACAGAATGGAAGAAAGTATTTGCAAATTACCTATGTATGGATAAAGAGTTAGTATCCAAAACATATGCAGAAACTTAACATGCAAAACATGAATAATCAAATTAAAAAATGTGCAGAAGACAGGCATAGACATTTTCCCAAAGACACACAGATGGCCAACAGACACATGAAAGGATGCTCAACATCACTCATCATCCAGAATGGCTAAGATTAACAACTCAGGAAACAATGGTGTTGGGGACGATGCAGAGTAAGGGGATCACTTTTGTACTGTTGGTGGGAATGCAAACTAGTGCAGCCACTATGGAAAATAGTATTGAGGCTCCTCAAAAAGTTACAAATAGAACTGCCCTATGATCCAGCAATTGCAGTACTAGGTATTTACCCAAAGAATACAAAAATACTAACTCAAAAGGATACATACACCCCCATGTTTACAGCAGCATTATCTACAATAGCCAAATTATGGAAACAGCCCAAGTGTCTGTCCACTGATGAATGGATGAAGAAAATGTGGTATACATATAAAACGGAATACTACTCAGCCATAAAAAAGAATGAAATCTTGCCATTTGCAATGACATGGATGGAGCTAGAGAGTATTACGCTAAGTGAAATAAGTCAGTCAGAGAAAGATAAATATCACATGATTTCATTCCTATGTGGAATTTAAGAAACAAAATAAATGGGCAAAGGAGCAAGAGAGAGAGAAAGGGGGGGGGGAGATGAAAGAAAAGAAAAGTTCAAGAAACAGACTCTTAATTAAAGAAAACAAACTGGCGGTTACCAGAAGGGAGAGGGATGAGGGATGGGGGCAATGGAGGGATGACGGGGCTTAAAGAGTGCACCTGTCATGATGAGCACAGGGTGATGTATGCAAGTGCTGAATCACTAAATTGTATACCTGAAACTAATATTACACTGTACGTTAACTAAATGGAATTTAAATTCTTCTCTAACTCCTCTCTAGTTGTCAGCAGGAAGCATGACCCAACAGTCTAGTAACATCAGTCAAAAGTGCTAGCTTTAGAATGCCATCTGCTCCTTCCAAATTACACATCCTACCACCTCTGAACTCCTTGGTACTTGTCATTCATGCTCTATCAATGCCCAAAAAAGCCTCTGCACATAATAAGAACCTGCCCTTAATTCTTGCTGTCCCTGCACAAAAGAGTCAGATGCCCCTTCTTAAAGAGACTGGACAACTCACAAAAGAATCGTGGCTTACTCTGGCCAAAAAGTCCTGCCTATTAACAGGCTGTAATGAGCCATGCATCAGCAGCTACTCTAGATTTCCAAACATTCCACAAGTTTATTTGCCATCAAGTGTCACATCAGGATTCTGTACCTTAAGTTCTTTTTATATATTTGGCTTGGAAATGACCAAAAAAACAAGACATGTGAGCACAAAATTCTTACCAATTCAGAAGAAAGAATACCTAGGAAATTGGAGAATGAGACAGATGAAAGATGGAATCAAGGAATACAGATGAATAGAGAGAATATGTGTGCTTTAGTTATTACTGCATTTAGTTTATGAATATTAGCATTGTAAACAGTTAACATGAGTTGGTTCTATTGCTTAAAAGTAGAAATAATGATGAAAGGTGATTTTTCCTTAAAGTAAAAAATGAAATAGAACATTCTCATACCTGGTAGTGGTGAAGAGATTTCTAGTCATCCTGAGGAAAAAGGTAAGCAGAGGAGATTCTGAAAGGGAGACTGAGAGATTTTCTGAAGCTAAATGGGCAGAGACTGGCTGGAAGGGAGTCATTAACAGAATTAGATTATTAGGCTAGCATAAAGCTAATAACCATCATAAACACAAGATCAGGAGAGAAAACCTACTTGGTCTTATTTGTTCTTTAAGCACTCTACACGAACTGTTATAATAATGATTTGGCATGTTTAACAATTTACCAGTAACTGGCTGAGTTAATGTTAAACAAAAATTATTTTGACTGATCTCTTCTTTAAAAACCCTTGCTAAAGTATGTCCTAGTAGAACCTCATTGAGTGCATCATTGATGAAGTAACAAAAAATTGAAAACAACCCAAATGGCTCCAAACAGATCTAAAAAATTATGGAATATTAAAAACACTCAAACAATAGTCAATCTGTTACCACAGTGCTGTTTTGTTGTTGTTTTCAAAGCTCTTTGTATTATGATGATGCCTAAAATACAGTAGAAGGAAAAAAGCAAGGGGACAGAACTTTGGAGCATACCCTATCACCTCTGTGAAAAAAGGGGAACTAACTACATTCACATTTGCCCAGTATTTGCATAAACAAACTGGATGGTTACACTCTAACAAATGTAACTGTCTAGGGGTTTGGGCATGAGAAGATGACTGAGCGGGAGCAAACCTTGTCACTGATAACTGCTTATATTAAACATCTAAACCATAGGAGTATTAAATATATTAGTAAACATATTTAGAAAATTATTAACAAAACAAAACCCTCGGGCTTTCAAATAGAAAACAACCTAGTGGCCACCTAGTCTAAACGTTTTTAGAGCAGCACACCCAGCCCTGGCACTTCCCGTTCATCTTTCACATCCCGGTTGTCCCTGAGTCTAGAAGCCTCTTCCATATTCCCCCTACCTAGTCAACTCCTCAACTTTCAGAGTCCACGGCAGGCCACCTCCTCTGGTCGTACCCCAGTCGGTACACGGGTGAGCTTCCCCAGAGCAAGGGTCTGGAAGCTCCTCCCCGGGACTGGGTCCGCACCTGTGGCTGCAACCTCTCAACTTCCCAACCAATGGGGGGGGGGGGGGGAGGGGGGAGGGGTACTGAAGCAGATCACCCCTAGGGGTCCCTCTAACGCTCGTAATCACTCTTACGTCCTAGGGCCAAACTTAACTGTAAGGGGGAGTCACACCAGGGGAATTATTTTAACGGGCTCATGTCCAGGACTCCCCTCCGGCCCGAGAAAGCAGCGTATAGTACAGAAAGACAAGAGCCAGGCCCCAGTCTTTCTCCGGACGCTGGGCAACCCCAACCCGGCTCTGGCCGCTCGGACGGCCGGAGTTGGGGCCCAGAGAGAGAACAGCCTGTTCCAGGGGCACGCCCCACACCCCTCGGCTGGCCTGAGGTCTTCCCTCCGCTCCACTCCCCCCGGAACCTGCCTCCTGAGGTGTGTATAGGAAGGGGGAACGCTTCCCTCCATATCCCGCCCAAGACCCAAGGGGCAGCCAAGACTTGGCCACTAAGGGAAGGGCGTGGCAGGCGAGGGCCCGGGGCGGAAGCGCGGGCAGCCGCGAACTCACGTACTAGCTGTGTAGCGGCTCCGCGGGAGCCCGGCCGCCGGCGGGACAAAAGCACGGACGGCCCGGCCGGAAGGGCCCGCGCTGGCTCTAGGGCACTTCCGAGTCCTCTCTGGGAGGCTGGAGGACGGACTCGATGATATTTCTCCGTTCGGGCACGTGACCCGTGGTGCGTTCGGAGGGTGTGGGCGCGGGGCGAAGCTAGTTTCTGTACTGCTTTGTAGCCCGTTTGGGGCCGCAGCCGGGAGACCGGAGGAGACGCTTCCAGGTTTTGTGGACTTCATATTCCAGGGTGGGGATGACAGTAAGGCAAATGAGGGGCTAGGTAGAATAAACACCTAACAACTCTACCTGAACACGGAACACTTTACAGAGTGAGGCGCAGGGCCGCCCCCGGGAGGAGGCGGAGCTGAGCGTCGAGTCGGTGGGCTCCGTCCGCCCCCTCCGAGAGGTAGGCCGGGGGCAGACGCGGCGGCCCGGAAGAGCGTCCTGCGAAGCGCCTGGGCTTTGGGAACGCTGGGCGCGGCGGAAGCGCCCCAGGACCGGGCTGGAACCCCAGCCTGGAAGGACTTTTGAAAGAGATCCTTTTTTTTTTTTTTTTTTTTTTTAAGTAACATCTGCATATTTTTCATCTTAGGTTTACGTAATTGCAAAGAAAAATTTTTGGCACACTGTGCTGACATTTAAAAAAACAAAACCTCTTATTTTAGACGAATACAATGGACTCTGAATCCACAATTTACTATTATTCGCTTTTAACGGAAAATTTACATCATTTCAGATTTTTCCTTGAACCTATATTTTATGTCCCTCATGAGATTTTTATTCTCACCTGAAATATTTTCATTCTCACTGTTAGCCTAATGTAAAAAAGTTAAATGCTTTAAATTGTATTGTTTTCTCTAGCATCCATCTTCGTAACGGAATCAGAAGTTTACGTATTTTTCTCACTCAAGTGTTAATTGTTTTCTGGATTATTAGCAAAATTATATGTATTGCTAAATTTCAATGATCAGTTCTTAGACTAAAGGTAAAATGTTTTGGAAGCAAACTTTTAATAAGATCGATATTTGAAAACAGTTCAAGTTATGCAAAGTACTTGGGTGAATTTCACTTATCACTGTAGTGAGCCGGTATTCAGCATCAATTCTGTGTCCAGTTTTTATTCTTTATGTAGGTGCAAGGTAAATGGAATAGAAGGTGCTTCCTTGTAGCAATGGGTTCTTGATCTGCTTCGGCTCCATGCAAGAAGGCACAACTCAGAGTGAGTCTGGGCCAGTGTGAGGTGTGTTCTGTTAGAGAAGAAGGGAGACCATAGGAAGGAGCAGGGCCCCAGGCCCTTCTGAACGCAGCACAGGTTTAGGGAAAAGCACTTGCTGGAGTTAAGAATTGAGAGTTGATTCCCCTACATCTACCCCAATCGGTATAGCCTGGCCAACATACAGAGCATTTGAAATGTGACTAGTGTCGTTGAAGATCTGAATTTTTAATCACATTTAATTTCAATAGCCACACGTAGCTAATGTCCTCTGTATTGGACAGCATTGCTGTAGAAGTTGCTGCAGGCAGTGCCGCCAGAAGAATTCACATAACCAGATTAAAGGTTGTCGGTGTTAGTTAGCCTGCCACCCATGGCAGGGAAGACTGGATTTTTCTCTTTAGGCAGCAAGGTGCCTAATGTTTATGTCCAGGTTGGGAGGTTTTGCTCAATGAAAGGTAGTGGGGGGTGGAGGTGGGGGGGGGGGTGGGGGGATCATTGGGAAGCCACATAAATCATCTTAATTAAGGTGATTTTTACTTTAACTAATGGTTTTTCCTCCATGAGCTTTGTCAGACTTTAGACACCTTTTGTTTGGCCTGTGTCTACACACACACACTACCCTTTTCCAGTACCTGTGTTTTATGGGTATCTACAAATCAGAGCAGAGTGTGTAGATCTGCACTGATCAATATGGAAGCCATCATTTATATATGACTATTAAGCACATGAAATGTGGCTAATCTAAATTAAGATGTGCTGTAAATATAAAATCCACATCTGATATCTAAGATTTAGTAGAAAAAGAGAATGTAAAATGATATTTTTAATGTTAATTAGATGCTGAAATAATATTTTGGTTTTATTTGGGTTAAGTAAAATAAATATATAATTAAAATGAATTCCACCTGTTTCTTTTTATTTTAAATGTGTATACCAAAAAATTGGAAGTCACAAGACTCACATTACGTTCTATTTGACAACGCGGCTCTAAGAACCCAATAGGTACAGCTATGACGTCCTGAGGTTGCTCTTGCTTTCCAGCTCATCTGTCTCCTTTGAAGTAGTTCAAGTACAGATTAATGTTAAGCTACGCCCACAGGGGCTTACTTCCAACTCCATTTTTAGTCATTGAATTGGGTCACAAATTATTAAAATAAAAGTTCCCCTCCCATTTTAACATATGTACCGAGCTCACTATAATTTGGAAAAGAAAGAAAAATTAGGAAAACTAACTACTTTTAATCCTGCTACCTAGTGACAACCACTATTAATGTCTAACTTCCTTTTCTATTGCCAATTTGCAGATCTTTTTCAGATGGTTGTAATAGCACTATAGATGCAATTTTTATAGTGTTTTTACAAATATTATACCATACAATTTTCCATGTAACAACTCTTTGTGATATTCCACTGAACTATGATCTCCTTAACTCTTCCGTTGTTAACCAATCTTTCTGTTGGAAAGAGGTTCTTCCCAACTGAGTCTCTTTAAAAAATATGATTCAGTGCTCTAAAAATAGTGTGCAAAAGCTTTTTGAGAGGGAAACAACAAGAGGCTCTTAACTACAGAGAACAAACTGAGAGTTGATGGGGGAGGTGGATGGGGGGTGGGGTACATGGGTGATTGGTATTAAGGAGGACAGTTGTAATGAGCGCTGGGTGTTGTATGTAAGTCTTGGAATAGTTGGCAAGAAGAATAAAGAATCAGACAAGGATGTAACCCATCACTATCATTATTTCCTACTGCAGCTGGAAAATGAAAAAAAGCAAAAGATGAACTAAACTTATGGAAAGATTCTTGGATGCACTATTTGCATGAGTGGAAAGATTCGGTATCAGAATGATGTCAGTTCTCTCTAGATCAATATTTAACTATGATCCCAGTAAACAATAGCAACAAAATCTTCTTAAGCAACACACAATTGATTTTAAAGTTCATGTGGAAAAATGAAGATTGATTGTTTCTAGCTAGGAAATGCCTAGGAAAAAAAATACAAGTGACCACGGGGAGGGGGGCGGTGGGGTACTATTACAGCATATTAACAAACTGGTGTAATTCTAGGACACGAAGCCTAAAAATAAACCTAAATAAGTGTTTAGTATCTGATAAAGGTAGCATTTCAAATCAGTGGGAAAAAGGTGGTATAAGGACAACTATGAAGCATTAAGGAAAAATAAGGTTGGATTTAAAACACAAGTCTTTATACCAGAGTAAACGCCAGATGTATCCAAGATGTAAAATGTGCTCTCACTAACAATCCATGAAAGTAATAGAAAAAATACTGCTGCTTCCCCACCTCCATAAAAGTATTAGGAAAAACAAAACAAAACAAGACCACAGTACACACCCATACACAGGAGATTTCTTTGATCATATTGGAGTGGAGAAGGTTTTGTTTTGTATTCTTTTCTACCATAACACAAAATCCAGAAATCATAAAAATAAAGAGTAATTCATATACATAGAAATAAAATATTTTTGTATGGCAAAACCACCATAAGTAAAAAAAAAAAAAAAAGAAATGACTAATGGAAAAAATATTTGTTTTTTATATCAAAAAGGGTAAATTGGAGGAGCTTGGAAAGATGGTGGACTAGGAGGACCCTGAGCTCACCCCATCCCATACTTATAACCAGATATCATCCACATACAAGTCAATAAACCAGAGAGCAATCTGAAGACTGGAAGAACAAACTCCACAACCAAATATGGAGAAGAAACTGCAGCTGAAAGGAAATTCAGAAAGGTAGAGGGAGGCTGCCCTTAGTGAGGGAGCTATGTGCATGGAAAAGGCAGAGAAATGGACCCTCACAGCAGGAGCTCACATGGGGCACACTAGAGTGTATTATGCTAAGTGAAATAAGTCAGCAGAGAAAGACAAATACCATATGATTTTACTCATATGTGGAATTTAAGAAACAACAGATGAACATAGGAGAAGGGGGGGAAAGAGAAGAGAGGGAAACAAACAAGAGGCTCTTAACGACAGAGAACTGAGAGTTGATGGGGGAGGTGTTGGGGGGATGGGCCACACGGGTGATTGGTATTAAGGAGGGCACTTGTGATTAGCACTGGGTGTTGTATGTAAAGTCATGAATCACTGAATTCTCTTGAAACCAATACTGCACTGTATGTTAACTAAAATTTAAATAAAAAGTAAAAACAAAAAACAAACAAACACAGAGGGGCAGAATTGCTTGAGTTTGTAAAAACAGTGGGACTTGGGGCCTGGAACTTGAAGTCAGTTCTCTCAACACTGGGCAGGCTGGGAGGGTGAGTGATAGCTGGGTTGCCACCCTTAAAGAGACAGCAGCCTGTGTGGAGAGGCAACATGAAAACAACAGTTATCGCAACACCAGGGGCAAATGGGAGACAGATATGTTCACACTGCTTTCAGAGTGTGTTAGGAGATTTCTCCAAAAACAGGGGAGCTGGCAGGTGTCATTTTTCTTGCCCAGCCCCAACATAAACACAGAGTCACCTGTGGAAGACAGGGCTGCACAAACACTTGCTACCTAACTTTCCAGCAGTGTGCCAAGCCCACAAGTTCTCCTAAAGACTAGCCCACTCCAAGCCTGCTGGCCTCGGCCCTGGGCTTGGGGTAAATTTTATTAAAGCCATGCCAGCATCCCACCCAGTCACATGGTGCACAGATGCCACAGCACATCCTGCCCAGCCTCCATGCTACGCCCAGCTGAGCCTCTCCAGCCACTGTCCCACACCATACCTGGCCATTGATATGTGCCATACCCAGCCTTGTGCATATGGCTGCCCTGGCACTTAGCCTCCAGCCACTGCAGCACTTCCAGGGATCTGTCATAGGACTAGTGGCCCAATTCAAATTTTGCTTACATTTCTGCCCCACTCCCAAATTCCACAGCAGACACACCCCCTCAGAGCTGGCCTGCCTGGGTCCTACTAACACTATAGAGACTAAGCATAGCCCACAACAGGAAGACTGTCAGCAAAGAACAACTGCACTGAAGGAAAAGTGACTGAGACCCAATAGGGCAATAAGCATTACACATAGGATATTCACTTGAAGTGCCAGGTTCTGGTGAACAGAAGACACTATACTACAGGGCAGGCACTCCAGGACCTCTTCGTAAAGTCACTACTTTCAAGAGCAGAAAACATAGCTGACTTTCTTAATCTACATAAACAGACACATAAATGAGGAGAAAGAGCAATTTATCCTAAATTAAAGAACAGGACAAGGGCATGGCCAGAGATCTAAGTGAAAGAGATGTAAGTAAGATGCCTGATAGAGAATTTAAAGCAATGATCATAAGAAAACTCACTGGACTTGAGGAAAAAGTGGAAGACGTGAGTGGGACCCTTTAATACAGAGATAGGAATAACATAGCAGAGATAAAGGGCATAATAAATGAAAACATGCTTGATGGAATGAACAGCAGGCTAAGAAGCAGAGAAACAAATTAATGACTGAGAAGACAGAATAGTGGAAAGTTATGAAGCTGAATGAAAGAGAGAAAAAGGAATTGTGCAAAAACAAGAATAGACCTAGGGAACTCAGTGACTGCATCAAACCTAATAATATTCATATTATAGGAGTCCCAGATGAAGAAGAGAGAGAAAGGGGGGCAGGAAATTTATTTGAACAAATGATAGCTGAAAACTTCCTTAATCCAGGGAAGGAAATAGATCCAGATATCCAGATCCAGAAGGCACAGAGAACTCCCATCAGAATGAACAAAGACAGACCCACACCAAAATATTTGTAATTAAATTTACAAAATATGGTGATAAAGAAAAAAATTTAAAAGCCACAGGACAAAAAAATCAGCAACTACCAACAGAAAACCCATAAACCTACAGGAGATTTCTCAACAGAAACTTGGTAAGCTAGAAGGGAGTGGCATGATATATTAAAAGTGCTATACACGAGGGTTACCTGGGTGGCCCAGTTGGTTAAGCATCTGATTTCAGCTCAGGTTATGACCTTGCAGTTCGTGGGTTTCAGCCCCTTGTCAGGCTCTGTGCTGACTTCTCAGCGCCTGGAGCCTGCTTCAGATTACGTGTGTGTCTCTCTCTCTGCCCCTCCCCCACTCAAGTTCTGTCTCTCTTTATCTCTCAAAAATACATAAACATTAAAAAAAACATTTTAAAAATGCAAACCCTAAAAACACAGATATACCATTTTTGTCTTATCATAATAGCAAATATCAAAAACTTTGATAACAGATTGTGAGCATAAGAACAGGGGGGAAAGCCCTCACTTTGCCCTGCTGTTGGGAGCGCAGACCCTCTCAACCTCCAAAGAGGTACTTGGCAGTGTGGTACTTTGCTGCATCAGTTCTACTCTAGAAATTACACACCCATGAAATGCTGTATGAAAATGTCATTCACTGCAGCATTTTTAAAAGTAAAAGATTGAAAAACAAAAACCTGAAGGCCAAAGTAAGGAAGTTATAAAATAAATTATTGTAGGGGTGTCTGGATGGCTCAGTTAAGTGTCTGAGTCTTTTTTTTTTAAATGTTTATTTGTTTTTTGAGAGTGTGAAGCCCACAACCATAAGTATAGAGCTCTTTACACACTTGCCTCCTCAGAATTAGGTTTTAGGAGGTTTGTTTTTTCCTAAATTTGCAGGCAAAACAAAAAATCATATTTGGTGGTTGAATTTGCTTATCCTTTAAGTGATATCCATTGACCACCTCCCCTCCTTAGATCTAGTGTCATGTTAAAATCTTTTGTGGAATTTTTGCTTACCATAGGAACATATTCTGTATCAAAGAAATTCACCTTTTGAACTTGCCATAAATAATGCTAATGTTTTTAATGTCAGTGAGTTCCTTTCACAGATGGAAGATTTAAATGGATGCATAAAATGTGTGTGTGCAGGTACACTGCTGAGCTGCCAGAGAGATAGGAATGAACCTGGAGATACCTGAATTATCAGAGGTTCTTAGGGATTACTCACAGTCCCTGAAAAAGATCTAGAAGTAATAGTAGCCCAACTACCATTCTCATTTTTGGGTCCTGTGCAAAAGGGGGTGTGTCTTTGTTCCAGAAGTCCTGACTGAAACTACAATGATAATATTATCTATACTGATAATTAACAATAGTGAGCACTTTTATGGTGCTTATTTTGTGGCAGGTTCTGTTCTAAGTAGTCTGCATATATTGATATTGTAAAGGGCAAACATAGCTAGCCTCCTGTAGCCCAAGAGTAAACTATGACTTATGTAAGCTTAGAAGGACCCCAGAGTATGAGATGCTGAACCAGTGTTTGTTTTGGGCTCTCATAGAAGTGCTGCTCCTGTTCCCTAAATATTAGTTCTGCTTAAAACCACATTTGCTGAGGGGCACCTGGATGGCTCAGTCGGTTAAGCGGTTAAGCGTCCGACTTCAGCTCAGGTCACCATCTCGCGGTCCGTGAGTTCAAGCCCCGCGTCGGGCTCTGGGCTGATGGCTCAGAGCCTGGAGCCTGCTTCCGATTCTGTGTCTCCCTCTCTCTCTGCCCCTCCCCCATTCATGCTCTGTCTCTCTCTCAAAAATAAATAAAACATTAAAAAAAATTAAAAAAAAAACAAAACACCACATTTGCTGAGTTACCGAGAGATAAAACTCACTCTTAACTGCTTGTTTGAGCTTCTGTAAACCTGCTTGGCGTAAACACCCTTCCCCATTCTCAGGCCCCTCATCCTGTTCGAACTAGATAAAAGACTAATATCGTAAACAACATGATTCAGCTTTCAACTAGCTAGAGTCAACAAGTTATATTTTACAATTCTTCAGGATTGTGTGATTGGTGCCCGCCCTTTCAAATTGCCACCCTTTGCAACCCGAGTGGTCGATACAGCCTACATAAGACATTCCCAAAGCTTGTTCGGGGCCAGACTTTTGGGACCTGTTGTATTTTCCCGTCTGGCCCGGCCGTAATAAATTTGTTTTGATCCTGTTTGTGCTGTCCAGAGTTCATAAGTGATCGCAACCTACAACAATATACTGCTTCTTAACAACTATATATATGGCAGGCACTGTATATATAACACTGTTCTACAGGTAAGGAAACAGAGAAGGTAAGTGATTGCCCAAGGACACACAACTGGGCAGTCTTGAAGCTGGGATCTTTAACATCTTTGAAATGCTCTGTCCTGAGAATGTCTTTGGCACTTTCTGGTCCAAGCCCAACTTCCTGGTCTCCTCTTGGAGATGCCATTTTTCTCCCATTGTCACTCACAGACTGGAGGGCACCAAGACCAAGTAAGAGGTCACTGAGATGCCACCCAGGCCTATGCCAACTTGGTAGGAGGAAGGAAATGTTTTTTAAAAAGAGACAGAATTCAACTCCATGTTGTACACATGGACTAACTTAGTTATATGAGACCTTGGGGAAGTTGAAAACCAGAGGAACTGTGCTTCATTTTTCTAATTTGGAGGGTGAGCTCTTGGAAAATGACATCCTGCTCTAAGGTGCTTCTCTTCCAATCAGTATTGGGCTCGGGTTTCTTATGGAACTAGGTAGCTATGTAAATCTGCTCTGGTACTTAACTTCTCAGCTTTCTCATGAGGAAAATAGGTAGTAAGAGTACCTACTTTATAGGGTTGTTGTGAAAATTAAATTATTATATGTAAAGCACTTAGAACATACCCTAAGGCCTGCCATACACTAAACACTATATCAGTATTAACTAGCATTGTTACTGTGGTCATACTCCTGCAGACTTTGGGACCTGAAGGGAATGGATCATCCTCCTTCATTCACTGGGGAAGAGGCAGGACCTGAGGATTTTGGAAGTGAGACTTTATGCTGGGCCATAGGTTGACTTCTTCCTCTCCCTGGATCTGGTTCTTTTGTAGCCCAGAGAAGCACTCGGGGAGCAGGCCAGGAGCTAGCTGGAGGTACCCGGTAGGGGCCCAGGGTCTGTAGCCAGTGGTAGGTTGTTCTCTCAATACTGAAGTCTTGTGAAATGTGATAGCTTGGTCTTGGATGGGCCATAGAAAATTGTGGGAAAGGCTCAGGTCCATTTTTGTACCTGTATGGTGGGCATCACAGTCCCTAAAACTCTGGTGATAATCTGTCTATTCAAAGCACTGTAACTAAGCTGAAGGGGACAGAAGTGTAGAAATGCACACAACCTGGACTGGTCCTGGGAAATATATGGAATACTTCAATGACCCAGAGACAAGAACTAGAAAGAGGCAATGGTTTAGTCAGGATGGGATAGACTAGGTGGCAGTAACACATAAACCCTCCATCTCAGTGACTGAACACAAGAATGTTTATTTGTTGCTCATGTAAAGTTCTATGCAGACCAGACTGTCCTCCTCCATCTTCCAGCCATAACATCTAGAATATGTGGACTTCACTATTGTCAGTATAGGGGAATAGAAAACTTGAAGAAACTATGGGATATTTTTAAGGCGCAGGCCTAGAAGTGCCTTATATCACTGAGGCCCATGTCTCTTTGGCCAGAACCAAGTCACAAAGCTCCATTCTAACTGCAAAGGTGGCTGGGAAGTGGAGGAGCTTGTGGGTATTTGGTGAACACTAATAGTCTTGCCACAGTCAGGTAATCCCAAAAAGTGGGAAAGAGAGAGGCCCTATGGCCACACTGTACTCTTGCACCACAAGCTGTCATCACCAAATGGGGTGGCCAGTGAGGCCTCATCTATTACATGGACTGGTGACATTTATATTCAGGTAGCTCAGGAATCTTTCATTAAACTTTAGAGAGTCCTTTCCCCTCCAAGACCCACTTATGTTGTCTTTTAATTTATTTTCTTTATATTTTACTGTTTAATCTTTGTATTAGTTATCTGTTGCTGTTTAACATACTACTTCTCAAAACTTAGTGGCTTAAAACAACAAACGTTATCTCACAGTTTCTTTGGGTCAGAATTTGAAAACACCTTTTTTTTTTTGAGAGAGAGAGAGAGAGAGAGAGAGAGAGAGGGAGAGAGAGAAGTGAGCAAGCACATGCATGCTTGGGGTAAGGGCAGAGGGAGAGAGAGAAAATCCCAAGAGGGCTCCATGTTCAGGGCAGAGCCTGTGATGCAGGGCTGTATCCCACCACACTGGGATCATGACCTGAACTGAAATTAAATGTTGGATCCTCAACTGACTGAACCACCCAGGTGCCCCAGAATTTGAAAACATCTTAACTGAGTGGTTCTGACTTTAGGTGTCTCATGAGACTGTGGTCAAGATGTTGGCTCGGGCTGCATCAGTTTGAAGGTGTGCTTGGGGTTGAAGGATGTTTCCAAGATGGCTCCCCACATGGCTGTTTGCAAGTGACCTCAGTTCCTCACCACGGGTCTCTCTCCACAGCCCTGTTAGAGTGTCCCCTGGCATGGCAGAAAGTGATCAGAGAGAGAGCCAGGAAGAAGCCATGGTGCTTTTTATGCCCTAGTCTCTGAAGCTGCCCTATGCTATTTGTTAGAAGCAAATCACTAAGTCCAGCCCACACACAAGGAGAGGGGAATTAAGCTCCATATCTTGAAAGGACGAATATAAAATAAGTTATGAACATATTTCAAAACCACAACAGTTTTCCTAGAATTCATTTTAGAACATGAATTTCCCTCCTCTTCAAAGAGCTGGTTGCCCCATTACTACTTACTCATTGTTTATATCCCCTACTGATTTGCAATACTTTATTTTACCATATAAATTTTTTTTTCAACGTTTTTTATTTATTTTTGGGACAGAGAGAGACAGAGCATGAACGGGGGAGGGGCAGAGAGAGAGGGAGACACAGAATCGGAAACAGGCTCCAGGCTCCGAGCCATCAGCCCAGAGCCTGACGCGGGGCTCGAACTCACGGACCGCGAGATCGTGACCTGGCTGAAGTCGGACGCTTAACCGACTGCGCCACCCAGGCGCCCCTATTTTACCATATAAATTATGATTTAGAAAAGGTTCTGTTATGGGCACTGTCCTGTCTACCATTCTCATGTCCAAGTAGCATTAATTATTGCAGCAGTCCTACAACTAACCCAGACCATGAATTCTTAGTATTCTAAGATTTACACATATAAGTGATTGCTCTAGACACAGTATTCAGTGCAAAAGCAAAGTGGTAGCATGGGAAAAAGGGGGAGGTGGATAGGAAAGCATCCCCAAGAGAGAAACTTAATGCCATCTATCCTTGTGGGAGTAGCAACTAGAGCAGGGCAGGCAGTGATCATGCCCAGGATGACATAAACCAGGTGTGTGTGTATATGTGTGTGTGTTGTGCATGTGCCTGTGTTTTGAAGGAAGAGTTCCACATACAGGACTTAGTGATAGATCAGACTGTGGGGAGGCGGCAGGAAAAATTGCAGTTGGATCCCGTCTTTGGTTAGAAATCCTAAACTTCAGGTCCTGGGACTTCATTCTTCAGGCGTGGGGAATCATAAAACATGTGAATCATGAAAACAGCAATGTCTCATCTGCGTCCCACAGAAATGGCCCTTGGTCCAGTCTAAGACAGGGCACTGCATTGAACACTAGGCCAGAAGATGGGCTGGTAGAGGGCAGGGGGTGGCACAGGCATCATCTGTGAGCACATCCAGGACATTGGCCAGAACCAGTGTAGGAGAGTAAGGTGAGTCCTCTGATTGCAACAGGGAGGGGACCTGCTCTTGAAATGAGTGGTTTCCCCCCAGGATCTGGGTGTATCCACATAGCCACCAAGACTGATGTCAGTACCAGGACCACCATCCCCCACCTTGAGAAGTTTCGATTCAACCATGCAAAGAGTCCATGGCAATGCATCCTCCCCCCAACCCCAAGAGACACAGAAATGGGAGAAGAAAGTCTGTCATCTGGGAATGAAAGTATTAAAGTTCAGGCACAATAAAGAGAATCAAGTTTTAAAAGATAAGCCAATAAATTGTGTACACAAATGTGATTGAGTTTGTAACCATCCCAAACCCCAAAGATGCAAAGGGTGCAGTCTGAGAGAGGCAGGGCTAGATGGGGATTTTGTGAACTATGCCTGATACTGTTGTATCCCTTAGGCATTCCATCTCCCTTCTTGGCTAAAAGAGCCCCCAGATTATTAGCTCAGATCAATTATGATTCATATAAGATAGCCAAGCACAAGGATTCTTATTCTGCTTTTCTTGATATTTAATTTCCCAACCAACCCCCACCACCTCTCCACCTTCTTGCAGCCAAAGGTCAAGGTGAGCATTGTGGGCCATGGAGGTGGTTGGGGGGAAGTCTGATGTGGATTCAGGAAAGATTTTTCTTAAAATAAAAAAAAAAAAAAAGGAAACCAGCACAGGAGCTGGTTGATATTGCCTGTTCCCTCTTCTTCCTGCTTCAAGGTCCATATGATGACTAGAGCTCCTCCTGTCTTGCTGTTACCATGAAGCAGCACATAGGAGGATCTAAAGGCAACTGGCTGGTGATGGCAGAGCAGAAAATTGGGGCGTGATGGTTAGTTTTGTGGCAACTTGACTAGGCCATGGGGTGCACAGATATTTGGTCAAACATTACTCACATGTCTGTGAGGGTGTTTCTGGATGAGAGTCACATTTCAATTGGTAGCCCGAGTAAAGCAGATTACCCTTCCTGATTTGGCTGGCACTCATCTAATTAATTGAGGGCCTGAACAGAACAAAAAGGCTGACCCTCCTGCAAATAAGAGAGAATTCTTCCTGCCTGATGGCCTTCAAACTAGAACATTAGCCTTTTCCTCTATCTTTGGATTGGAACTGAAACGGTGGCTTTTTCTGGGTCTCAAGGGTGCTAACTTGTGCTGATCTTGAGACCTCCTGGCCTCCATAATTGCATACGCCAATTTCTTATCTGTCTCTCTCTCCTCTTGTTTCTGTTCCTCTGGAGAACTCTACTACGTGGGGTAAGCCTGATTCTCCATTGATGCAAAGATAAAATGTACATAGAAATATTAAAGCTACAGAAATATAAAGTGTTGGGAGAACAGACCCAGGTTTTCCATGGTAACACTACTCAGACTTTGCAGATAGTAGAGGGGTATCTAGCATTCTAAAAGGGATGGATTTGTGAGCTTAAAAGGACTTTATGACTCACTTTGAATTGGTAACTAAGCATCACAGGCGTCAAGGAGAAAAACCTTTCCTCTGTTGTCTATTTAGTGACTAGTAGCATGTGAAGTTAACTCACAAAAGACAAATTAACAGGAGAAAACGGCATACAATTTTATTCAAATTTCACAGAGGAGTACAGGGAAAAGTTCAATTGCAATGTTAGATTCGAGAGCTTATGTAACTTTCTTACAGGAAAGATGTTTTCGCTTTCAAGGGATATAACTAGGAAATATAAGGAGGAACCGATGAAGATAAGGGCCAGGCTTGCTTATGCAGACTTATCTGAGGTTCCTACTCCACCTCTGGTAAGAGGCACTCTTCCTGATACAGCGGCACACCTTCATGGGGGGAAATTTATGCCCTGCTCTTAGGTGCATGTGGGCACAGAACTCTTTCTCCATCTGGTGATTCTCAAGTGACTTCAGTTCAAAACAATCCTTATGCCAAAGTGCCATATTTAAGTGTGGCACATTCTGGTTCCCCTCAGAGGCTGAAATGGCCACATGAAGAATGCGAAATTCAATAATCTCTTCTTTTTACCTCCTTCCCCCATTTAAACAACCCTTCAACTTTCCAAAGGGTAAAATAAAGCAAAATTCCACCCTGCCACCATGGAAAGTTTTCTTCTCCGAAAAGGACGCCGCGGAGCTCACACTGTAGGTGCAACTTCTCGGATCCCAACCAGGGAGCCGCAGAGAGGACAGGGCAGTCAGCCTTCCGGCCAAACTCCCGCCACTTCCCCTCTACTCCACCTTAGGGTTAGGAGGGCCAGCCACCTCGCGTTCTGCGCGTGGGTCCGCAACCTGCAGAACTTGTAGGCGCCCCGGCAGGCAAGTGCCCGTCCTTTTCCCCCTGCAGCCACGTAGCCCTTGCCTCCGCCTCGGACGACCCGTGGTCCCTTGGCCTGGCTTTGCGCCCCCGGAACCAAGGCAGAGGGGATGCTAAGGAGCAGCGCTCGCAAGGCCCTCCAGCGCAGTTCCGATTCCGCTCTAGGAGGCCGGGCGGACCGCATCTCACTGGTTCTGGCAGTCCTGCTGCCCTTTGACACAGAGAAATTAGGTTCTTGGTTAGAGCTCTTAGTTTAGGATGTCTTAGAGTTAAACCTAAAACGTAGGGCGGCTGTAATACTGTTAGGAATGGTAATGTATTAAATAGGAATGGAGAAATAAAAGGTTTGTAGTTAAGAATTTGTATAGTCATACAAATCCCATTCTGCGCACAAACTGGAGAAATGACTGATTTGGGAGAGAGTGAGCCTCACACGCCTGGCCTAACAAGAGGAATTAGGGTCAACCTGAAGCAACTCTTTTTGGGGGAACTGATTTGAGCTTCGGTGACAATTATAAGTGCAATGGACTGAAATACTAAATCTACCAATTGATAAGGGCACTAAAAAATACTCAAAACTTCATTTGGTGCTAGGGACCCACGTCATTGTTTTGAAAACTGGTAAATAAAGAGAGAGAAAATGAACATATATTCTGTATATGAGTATACTCAAATACTTAACGAGAAGTTTCCTTTATAATACTTAACTTATAATCAGTGGGGTGAGGATGGGGTTAGGATTGCCATTGAACACAAAGGATCTGCTGCTTAGGGTGCATCAGCCAATAGACCAACCCAAGTTTGGGGCAGAAACTTTTTTATTACTTCAGTAAGTAAGGAGACAGGGAGATATTTCTCAAAACACTGAAGCTTTTATCCAATGTGCGAGAGTGCAGGGGCAGAGTATTTGATACATTAGGAAATTAATAACTATTTTGTTGCTTAGCCGCTTTGGTTCAACTGTGCATGCTAGCATGTCAACATGCTAGTGCATATATTGTATGTTCAAAAAATAGCAGAAAATACTACCCATAGGAGGAGATCTTAGTATTATAATGAGTTAAAAGGGCCTTCTGTGCAGCTTCTCAGCTCCAATCTGGCTGAAACTAGCTCCAAAAATGTATGGGTTGGAAAACCTGGCCAACCTTGGTAGCAGCTATTTGTTCTGCAAAACAGAGATATTCTTTACCTGTTTCTGTATCTTCCCCCTCCTCCCCTCTGCAGATAGCTTACAGCCCTCTGATCTGAGTAACCTCCCATTGTATCCTAGCTAACAGGATGTCATTGCCCTGCTAATAAATGGATGGATGTAGGCAAAGTAAAAACAAACAAAAAAAACAAACCAACCAAAAAATGACTAACCAAACAGAGAAACCCTGAATCTTGTCAACCCACTAGTCCCAGTTACCAATTTTCAAGAAATATAGAAACAGAGAAGCATGTTAAAAGAGATTCAGCCAGTCTGTGCTGTCAGCATGGAACCTTCTTTGGATCCTCTGTCTCCCTCTTTTCTGCACCTCCCCTGCTCACACTCACTCTCTCTCAAAAATAAATGATAAAACGTTAAAAAAAAAGACAGATTCAGCCAGTAACATACAGACTAGGAGACTACCAGAAAAATGTCATTTTCTTTCACAAAAAATTGCAAGGAAAAAATAAAAGGAGAGAGAACGAACAAATTAAAAGATACTCCAGAGATATATCAACTAATTATAATATTTGGAATTTATTTGCCTGCTGATTAAACACATAGACCAAATATATCTATATGTTGTCTGTGTAAGACAGTTGGGGAAAATGAGAATAATAACTGGATTTGTATTTATTATTTATTTATTTATTTATTTATTTATTTATGTATGTATGTATTTATTTTTCAATATATGAAATTTATTGTCAAATAGGTTTCCATACAACACCCAGTGCTCATCCCAAAACATGCCCTCCTCAATACCCATCACCCACCCTCCCCTCCCTCCCACCCCCCATCAACCCTCAGTTTGTTCTCACTTTTTAACAGTCTCTTATGCTTTGGCTCTCTCCCACTCTAACCTCTTTTTTTTTCCTTCCCCTCCCCCATGGGTTTCTGTTAAGTTTCTCAGGATCCACATAAGAGTGAAACCATATGGTGTCTGTCTTTCTCTGTATGGTTTATTTCACTTAGCATCACACTCTCCAGTTCCATCCACGTTGCTACAAAGGGCCATATTTCATTCTTTCTCATTGCCAGTAGTACTCCATTGTGTATATAAACCATAATTTCTTTATCCATTCATCAGTTGATGGACATTTAGGCTCTTGCCATAATTTGGCTATTGTTGAGAGTGCTGCTATAAACATCGGGGTACAAGTGCCCCTGTGCATCAGTACTCCTGTATCCCTTGGGTAAATTCCTAGCAGTGCTATTGCTGGGTCATAGGGTAGGTCTATTTTTAATTTTCTGAGGAACCTCCACACTGTTTTCCAGAGTGGCTGCACCAACTTGCATTCCCACCAACAGTGCAAGAGGGTTCCCGTTTCTCCACATCCTCTCCAGCATCTATACTCTCCTGATTTGTTCATTTTGGCCACTCTGGCATGAGGTGGTATCTGAGTGTGGTTTTGATTTGTATTTCCCTGATGAGGAGCGACATTGAGCGTCTTTTCATGCGCCTGTTGGCCATCCGGATGTCTTCTTTAGAGAAGTGTCTATTCATGTTTTCTGCCCATTTCTTCACTGGGTTATTTGTTTTTCGGGTGTGGAGTTTGGTGAGCTCTTTATAGATTTTGGATACTAGCCCTTTGTCTGATATGTCATTTGCAAATATCTTTTCCCATTCCGTTGGCTGCCTTTTAGTTTTGTTGGTTGTTTCCTTTGCTGTGCAGAAGCTGTTTATCTTCATAAGGTCCCAGTAATTCATTTTTGCTTTTAATTCCCTTGCCTTTGGGGATGTGTCAAGTAAGAGATTGCTACGGCTGAGGTCAGAGAGGTCTTTTCCTGCTTTCTCCTCTAGGGTTTTGATGGTTTCCTGTCTCACATTCAGGTCCTTCATCCATTTTGAGTTTATTTTTGTGAATGGTGTGAGAAAGTGGTCTAGTTTCAATCTTCTGCATGTTGCTGTCCAGTTCTCCCAGCACTATTTGTTAAAGAGGTTGTCTTTTTTCCATTGGATATTCTTTCCTGCTTTGTCAAAGATTAGTTGGCTATACGTTTGTGGGTCTAGTTCTGGGGTTTCTATTCTATTCCACTGGTCTGTGTGTCTGTTTTTGAGCCAATACCATGCTGTCTTGATGATGACAGCTTTGTAGTAGAGGCTAAAGTCTGGGATTGTGATGCCTCCTGCTTTGGTCTTCTTCTTCAAAATTACTTTGGCTATTCGGGGCCTTTTGTGGTTCCATATGAATTTTAGGATTGCTTGTTCTAGTTTCGAGAAGAATGCTGGTGCAATTTTGATTGGGATTGCATTGAATGTGTAGATAGCTTTGAGTAGTATTGACATTTTGACAATATTTATTCTTCCAATCCATGAGCAGGGAATGTCTTTCCATTTCTTTATATCTTCTTCAATTACCTTCATAAGCTTTCTATGGTTTTCAGCATACAGATCTTTTACATCTTTGGTTAGATTTATTCCTAGGTATTTTATGCTTCTTGGTGCAGTTGTGAATGGGATCAGTTTCTTTATTTGTCTTTCTGTTGCTTCATTATTAGTGTATAAGAATGTAACTGATTTCTGTACATTGATTTTGTATCCTGCAACTTTGCTGAATTCATGTATCAGTTCTAGCAGACTTTTGGTGGAGTCTATCGGATTTTCCATGTATAGTATCATGTCACCTGCAAAAAGTGAAAGCTTGACTTCATCTTTGCCAATTTTGATGCCTTTGATTTCCTTTTGTTGTCTGATTGCTGATGCTAGCACTTCCAACACTATGTTAAACAACAGTGGCAAGAGTGGACATCCCGGTCATGCTCCATATCTCAGGGGGAAAGCTCTCAGTTTTTCCCCATTGAGGATGATGTTAGCTGTGGGCTTTTCATAAATGGCTTTTATGATATTTAAGTATGTTCCTTCTATCCCGACTTTCTCAAGGGTTTTTATTAAGAAAGGGTGCTGGATTTTGTCAAAGGCCTTTTCTGCATCGATTAACAGGATCTTATGGTTCTTATCTTTTCTTTTATTAATGTGATGTATCACGTTGATTGATTTGCGAATGTTGAACCAGCCCTGCATCCCAGGAATGAATCCCACTTGATCATGGTGAATAATTCTTTTTATATACTGTTGAATTCGATTTGCTAGTATCTTATTGAGAATTTTTGCATCCATATTCATCAGGGATATTGGCCTGTAGTTCTCTTTTTTTACTGGGTCTCTGTCTGGTTTAGGAATCAAAGTAATACTGGCTTCATAGAATGAGTCTGGAAGTTTTCCTTTCCTTTCTATTTCTTGGAATAGCTTGAGAAGGATAGGTATTATCTCTGCTTTAAACATCTGGTAGAACTCCCCTGGGAAGCCATCTGGTCCTGGACTCTTCTTTGTTGGGCGATTTTTGATAACTGATTCAATTTCTTCGTTGGTTATGGGTCTGTTCAAGCTTTCTATTTCCTCCTGATTGAGTTTTGGAAGAGTGTGGGTGTTTAGGAATTTGTCCATTTCTTCCAGGTTGTCCAATTTGTTGGCATATAATTTTCCATAGCATTCCCTGATAATTGTTTGTATCTCTGAGGGATTGGTTGTAATAATTCCATTTTCATTCATGATTTTATCTATTTGGGTCATCTCCCTTTTCTTTTGAGAAGCCTGGCTAGAGGTTTGTCAATTTTGTTTATTTTTTCAAAAAACCAGTTCTTGGTTTCGTTGATCTGCTCTATAGTTTTTTTAGATTCTATATTGTTTATTTCTGCTCTGTTCTTTATTATTTCTCTTCTTCTGCTGGGTTTAGGCTGTCTTTGCTGTTCTGCTTCTATTTCCTTTAGGTGTGCTGTTAGATTTTGTATTTGGGATTTTTCTTGTTTCTAGAGATAGGCCTGGATTGCGATGTATTTTCCTCTCAGGACTGCCTTCTCTGCATCCCAAAGTATTTGGATTGCTGTATTTTCATTTTCGTTTGTTTCCATATATTTTTTAATTTCTTCTCTAATTGCCTGGTTGACCCACTCATTCTTTAGTAGGGTGTTCTTTAACCTCCATGCTTTTGGAGGTTTTCCAGACTTTTTCCTGTGGTTGATTTCAAGCTTCATAGCATTGTGGTCTGAAAGTATGCATGGTATGATTTCATTTCTTGCATACTTATGAAGGGCTGTTTTGTGACCCAGTATGTGATCTATCTTGGAGAATGTTCCATGTGCACTCGAGAAGAAAGTATATTCTGTTGCTTTGGGATGCAGAGTTCTAAATATATCTGTCAAGCCCATCTGATCCAATGTATCATCCAGGGCCCTTGTTTCTTCATTGACCGTGTGTCTGGAAGATATATCCATCGTTGTAAGTGGCATGTTAAAGTCCCCTGCAATTACCACATTCTTATCAATAAGGTTGCTTATTTTTGTGATTAATTGTTTTATATATTTGGGGGCTCCTGTATTCGGTGCATAGACATTTATCATTGTTAGCTCTTCCTGATGGATAGACTCTGTAATTATTATATAATGCCCTTCTTCATCTCTTGTTACAGCTTTTAATTTAAAGTCCAGTTTGTCTGATATAAGTATGGCTAGCTACCCCAGCTTTCTTGTGACTTCCAGTAGCATGATAGATAGTTCTCCATCCCCTCACTCTCAATCTGAAGGTGTCCTCAGGTCTAAAATGAGTCTCTTGTAGACAGCAAATAGATGAGTCTTGTTTTTTTTTTTATCCATTCTGATACCCTATGTATTTTGGTTGGCGCATTTAGTCCATTTACATTCAGTGTTATTATGGAAAGATATGGGTTTAGAGTCATTGTGATGGCTGTAGGTTTCATGCTTGTAGTGATGTCTCTGGTACTTTGTCTCACAGGATCCCCCTTCAGATCTCTTGTAGGGCTGGTTTAGTGGTGACAAATTCCTTCAGTTTTTGTTTGTTTGGGAAGACCTTTATCTCTCCTTCTATTCTAAATGACAGACTTGCTGGATAAAGGATTCTCGGCTGCATATTTTTTTTCTTTTCATCACATTGAAGATCTCCTGCCAATCCGTTCTGTCCTGCCATGTTTCAGAAGAGAGATCAGGCATGAGTCTTATAGGTCTCCCTTTATATGTTAAGGCACATTTATCCCTCGCTGCTTTCAGAATTTTCTCTTTATCCTTGTATTTTGCCAGTTTCACTATGGTATGTCGTGCAGAAGATCAATTCAAGTTACGTCTGAAGGGAGTTCTCTGTGCCTCTTGGATTTCAATGCCTTTTTCCTTCCCCAGTTCAGGGAAGTTCTCAGCTATTATTTCTTCAAGTACACCTTCACCACCTTTCCTCTCTCTTCCTCCTCTGGAATACCAATTATGTGTATATTATTTATTTTTAGTGCATCACTTAGTTCTCTAATTTTCCCCTCATACTCCTAGATTTTTTTTATCTTTTTCTCAGCTTCCTCTTTTTCCATAATTTTATCTTCTAGTTCACCTATTCTCTCCTCCGCCTCTTCAATCCGAGCCATGGTCATTTCCATTTTATTTTGCATCTCGTTTAAAGCGTTTTCAGCTCCTCCTGACTATTCCTTAGTCCCTTGATCTCTGTAGCAATAGATTCTCTGCTGTTCTCTATACTGTTTTCAAGCCCAGTGATTACTTTTATGACTATTATACTAAATTCACTTTCTGTTATATTATTTAAATCCTTTTTGATCAGTTTGTTAGCTATTTTATTTCCTGGAGATTCTTTTGAGGGGAATTCTTCCATTTGGTCATTTTGGATAGTCCCTGGAGTGGTGCGGACCCGCAGGGCACTTCCCCTGTGCTGTGGTGTATAACTGGAGTTGGTGTGCGGGGCCGCAGTCAGACCTGATGTCTGCCTCCTGCCCACCACTGGGGCCACAGTCAGACTGGTGTGTGCCTTCTCTTCCCCTCTCCTAGGGGCAGGATTCACTGTGGGGTGGGGTGGCCCGTCTGGGCTACTTGCACACTGCCAGGCTTGTGGTGCTGGGGATCTGGCGTATTAGCTGGGGTGGATAGGCAAGGTGCACGGGGGCAGGAGGGGCAGGCTTAGCTCGCTTCTCCTTCAATGATCCACTTCAGGTAGGGCCCTGTGGCAGCGGGACAGAGTCAGACCCGCTGCCAGAGGGGTGGCTCCACAGAAGCACAGCGTTGGGTGTTTGCGCGGAGTGAGCAAGTTCCCTGGCAGGAACTGGTTCCCTTTGGGATTTTTGGCTGGGGGATGGGCGAGAGAGATGGTGCTGGCACGGGCCTTTTTTCCCCGCCAAACTGAGCTCTGTCATCCTGGGGCTCAGCAACTCTCCCTCCGTTGTCCTCCAGCCCTCCCGTTCTCCGAGCAGAGCTGTTAGCTCATAACCTTCCAGATGTCAAGTCCCTCTTGCTGTTGGAACACACTCTGTCCAGCCCCTCCGCTTTTGCAAGCCAGACTCGTAGACTCTGCTTGGCCGGCGGGCCGCCCCTCTGCCCCAATTCCCTCCCACCAGCCTGTGGAGCGCGCACCGCCTCTCCGCCCTTCTTACCCTCTTCCATGGGCCTCTCGTCTGCACTTGGTTCTGGAGACTCAGTTCTGCTAGTCTTTTGGCGGCTTTCTGGGTTATTTAGGCAGGTGTAGGTGGAATCTAAGTGACCAGCAGGACACGGTGAGTCCAGCGTCTTCCTACGCTGCCATCTTCCCTAGCCACCTGGACTTTTCTTTAAATATATGAAATTTGTGGTCAAATTGGTTTCCATACAACACCCAGTGCTCATCCCAACAAGTGCCCTCCTCAATACCCAACACCCACCCTCCCCTCCCTTCCACCCCCCATCAGCCCTCAGTTTGTTCTCAGTTTTTAAGAGTCTCTTATGCTTTGGCTCTCTCCCACTCTAACCTCTTTTTTTTTTCTTTCTTCCTTCCCCTCCCCCATGGGTTCCTAATAACTGGATATTTGATGATACAAAGTAGGTATTATAGGGACAACTGGGTGGCTAAATAGGTTAAGCGACTGACTCTTGGTTTTTGGCTCAGGTCATGATCTCACATTTTGTGGGTTGGAGACCTGCAGCAGGTTCTCTCTCTTCTCTCTCTACCCCTCACCCACTTGCTCTCTCTCTCAAAATAAATAAGTAAACTTAAAAAAAGTAGGTATTATTAATTTTTCAAGAGATGATAACAGTTATGATTACTATCACATTATATCTCTAAAAGATGATACTCTAAAAGAGTATTATGATAGGAAAAGTTAGGAGAAAGAGAGAGGCTAAGACTTGAAGGTTCCTGGTGGGGAAAAAAACATACTTTAAAACATTTCTTCTGGGAACATCTGACCTCGAGCAAACTCCCTCAGGTGTTAAGGTCCTCTTAAGAATGTAACAGACACCACCTACTCCTCTTCAGGTTCCCCTCAAAAATTTGACAATCAAAATATTTAACTGAAAAAAGTAAACCATAAAACTTATGTTACATGAGGGACAGTATGACTAGTGTGACTCCTCACACAATGGAATGGAGCCAATCAGGAATGGACAACCCAGCACCTAGAGCTATAGAGCCAATAAAGGTAGAC
This sequence comes from Neofelis nebulosa, assembly GCF_028018385.1. Lineage (NCBI taxonomy): Eukaryota > Metazoa > Chordata > Mammalia > Carnivora > Felidae > Neofelis > Neofelis nebulosa. The sequence continues at coordinate 151,373,735 of NC_080782.1, read as the reverse complement.
TTAAGAAGGAATGAGGAGGAAGGGATTGGCGGGGAGCGGGGGGGGGGGCAGCGAGAACCTTAAATACAAGGACCCTTGCCTATAGTTTCCGACATTCACTTTCAAATGTCCCCTCTCTGTAAAGAGAGCTTTCATACCATTCTTTCTTTCTGATCCCATCTTATACTCTAATAAACTTTTGCCTGCTGCTCATTTTATTCTGTGTCCATCTCTTCATTGTTGAGAGTGGAGAGACAATGAACCCCGGGTTTTGAGGTAAAGAATCCTGCAACAGTATCATCTTTTAGAGATATGCACTAAAGTATTTATAAGTAAAATAATGTCTGAAATTTGCTTCAAATTACATGGAGGGTTGAGGGAAAATAGATGGGAATTTAGATGACAGGAGATGCCCAGGAGTTGGTAATTTTTTGAAGCTAGTGATGGATAGACACATTGGGGTTCATTATACTTTACTTTGCATATGTTCTAACATTTCCAAAGTGAAAGTTAAACAGAAGCTGACGGAAGGTGTGGTTAGAGAAGGAACACACACTTGGACTGTGTCACATCAGCTGAGGGAGGCTGCATAGTTCAGGTCATTCCAATCTGGTAATGATGAAGGAGAAGGCCTTTCTTAAGTGCAGGAGCTTCAGAGGGTGTGTTAAATGAGAAAGGCCTCAATCACATTTTGGAAAGAGGAGAAAGAAATGAAATGAAAGTATTTGGTGGGTTCACAGATGGACCCTGCAGCTTCATCCTCCAGGGTAGGCCTCTGGGCTTCTGCTTTCACAGCCCTTTTCAAGTTCACAGCAAGGGGTACTCTTGCTGATGCAAAATGAACAAAGCTTTTACAATTTCTACAGAAAAAAGAGAGAAAGAAAGAGAGTTTTATTCCAGCCCAAGTGATGCCAGCTGCCGAAGATACATAATCTTTTTTTATGAATATAATTTATTGTCAAATTGGGTTACATACAACACCCAGTGCTCATCCCAACAAGTGCCCTCTGCAATGCCCATCACCCATTTTTCCTCTCCCCCCTCCCATCCACCCTTAGTTTGTTCTTTGTATTTAAGAGTCTCTTGTGGTTTGCCTCCCTCCTTTTCTGTAACTTTTTTTTCCCCCTTCCCTTCTCCCATGGTCTTCTATTCAGTTTCTCAAGATCCACATATGAGTGAAAACATATGATATCTGTCCTTCCCTGACTGACTTATTTCACTCAACATAATCTCTTCCAGTTTCATCCACTGCAAATGGCATGATTCTTTCTTCCAGTTGCTGCAAATGACATGATTTCATTCTTTCTCATTGCCAAGTAGTATTCCATTAAATATATAAACCACATCTACTTTATCCATTCATCAGTTGATGGACATTCAGGCTCTTTCCATAATTTGGCTATTGTTGAAAGCACTGCTATAAACATTGGGGTACATGTGCCCCCATGCATCAGCACTTCTGTAGAGGATCCACGACCTTAACAAAGAAGAAAGTGCTCCAGAGAAGTAGTATTTAATACAAGGTTATGTGTGTTTTTGTTACATCAAGAATTACAAATCATCATGATGAAGGACATTTTAGAAAATTACAAACTTTATTTTATGCTTTTAGTATATGCAAGTTGTAAGCTTCTGAGGTATGGAACAGAACTTACAAAGATTTTTACTCTTATCTTTAGTTTGAAATGTTTGTTTTAGGTTATTGGCTAATGAAGCAGATGGACAATGTGTGCTCAGGGCAGAAATAGAGCCCATGCTTTGAAGTTTGGTGAAGTCATTCTGATCTTGTTAAAAGTATAGCTTCCCTGGGAGCCCAGGAGCAGGGCCCACAAACATTAAAATTTGAAAATTTCCTTTATCACTCTCAGGGTTTCAGCTGGCAGATGGTGCCACATCTATGCAGGAGGGAAAACACCAAGAGGTGATGAATGGCTTGAGGTGCCACAGGGGTTCTCAGAGCAGAGTCCCATGTCTCTCGTGCAGAGACCTTAGAATAACTGATGCAGGCAGGACTGGTCTGAGGACACAGAGTGGGTCACACAGGACTAGCAAAGAGGGTCCTTGTTTTCGCTTAGGATAGAAATCAAACTTGAGCCAGGAAGAAGTGAAAGCAGAGTTTATTGAAAGCATAAGTGATAGAGTATAGCTGGCGGAGTGTCTGGAAGACTCAGAAAGGAAAGGAGAATAAGTCTATCTGTCACTTGGGGTTTATATTGGAAAGGAGTCCAGGGCACGTGTTCCTTCAGGAATCTAGGGTAGGTTCCAATCAAGGGCAAAGAGACAGGTGAACAACAGGTGTTACTTTATAAATCAGCGAAGGTAGGGGGTGCTGATGGCATTGTCAGCTGAGGTTTGCTGAAAGCTAATGTCCCGGTACATATTTGGGATCCAGTTCTTAGATGTTATCAAGTGCTTGGGGGCTAGGGTGAAACTCAAAGAATGTTAGTTTTCTTGCTTTCCCCTTGGAGTAGGAACATAGTTTCTTTGGTTTATTCAGATGCAAGGTAAAATATAGAACACGAGTAAATAGAACCTCACATAGAAACAGCAAAGAGACAGCCTTTCTAAAAATGGAGTCCCTTCAGTTTTCCTACCTCCCAACAACCACATTCTTCAATCTACACTGGTCTTCCTATTCCCAGAAGGGACATACAACCACAGGAGCATGGCCTTTACAGGTTCTGTACCCCCTCTCAGATTCACTGTGTCATTAGACTAGTCATGGCTCTGAGAATCCTGCAGTAATTATAATTTTATTTAACTCTTTTCCAATTTTTCCCCCATGGAAACCTCTTTTGCATGGGGCACTTATTAATATCTCTTTACCTTGATGGGTTTCTTATCTAAAACCACCTCCTCGGGGCGCCTGGGTGGCGCAGTCGGTTAAGCGTCCGACTTCAGCCAGGTCACGATCTCGCGGTCCGTGAGTTCGAGCCCCGCGTCAGGCTCTGGGCTGATGGCTCAGAGCCTGGAGCCTGTTTCTGATTCTGTGTCTCCCTCTCTCTCTCTGCCCCTCCCCCGTTCATGCTCTGTCTCTCTCTGTCCCAAAAATAAATAAAAAACGTTGAAAAAAAATAAAAAAAAAAAATAAAACCACCTCCTCAATCCCACTGTGCCACAATCCAGACTAGGACTCTGCTTTAGTTTCTCTTTAGCACATATCAACACCTGACATCACATCAGATGTTTGTCTATTTGCTTCCCCCAAGGCTTCAGTAAACAGCACTACTGTTGAACCAGTTGCTCAGGCTACAAACATGAACTCCTCTCTTTCTCTCTTACCCCAAATGCAATCCGTCAAAACATCCTGTAGAAAGTGCGAGAATAAATTTGCAGCCAAGGTCAAGACTCCTATTCCATTTCTGTGAAGTGCAGTGATATTAGTTTCTGAAACAGCTTGTTGCTGTATCCCGAGGCATTCTCAAGACCCTCAACATGATAGTGGAATAAAAAGGTGGAGACATGGTGTTTACATGCGTATGTATTTTTTAAAAATTTGTATTAAAAATATTTTTATTTTGAGACAATTGTGGATTCATATGTAGTTGTAAAACATAATACAGCAATATCTCATATACACTTTATCTGTTTAAGCCAATGGTAACATCTTGCAAAACTTGGACTGTGTCACATCAGCTGAGGGAGGCTGCATAGTTCAGGTCATTCCAATCTGGTAATGATGAAGGAGAAGGCCTTTCTTAAGTGCAGGAGCTTCAGAGGGTGTGTTAAATGAGAAAGGCCTGAATCACATTTTAGAGTGATTGTACTCAATCCAAGTACAATATCACAACTGGGTTATTAACACTGATATAGGGAAAGCACAGGATAGTTCTATCATCACCAGGATTCCTCCTGTTGCCCTTTTTAAGCTACACACACCTCCCTGCCGACCCTCACGCCCCTCGCAACTGGCAACCATTAAAATGTTCTCCATTACTGTAATATTGATATTTCAAGAATGCCAAAACAAATCTTATATAGAAGATAAGGTCTGTACCTGTTTTGAGAGATTTATTTCACAGTATTTCTCTCTTTTTGAGCAGTTGTAAGTGGTGTTGTATTTTAAATTTCATTGCCTACATGTTCATTGAAACATAGCCTAAGAAAGCTTGAGAGGGGTGTCTGGGTGGCTCAGTCGGTTAAGCGGCCGACTTCGGCTCAGGTCATGATCTCGCGGTCCGTGAGTTCGAGCCCCGCGTTGGGCTTTGTGCTGACAGCTCAGAGCCTGGAGCCTGTTTCGGATTCTGTGTCTCCCTCTCTCTGAACCTCCCCCGTTCATGCTGTCTCTCTCTGTCTCAAAAATAAATAAACGTTACAAAAAAAAAAAAGAAAGAAAGCTTGAGAAAGAAGAACAAAATGAGAGGTTATCACAATCCCAGATTTCAAGATATACTACAAAGCTATAGGAATCAAAACATTATGGCACTGGTATAAAATAGACTCATAGATCAATAAAACAGAATTGAGATCCTAAAAGTAAACCCATGTCTATATGGCCAATTGTTCTACAATAAAGGAGACAAGAATGTAAAACAGAGAAAAGACAGTCTTTTCAATAAATGGTGTTGGGAAAACTGGACAGCAGCATACAAAAAGGATATAACCAGGCCACTTTCTTTCTTTTTTTAAACTGGGTCACTTTCTTACATGATACACAAAAATAAACCCAAAAATGGATTAAAGACCTAAATATGAGAACTGAAATGACAAAACTCCTAAAAAAACATAGGCAGTAATTTCTTGGACATCAACCTTAGCAATAGTTTTCTAGATATGTCTTTTCAGGCAAGGGAAACAAAGCAAAAACAGACTATTGGGACCACACCAAAATAAAAAGCTTTTTTACAGTGAAGGAAACCATCAGCAAAACAAAAAAGTAACCTAGTTAGTGGGAGAATATATTTGCAAATCATATATCTGATGGGGAGTAATACCCAAAATACATAAAGAACTTGTACAACTTCACACCAAAAAAAAAAAAAATCAAATAACCTGATTAAAAAATGGGAAGAGACCTGAATAGACATTTTTTCAAAGAAGAAGTACACATTAAAAGATGCTCAGCATCACTCATCCTCAGGGAAATGCAAATCATAATCACAAAGAAATATTACCTTACACCAGTCAGAATGGCTAGTATCAAAAAGAGAAGAAATAACAAGGGTTGGTGAGGATGTGGAGAAAGGGGATCCCTCATGCATTATTGGTGGGAATGTAAATTTGTGCAGCCACTGTGGAAAACAGTATGGAAGTCCCCCCCAAAATTAAAAATAGAGCTACATATGCTCTAGTAAGTCTACTCCTGGGTATTTGCCCAAAGAAAATGAAAACACTAATTCAGAAAGATATATGCACCCCTATGTTCATCACAGCATTATTTACAACAGCTAAGATATGGAAGCAACCTAAATGTCCATACATAGATGAATGGATAAAGAAGATGTCACACACACACACACACACACACACACACACACACAGGAATACTACTCAGCCATAAAAAAGAATTCAATCTCGCCATTTGTGACAACATGGATAGATCTAGAAGTTATTATGCTAAATGCAGTATACAGTATTGTCCAGTCACTATGTTGTGCACCTGGTTTTTTTGGATTGATTTTTAAAAATTATTTATTTATTTGTTTGTTTGTTTTATTTTTTTAATATAATTTATTGTCAAATTGCTTTCTATACAACACCCAATGCTCATCCCAACAAGTGCCCTCCTTCCTGCCCATCACCTACTTTCTCCTCTCCCCCACCCCCATGTACCCTTAGTTTGTTCCCAGTGTTTAAGATTCTCTTATGTGAATGCAAGCTGGTGCAGCTACTCTGGAAAACAGTATGGAGGCTCCTCAAAAAGCTAAAGATAGAAATACCCTACAACCCAGCAATTGCACTACTAGGTATTTATCCAAGGGGTACAGGTGTGCTGTTTCGAAAGGACACATGCACCCCAATGTTAATAGCAGCACTATCAACAATAGCCAAAGTATGGAAAGAGCCCAAATGCCCATCAATGGATGAACAGATAAAGAAGATGTGGTATATATATATATATATATATATATATATATATATATATAATGGAGTATTACTCGGCAATCAAAAAGAACGAAATATTGCAATTTGCAACTATGTGGATGGAACTGGAGGGTATTATGCTGAGTGAAATTAGTCAGAGAAAGACAAATATCATATGACTTCACTCATATGAGGACTTTAAGAGACAAAACAGATGAACATAAGGGAAGGGAAACAAAATATAAAAACAGGGAGAGGGACGAAACAGAAGAGACTCATAAATATGGAGAACAAACTGAGGGTTACTGGAGGGGTTGTGGGAGGGGGGGATGGGCTAAATTGGTAAGGGGCATTAAGGAATCTACTCCTGAAATCATTGTTGCACTATATGCTAATTTGGATGTAAATTAAAAAAAAAATAAAGTAGAACTATGCTATTATTCAGCAATTGCACTAGTAGGTATTTACCCAATGGATACAAAAATACTGATTCAAAGGGGCACATGCACCCTGATGTTTATAGCAGCATTATCAACAAGAGCCAATTTATGGAAAGAGCACAAATTTCCATTGACTTATAAATAAAAAAGTTACACACACACACACACACACAATGGAAAATTAGTCAGCATAAAAATCAAATTAAATCTTTCTATTTGCAATGACATGGATGGAGCATAGCTAATGCTAGGCAGAGTAAGTCAGTCAGAGAAAGACAAATACCATATGATTTCACTCATGTGTGGAATTTAAGAAATAAAGCAGATGAACATGGGGGGGGTTGCAGAAAGAGAAAGGCAAATCATAAAACAGACTCTTACCTATAGAGAACAAACTGAAGTTTGCATGAAGGAAGGTGGGTGGGGGGACGGGTTAAATAGGTGATGGGGATTAAGGAGTGCACTTGGCTATAATGAGCACCAGGTAATATATAGAATTGTTGAAACACTATATTGTACACCTGAAATTAATGGTACATTGTATGTTAACTATATTGGAATTAAAATTTAAAAAGAGGTCCTCAAAAAAGAAAAAGAGTCTCTTATGGTTTGCCTCCCTCCCTCTCTGTAACTTAATGTTGTGCACCTGAAACTAATATGATATTATATGTCAATTATATTTCAATAATAAAAAATATTTTGTAAACTACTTTTAAGTGGATATATTGTAAAACAATTATTGTTGAAACAAAGTTTTCCAGAATGACTTTTTTGATTAAAATATAATTTAAATTTTTAGAATCTTATACATCTAACAAATATATTAGTTAACATGATTTGTAAACTCAACTAGAATAAAAATGTATGTACATATTACATTTAATGCTAATACATACATACAGAAGACATGGCTGTTTCTTTATGAAACTTATAGTATCAACATAATGTTATTTATCAAATCAAATTTACTCAAATCAAGTGAATTTGAAAGACATTTCTATATTTCTTGGAGTTTCAGGAACATGTAATTATATAAGCACTTATTTTTATCCAAGCCAATCAGAATATAGTTTCTTTAAGGGATTTAATAAATCAATTTGGTAATACCATCTGGAGGTGGGAAAATGTCACATATACATAACATACAAATGAACATACATAAACAAACAGGCAGGCACAAAAAGAAATTTTATGGCTTTCATTCTAAAATTTTAGCCATGAGTAAGGTGTAAACACAGAATACAAAACTCAATAGTGTGTATAAGCATTGGTACTCATTTCTGTCCTTTATATTTTTATCAGAAATATGTTTCTGCTAACTAGTCAGTCAGAGAAAGACAAATATCATATGACTTCACTCATATTTGGAATTTAAGATACAAAACAGATGAACAGAAGGGAAGGGATGCAAAAATAATAATAAAAAAAAACAGGCAGGGAGACAAAACATAAAAGACTCTTAAATATAGAGAACAGTGTTGCTGGAGGGGTTGTGGGTGAGTTAAATGGGCAAGGAGCATTAAGGAGGACACTTGTTGGGATGAGCATTGGGTGTTATATGTAGGGGATGAATCACTGGAGTCTCACTCCCCAAATCATTATTGCACTATATGCTAACTTGGATGTAAATCAAAAAGTAAATAAAGAAAGAAAGAAAGAACTGTGTTTCTGCTAGATGGAAGAAGTTATAGTTACCAGATCAATATGGGAGCTTGTTACGGAACCAGGCTGGAACACTGGTGGAAAAACCAAGCGGCACTCTGAGATCTTGGTGGATTGGAGATTTATTTAACACCTGAGGCTCAGAGGAGACTGTTTCTCCAAAGATCTGAGCCCTGAATGTGAGCAGGAAGGGTAATTTATAGTTATCAGTCTCCATATTTGTGTGTGTGGGGGGGTGGTTTTTGCGCATGCAGCAAAGGAAGACGAACCCGGAGGAGGGGTCTCTAAGCTAGAGACCAGAGTTTGTTTTAGTCCAATCAGCCATCTTTGGTGTACTTTATCCACTTCTCCAACAAGATAAACTTTTCACCATATTTGTGGGAGGAGACTTTTAAGATTGTCTTAAAATGTCACAGAGGCTGTAGATTACATCTGGACTGAGGGGTTGAGGAGACACTGGACATTTGGGTTTCTCCAAAGCCCATATGAGTGGGTAAAATAGCCAGTCTACCTCCAATTAGTTTTTTTTTTCCCTTTTCAACTTCAAGTGGTTGCTTTTGGAGTCTCTGCGTCCCTTACAGGGAACCCTTACAGGGGAGCACAGAGTTTGAGTGACTACAAGGAGTTGAGGGGCTAGAATGGGAAAGGAAGATCTTACAGGGGTGAGCAGAAGGATGCAAGAGGTAGGGGTATGAAGAGTGACATATCAAAAGATCTCAGGGAGCCACAGGGAAGGTTGGAGGTAGTAAAAGGATGGAGGTGTGAAGGAGATGGGAGAGGATACATCTTAGATGAGATGGTTTAGGGAGATGTTAAGTTTCTCAAAGAAGCCATTGAAATACCAAATTATCCCTAGTAAAACCACCCAAACAGGAAAGGAAGTAAACAGAATGAATGCCATACTGATAAAGCATTACAGTTAGTGAGGGTTTGGGAAAGAGGGATTTCAGTTGACTGAAAAGCTGCTATGTTCTTAATGGTATCTTGCAAGCAAAGAAACTTGCCTTTAACACAGACTTTATGTCTTATGAACAGGGAAGTCTGAGACTCTAACCCAGGCTCCGTTTGCCTATAATTCTAATTTAGCTTGTAGAATATACTTAGAATCTTAGGAGTAAAAAATCTGCCCTTACTGATGTCAACAAACATGTATTTCAGAGCACTGGATCAGGAGTTAGACTCACCAATAGATTCCCAATCAGTAAATCAAGAGTGAAGACAAAGTCTTCAAAGTTGTGCAGCTGGGGTCACTAGCTAAGTCACTCACATGTAAAATCTGACTTTACATTCCAGATCTGGTTGGAGCTAAGAAGCTCCTTTGTATTTTATTTGTATTGAAAAAACTAACTTATTCTAATGAGAGTAATGGAGGGTCATGTTTAAAGAGTGAAATTGGACAAAAGGCATTGTAATAAAAAGCAACAGTTCTCTAACCTCTTTATCTCCTTCATCTCTTCACTACCCTTCCCAGTCTTTTTGCCCAGAAGGAGAACTTTGTGGCTTTTGGTTTTGGTTGTTCTGTAGTTACTTCCTTATGTCTGTTGAATGAGAAAAAAAGGAAGGGCTGAAATAAAGCAAAAACATTTATTTGAGGTCTCAGAATTACAATTTGAGGAGCATAGATTTGGGGAGCAACAGAAATTGTGTCCCTCTAGTGAAAAAAGTCAAGGGTATCAAAAGATGAAGTGTTTGTATGGGTTTTTACCAAAGAATTTTTGTTGGTGTTGGCAGCAGAAAACTAATTTTGACTGAATATAATTGGCTGTCACTAAACAAAATCTCTTACTGTAGCAAGTTGCAGGTGTTTGGACAGAGATCTTGGAATATTTTCAGGTTAGCCCAGTTTAAAGTTTGTGGTTTCATCTGATGAGAATGTGCATAAAGCCCAGCTCCTTAATGGCCTCCCTGGCTCTCTTTTAAAACCCCTTGATATAAGTGACTCCATTTCATTTTACCTCTCACATGTCTAAACGATGTGTTTATATCACCACACCCTGTCCATTGACTGCTCTGAAGGATCAGGATCATCTCATTTATCCCACCCTGTACCTTCCCACTCCTCTTCCCACTTGACTCTGTTATGATCCTATTTCCTCCCATGGTCACATCTACATTTTTAGACAATCACCTTTCAGTTAAGAAAGTGAAAGGAAATCTTCAGAAATGAAGAGAATCAGAGAAATATATTTCCAAAAGAAATTTATTGCAATAAAATGTGTGAGGGATTTTCAAACAAAATAAACCCAAGAAAATACAGATGTTAGGCACCTACGTGGCTCAGTCGGTTAAGAACCCAACTCTTGGTTTCAGCTCAGGTCATGATCTCAAGGTTTTGTAAGTTTGGGCCCCATGTTGGGCTCTGCACTGGCAGTGATGAAGGATTCTCTCTCCCTCCTCTCTCTGCCCACCCTCCACCTCCACAACTTGTTCTGTCTCTGTCTCAAAACAAATAAATAGGAAAATCCGATAGACTCCACCAGAAGTCTGCTAGAACTGATACATGAATTTAGCAAAGTTGCAGGATACAAAATCAATGTACAGAAATCAGTTGCATTCTTATACACTAATAATGAAGCAACAGAAAGACGAATAAAGAAACTGATCCCATTCACAATTGCACCAAGAAGCATAAAATACCTAGGAATAAATCTAACCAAAGATGTAAAAGATCTGTAAGCTGAAAACCATAGAAAGCTTATGAAGGTAATTGAAGAAGATTTAAAGAAATGGAAAGACATTCCCTGCTCATGGATTGGAAGAATAAATATTGTCAAAATGTCAATACTACCCAAAGCTATCTACACATTCAATGCAATCCCAATCAAAATTGCACCATCATTCTTCTCGAAGCTAGAACAAGCAATCCTAAAATTCATATGGAACCACAAAAGGCCCCGAATAGCCAAAGTAATTTTGAAGAAGACCAAAACAGGAGGCATCACAATCCCAGACTTTAGCCTCTACTACAAAGCTGTAATCATCAAGACAGCATGCTATTGTTACAAAAACAGATACATAGACCAATGGAATAGAATAGAAACCCCAGAACTAGACCCACACAAGTATGGCCAACTCATCTTTGACAAAGCAGGAAAGAATATCCAATGGAAAAAAGGACAGTCTCTTTAACAAATGGTGCTGGGAGAACTGGACAGCAACATGCAGAAGATTGAAACTAGATCACTTTCTCACACCATTCACAAAAATAAACTCAAAATGGATGAAGGACCTGAATGTGAGACAGGAAACCATCAAAACCCTAGAGGAGAAAGCAGGAAAAGACCTCTCTGACCTCAGCCGTAGCAATTTCTTACTTGACACATCCCCAAAGGGAAGGGAATTAAAAGCAAAAATGAACTACTGGGGCCTTATGAAGATAAACAGCTTCTGCACAGCAAAGGAAACAACCAACAAAACTAAAAGGCAACCAACGGAATGGGAAAAGATGTTTGCAAATGACATATCAGACAAAGGGCTAGTATCCAAAATCTATAAAGAGCTCACCAAACTCCACACCCGAAAAACAAATAATGCAGTGAAAAAATGGGCAGAAAACATGAATAGACACTTCTCTAAAGAAGACATCCGGATGGCCAACAGGCACATGAAAAGATGCTCAACGTCGCTCCTCATCAGGGAAATACAAATCAAAACCACACTCAGATATCATCTCACGCCAGTCAGAGTGGCTAAAATGAACAAATCAGGAGACTATAGATGCTGGCGAGGATGTCAAGAAACGGGAACCCTCCTGCACTGTTGGTGGGAATGCAAATTGGTGCAGCCACTCTGGAAAACAGTGTGGAGGTTCCTCAGAAAATTAAAAATAGACCTACCCTATGACCCAGCAGTAGCACTGCTAGGAAAATACCCAAGGGATACAGGAGTACTGATGCATAGGGGCACTTGTACCCCAATGTATATAGTAGCACTTTCAACAATAGCCAAATTATGGAAAGAGCCTAAATGTCCATCAACTGATGAATGGATAAAGAAATTGTGGTTTATATACACAATGGAGTACTATGTGGCAATGAGAAAGAATGAAATATGGCCCTTTGTAGCAACGTGGATGGAACTGGAGAGTGTGATGCTAAGTGAAATAAGCCATACAGAGAAAGACAGATACCATATGTTTTCACTCTTATGTGGATCCTGAGAAACTTAACAGAAACCCATGGGGGAGGGGAAGAAAAAAAAAGAGGTTAGAGTGGAAGACAGCCAAAGCATAAGAGACTCTTAAAAACTGAGAACAAACTGAGGGTTGATGGGGGGTGGGAGGGAGGGGAGAATGGGTGATGGGTATTGAGGAGGGCATGTTTTGGGATGAGCACTGGGTGTTGTATGGAAACCTATTTGACAATAAACTTCATATATAGGAAAAAAAAACAAATAAATAAACTTAAAAAAAAAAGATAGATGAGACATGTAACACAAGAAACAGAGATGAACAAAATTTACCAAAATAGTGGTTATTACTATAACTGCTGCTAATGCACCTGTAGTTTTTAGTGTAATTTCTAGAAAAAAGTTTCTACAATAGAAGGAAAATTGTAAAATCATCTGAAATAAAACTTTTGGATGATTTCAACCAAACCTGGGAGTTTGGAGGAGAAAAAGCAGAAAGGAGGGGAAGCTAAATAAAGGTAAGCTCAATATTTTTTTCTCATTCAGAAGTGACCAGCACTTGTAGACATTGAGAAAAAATATGTATAGATGTATAAATTGTTAAGGGTAATTATAGATAAAAATAGGTTATAGAGCTTTCAAACCACTAGAGGGGGCACGAAGGAAGAAAAACTCCATGACCCATCTAGTCAGGAAAGAAAATAGACAAGAAGAAAGCGTGTTTCATAGGGATGTAAGATAGGGGAGAATAAGTCAAAGAAAATCGGTAACCACAGTAAATGTGACAAATTAAGTTCTATTAAAATATGACGACTTTATCTTGTGGCAGAAAAAAAATCTTATGTTCTATAATAGATCATTATAATGATGGAAATAGCAGACACCAATTATATGCCAGACACTGTTCAAAATACACTACAGTGTATGTTAACTAACTTGAATTTAAACAAACAAACAAGGGGTGCCTGGGTGGCTCAGTCAGTTAAGCATCTGATTTCGGCTCAGGTCATGATCTCATGGTCAATGAGTTTGAGCCCCACATCAGGCTCTGTGCTGACAGCTCAGAGCTAGAGTCTGCTTCAGATTCTGTGTCTCCCTCTCTCTCTGCCCCTCCCCCACTCATGTTCTGTCTGTGTCTCTCTCTCAAAAATAAAGAAACATTAAACAAATAGTATATTGTAACTTATTTAGAGTAATATCTAAAACAAGATCACAGAGAAAGTTTATAAACAAAGGGGTGGGCAATCAAAAAGTATTCTTCCGAATAATTCTTCCATTAAAGAGGAAAACAAAACTACAATTACAGACTACTGATAATAAACAGCAATGAATAAACTATATGTGGGATATGGTCTACAGGATACATAGAGAATAATGACTAGACTTACATTTCATTTTTAGAAAGCAGGAGAAATACAAAATAAATGAGGTCACAGGCATATTAATCAAAATGTCAGAACAAGGATAATAAAATGTCTTCCCCCAAAAGTATGAAAGAAAAAAATCTTAAAGATAAAAACAGCTATCAAAGAAATAGGAAATAATTTCAATAAAACAATAAATTTTTCTTTAAAAAGGCCAATAAAATAAAAATTTTTAAATGTTTATTTATCTTTGTGAGACAGAGAGAGACAGAGCCAAGTAAGGGAGGGACAGACAGAGAGGGAGACACAGAATCTGAAGTAGGCTCCAGGTTCTGAGCTGTCAGTACAGAGCCTGATGTGGGGCTCGAACCCATGAACAGTGAGATCATGACCAGAGCTGAACTCAGATGCTTACCTGACTGAGCCTCCCAGGTGCCCCCAATAAAATAAACTTTTTAGCAATACTTTGAAAGAGAGAAGGAAGGAAGAAAGGGGGTGGCACATTAATATCAGAGACAAAAGGAACAGTTATAGAGTTTTAAAAATCATGAGATTATCATTTTTGTTGCTTTTAAGCCTGCCCCCCTGATCTGATTATTAAGTGGTTGGCGGAACCTAAGGTAAAGTGAGTGGGGGCACGAAAGTAGATGGCACTGACAGAGGTGGTGCTGAGAGTTAGGACCCATGGCTGCAGAAATGTTTATGAACCATGCACAGCTTTTGGAGCTCAAACTCTGAGGTTTTAGAAGTGCTCAACTTTCTCTGGAGCAAGGCCATGGAGTATGTTCCTGGGGAGGAGGGAACTGGTCTTGGAGTGCATAGCATGGTGTAGACACCTCTGGGGGTGCTATGAGACACAACAGTCCCCTTCCAGAAGTACTTTTGGAAGAGTTTATTGCCTCCCCAAAGATAAAATACGCTGCAGGTACCAGACAAAGGTTTTTCATCAGCAGGATGGAGAGGCTCTACTCTGGAGGATCACAGTTCAATAAATGCTGAAGTCAACCACAAGGAAAATTTGGACAACACTCAAATACATGGAGGTAAAAGAACATCTTACTAAAGAATGAATGGGTTAACCAGGAAATTAAAGAAGAAATTTAAAAATACATGCAAACCAATGAAAATAAAAACACAACAGTCCAAACCCTTTAGGATGCAGCATAGGCAGTCCTGAGAGAAAAGTATATTGCAATTCAAGCCTGTCTCGAGAAGCAAGAAAGGTCCCAAATACACAGTATAACCTTACACCTAAAGGATCTAGAAAAGGAACAGCAAATAAAGCCTAAAGCCAGCATAAGAAGGCAAATAATAAAGATTAGAGAAGAAAAAAATGATATAGAAATAAAACAAACAGTACAACAGATCAATGAAACCAAGAGCTGGTTCCTCAAAAGAATAAACAAAACTGAAAAACCCCTAGCCAGACTTATCAAAAAGAAAAGAGAAAGGACCCAAATAGATAAAATCACAAATGAAAGAGGAGAGATCACAGCCAACACCACAGAAATCAAACAATTATAAGAGAATACTATGAAAAATTATATGCCAATAAACTGGGAAATCTGGCAAAAATGCACAAATTCCTAGAAATTCACACACTACTAAAGCTGAAACAGGAAGAAACAGAAAATTTGAAAAAAACCCATAACCAGCAAAAAAATTGAATCAGTTGTCAAAGATCTCCCAACAAACCAGATTCCTGGGCCTGATGGCTTCCCAGGGGAATTCTACCAGATATTTAAAGAAGAGTTAATGCCTATTCTTCTCAAAATGTTCCAAAAAATAGAAATGGAAGGAAAACTTCCAAACTCACTCTACAAAGCCAGCATTACCTTGGTTCCAAAACCAAAGACCTAGCTAAATAGGAGAATTACAGGCCAGTATCCCTGATGAACATGGATGCAAAAATTCTCAAGAAGATACTAGCAAATCGAATTCAACAGTACATTATAAGAATTATTCATCATGATCAAGTGGTATTCATTCCTGGGCTGCAGGGCTGGTTCAATATTTGCAAACCAATCAAAGTGATACACCACGTTAATAAAAGAAAGGATAAGAACCATAAGTGGTCCTTTCAATAGATGTAGAAAGAGCATTTGGCAAAATACAGCATTCATTCTTGATAAAAACTCTCAACAAAGTAGGGATCGATGGAACATACCTCAGCATCATAAAGGCCATATACGAAAGACCCATAGCTAATGTCATCCTCCATGGGGAAAAACTGAGAGCCTTTCCACTATGGTCGGGAACATGACAAGTGTGTCCATTCTCACCATTCATATTTAACATAGTACTGGAAGTCTAGCCTCAGCAGTTAGATAACATAAAGAAATAAAAGTCATCCAAATCAACGAGGAAGAAGTCAACCCTGACTATTTGCTAATGGCATGATATTCTGTGTATAAAACCCAAAGATTCCACCAAAACATTGCTAGAACTAATACATGAATTCAGCAATGTCGCAGGATATAAAATCAACATGCAGAAATGTGTTGCATTTCTATACACCAATAATGAAGCAGAAGAAAAAGAAATCATGGAATTGATCCCATCTACAATTGCACCAAACACAATAAGATACCTAGAAATAAACCTAACTAAAACAGTAAAGGATCTGTATGCTGAAAACTATAACTTAATGAAACAAATCGAAGAGGATGCAAAGAAATAAAAAAGTATTCCATGTTCATGTATTGGAAAAACAAACACAGATAGACATGTGATAGATAGATGATAGATAGATAGATAGATGATAGATAAATAGATGATAGATAGATGATAGAGAGATAAACAGATAGATAGGTAAATGTTAAATAAATCTGTTAAATGTCTATACTACCCAAAACAGCCTATAGCTTTAATGCAATATTTATCAAAATACCACCAGAATTTCTCACAGAGCTAGAACAAACAATCCTAAATTTTTTTTGGACCCATAAAGACCCCGAATAGCCAAAGCAATCCTGAAAAAGAAAAATGAAACTGGAGACATCACAATTCCGAATTTCAAGCTATATTACAAAGGTGTAGTTATCAAGACAGTATGGTAATGGCCCAAAAACAGACACATAGATCAATGGAACAGAATAGAGGACCCAGAAATTGACCTAGAACTATATGGTCAACTCATCTGTGACAAAGCAGGAAGGAATATCCATTGGAAAAATGCCAGTCTCTTCAACAAATGGTATTGGGAAAACTGGACAGTTACACACAGAAGAATGAAACTGGGCCAATTTATTACACCACACACAAAACTAAATTCAAAATGGATGAAAGCCATCAAAATCCTAGAGGAGAACACAGGTAGCAACCTCTTTGACCTCAGTGATAGCAGGTTCTTACTAGACATCTCGCTGAAGGCAAAGGAAACAAAAGCAAACACGAACTATTGGTACTTCATCAAAATAAAAAGCTGTGGCACAGCAAATGATACAATCAACAAAACTAAAAGACAACCTACAGAATAGGAGAAGATAATTGCAAGTGACATATCTGATAAAGGGTTAGTATCCAATATGTATAAAAAACTGATTAAACTCAACACCCAAAACACAAATAATTCAGTTAAGATATAGGCAGAAGTCATGAATAGACATTTTTCCAAAGAAGACATCTAGATGGCTAACAGACACATGAAAAGATGCTTGACATCATTTATCATCAGGGAAATACAAATCAATACAATGATGAGATACTGACTAACACCTGTCAGAATGGCTAAAACTAACAGCACAAGAAATAACAGGTGTTGGTGAGGATGCAGAAAAAGGGGAGCCCTCTAAAACTGGGGTGGGAATGCAAACTGGTGTAAGCCACTCTGGGGAACAGTATGGTGGTTCCTCAAAAAATTCAAAATAGAGGGGCGCCTGGGTGGCTCAGTCGGTTAAGCGTCCGACTTCAGCTCAGGTCACGATCTCACGGTCCGTGAGTTCGAGCCCCGCGTCAGGCTCTGGGCTGATGGCTCGGAACCTGGACCCTGCTTCCGATTCTGTGTCTCCCTCTCTCTCTGCCCCTCCCCCGTTCATGCTCTGTCTCTCTCTGTCCCAAAAATAAATAAACGTTAAAAAAAATTAAAAAAAAAAAATAGAACTACCCTATGACCTAGCAATTGCACTATTAGGTATTTACCCTAAGGATACAAAAATACAGATTCAAAGGGGTACATGCACCCTGATGTTTGTAACAGCATTATCAACAAAGCCAAACAATGGAGAGAGCCTAAATGTCCATCAACTGATGAATGAATAAAGAAGATGTGGCATACATATAAAATGGAATATTATTCGGCCACCAAAAGAAGGAAATCTTGCCATTTGCAATGATGTGGATAGGGCTAGAATGTATTATGCTAAGTGAAATAAGCCACTCACAGACAAACACTATCCGATTTCACTCATGTGGCATTTAAGAAACAAAACAGATGAATATATGGGAAGGAGAAAAATAAGAGAGAGTGATACAGACCACAAGAGACTCTTAGTGATGGAGAAAAAAATGAGGGTTGATGGAGAGAAGTGGGTGGGAGATGGGCTAGATGGGTGATGGGTATTAAGGAGGGCACTTGTGATGAGCACTGAGTGTTGTATGTAAGTGATGAATCACTAAATTCTACTCTTGAAACCAATATTGCAGTGTATGTTAACTAACTACAATTTAAATAAAAATATATAATTTTGAGATTTTTTATTCTTAGTGTATAATAATTCTACTAATTTTGTATGTTACTCTTCTATACTCCAATTTGTACAACTAACTTGTTAGTTTTAGTGGGTTTTTCCTGATTAACCTTGCAAATAGTATGGAAAAGATAATGTCATCTGCATAGGTTTCCAATCTGGAAGCCATTTGTTTCTTCATGTTACATGGTATTCTATTCAGTATAATTTTGGATAGAAGTGGTGTAATTGGACACTCTTCTCTTGGTCATAAACTGTAGCATAAAATACATGCACTTGTTATTTTTAATGGTTTTATATTATCCCATCTGCAAATAGTGACAGTTTGACTTCTTCCTTTCTAATATGGGTGCCTTTCGCTGTGGCTAGGACTTCAGTACTATGTTGAATAAAAGTAGTGAGAGTGGACATCCTTGTCTTCTTCCTTACCTTAGGGGAAAGTTCTCAGTTTTTCCCCATTGAGGATGATTTTCACTGTGGGTATTTTGTATATAGCTTTTATTATGTTGAGGTATGTCCTCTCCAAACCTATTTTGTTTAGAGTATTTATTATAAACTTATTTTGAATTTCATCAAATGATTTTCCTGCATCTATTTAAATGAGCATATGATTTTATCATTCGGTTTTTTTAGTGTGCTCTACCAAATTGATTGATTTGTGACTGTGTGTCATCCTTGCATCTGTGGAATAAATCCCACTTGATTGTGGTGGGCAATCCTTTTAACAGAAACAGCCCAAATGTCCATCAGTAGAAGAATGGATAAGGGAAATGTAATATAGATCTTCATTTCACATGATACACAATGGAATACTACTCAGTCATAATAAAGGATGAAATTTTGCCATTTGTGACAACATGGATGGACCCAGAGGGTATTATGCTAAATGAAATAAGTCACTATATAATTTCACTTATATGTGGAATCTAAAAAGCAAAACAAATGAATAACCAAACAAAAAGTAGAATTACACATATAAATACAGAGAAAAAGTGATGGTTGCCAAGACAGAGATAGTTGGGGCGTAGCAAAATGGGTGAAGGGGAAGTGGGAGAAATAAGCTCCCGGTCACACAATGTCATGAGAATAAAAGTTACAGCAGAAGGAATACAGTCAATTGTATTTTAATAGTGTTGCATGGTCACAGATGGTAACTATACTTGTAGCGAGCACAGCATAATGACATATACAGTTGTTGAGTCACTATGTTACGCACCTGAAACTGATGTAACATTGTTTATTTACTATATTTAAATAAGCTTTAAAAATAAAAAATAAAACACCTGTTTATTCATGATTAAATATTACATTAGCTGTACATGATTCTTAGATGTGCTTTGGTAGATATAAACAGTTCCCTTATACAGCTAGTTATCTGAGGGTTTTTAAATGATCAGCTTCGGGTGTTGTATGTAAGTGATGAATCACTAAATTCTATACCTGAAACTAATATTACACTGTATATTAACTAACTGGAATTTAAATAAAAACTTGGGGAAAAATAAAATAAAATAAAATAAAAATAAAATTATCAGGTCTTTGTTTTGTCAAATGCTTTTTATATTTATTGAAATAATTATTTTTAGTCCTATAATTTACCAATATTATGCATTACATTAATTGAGTTTTGGATGTTAAACCAAATTTACATTTTAAAGATAATCCTACTTGTTCATAATGTGTAATTATTTTTATACACTGGTGGATTCAGTTTACACATTATTTTTGGAAAGTGGATGTGCCTATGTTCATGAAATACATGGTCTGTAGGTTACTTGTGATGGTGTTGCTCGTTCTATTATCTGGATAATAACTGGCCTCATAAAATAAACTGGTAAATGAATTGGTAAATTTCCCAGTTCTTCCCCACTTTTGAAGTGTTTATAAAAGGCTGGTAAATATTCCTTATTAAATGTTTGATAACTTTATCAGTGAGCCCACAGGGTCTGGGTTTTTCTTTGTGAAATATTTCCCTAATCTCTTTACTTGCTACAGGTCTATTCATGTGTTCTATCCCCTCCCGAGTTTACTTAGATTATTTGTACCTATGTAGGAATTTAATTCTAATTAGTAGTATTCTTTGTTTCTAAGTTTACATGCAAATTGAGATGGAAAAACAAAGAGTAATAATGTAGGAGAATGAGACTTTGGGGGCAATTTATGAGTACCACTGTCACAGATTATAAAACTGTAGGAAGAAGAATATACCTACCACTCCTTTTTCTTTTAAGTTTGTTTGTTTATTTATTTATTTATTTATTTATTTTGAGAGAAAGAGAGAGAGGACGTAGGAGGAGCAGAGAGAGCAGGAGAGAGAGAGAGAGAGAGAGAGAGAGAGAGAGAGAGAGAGAATCCCAAGCAGGCTTTTCACTATTACCACAGATCCCGATGTGTTGCTCAAACTCATGAACGGTGAGATCATGACCTGATCCGAAACCAAGAGTCAGACGCCTAACCAACTGAGCTACCCAGGCGCCCCATATACCTATCACTTCTGTAATTACTACTCATATTTATTGTTTGGGACAAAGAAAGTACAGAATAAAAACAAATAGGGAAATATCCCATTTCATTTTGGATTTTATCAAGACTGTGGACTAACTCTACCTTCTTTTTTGCATCAATAGTTAGGACACAAAAATGAGTTTAAATATAATTATATAAAAATGGCATAGTAAATAAAGAATGGCATTGTGAAATTAATAATATTGTGATATTGTGATATGAAAATTTAAAAAGCTAGAGTGTTTAACAATTACACATGAGTTAGGCAATATCTAAACATATACACATAGACAAAATACCAAAGAATTTAGTGTATAAAATAAAAATTTATTAAAGAGAAAATAAGTTTTTGGATAATTATTTCATGAATAAGTTGTTTAAAATTGATTGTAATTTTGCCACATTTTTGCAACATATTTTTATTCTTTTGTGAGAACTAATTAGTACCAAAGGACTGACAGTGGCATAGACATTGCCCCAAATCTTCTGGCAATCTAGGATGATGGTGACACACACCCATAACAGGATTACAGATGATGAAGTCCACCCAGTACACAATCACAAAGAAACTCACCAACAACAGGATGGTCTAGTTGGCTCTTTCCTTTGGGGAGACTCTTGAGGAGAGGCTGGTGCTGTGAAGGTGCTGGCACCGCCTCTGATGCCTGAACAAGTGAGTCACCATGTATGTACTTGAGAGAAGTATGACTCCTATGAAGTAGACATCCCTGTATAATGTCAAAGTGAAAAACAGTGCCTTGATGCTGGAGGTTATAGGGAAAAGTGAACAGTATTTACTGACTTTCAGTAGACTGGTCTGGGTCACATTAGAAGATGCAACAGTAGGGGCACCTGGGTGGCTCATTTGGTTAAGGGTCTGACTTTGGCTCAGGTCATGATCTTGCAGTTCATGGGTTCAAGTCCCGCATTGGGCTCTGTGCTGACAGTTCAGAGCCTGGAGCCTGTTTCGGATTCTGTGTCTCCCTCTCTGTCCCTCTCCGACGCGTGCTCAGTCTCCTTCTCTCTCTCTCTCTCTCTCTCTCTCTCTCTCTCTCTCTCTCTCTCAAAAGTAAAAAAAAAATATTTAAAAATTTTAAAGAAGATGCAACAGTAAAAAAGATGGGATTAATACTGAGAGACAAACCGAAAAACCACAAGATGATGAAGGAATGGAAGATGTTATTTGTGCATTTATGTTTAAATCTACCCAACCAGGAGGTGATAGGGCTGATTGTAATGGCCTGGATTATGCTCAGGAGGTAGGTGATGCAGATGGAGAGACCTCTCATCAAATCTGCTCATGTAGAATAAAGCCTTACATTTGAAATCATTCAGAAAGTTTGGTGATTCAAACAGCTCTAGACAACAAAAACAGCATAGTGAAGAGTTTCATTATGTGGACAAAGGCCAAGTGACAGATGATCAGATCAGTGGGCTTAGGTCTGTGATCCAGAAGGAATGTGAAGATGTGGAAGAGGAGGAAGGTGTTGGCTAAGATTCCAATGCCAACTTGTAAAAATTGACATAATTCAATAGTAACATGCATGGAAAGTGTAATCATCATAGTGGAAAAGAAGAAATGAATTTTGTACATCTAGAAAAAAAGACCTCACACCATCCATGTTATTTATGCTATAGTCAAAATCATCACCATTTTTTTTATTTCACCCAGTTAATCAGTAAACCTATGTTGTATAAAATCTTAGAAATACAGTCTCAACATTATTTCTACATCAAATTGAGTATCTGTATCTATTTATAATCTATCATCTATCATCGTCATCATCATCATCATCATCATCATCAAGAAATCTCACACAACATACTCTCAATCATACCAGAATAATGTAATAATGTGTACCCATTTCCCATACTCCCGTGATACATGCATTTCCCCTTCTCCTTCTCCTTCTCCTTCTTCCTCCTCTTCTTCTTCTCCTTCTTTTTCTTTTTCCCCTTCTTCCTCTTCCTCTTCTTTTTGCTTTACTATTCTGTAAATATCATAATTTAGCCTATCTTATATTCAGCACCAATAATAGTAATGGCCATATAAAGGACTCATAGGTGTTTGTATAGTTGAACTGAAGTAAACTTTATGCTACTGGGGAAAAAAATCACCAAAACAGACAATTAAGAAAAAAAATAATGTTCAAGAGGGAGGGAAGCAAACCACAAGAGACTCTTAAATATAGAGAATAAACTGAGGGTGAATGGGGGGGGCAGGGGGAGGGGAAAATGGGTGATGGGCATTGAGGAGGGCACTTGTTGGGATGAGCACTGGATGTTGTATGTAAGTAAATTTGACAATAAATAAATAAATTGACAAAAAAAAAAAAAAGAAAAAAGAATGTCCAAATAAGTCTTCCAACACATACTGTGGCACTTTCTCTTCTTCCTCCTTCCTCCTTTCATAATACATGAAAAATTATATGTAAATAAATTGAACAATGTGCAATAAATTGATAAATTATGGGAAACATATAATCTTCCAAACTGAATCAGGAAAAAAATAGAAAACTTCAATTTTTTCATAATGAAATTGAATCAGTAATAAAAAAATCTCTCAAAAAACAGTCTCCAGGACCATGTAGATTCAGAAGTGAATTCTACCAAACATTAAATTTTTTTAAATGTTTATTTTTAGTTTTGATAGAGACAGAAAGTGGAGGAGGGGCATAGAGTGGGAGACAGAGTCCAAAGCAGACTCCAGGCTTTGAGCTGTCAGCACAGAGCCTGAAGCAGGGCTCCAACTCACAAACCTCAAGATCATGACCTGAACTGAAATTGGATGCTTAACCACCTGAGTCACACAGGTGCCCCATCCAACAAGCATTTAAAGACAAGTTAGTACTTGTTATTCTCAAATTATCCCAAAAAATAGAAAAGGAAAGAAAACTTACAAATTAATTCTACAAGGCCAAAATTACAGATACCTACACCAGACAAAAACACTACAAAAACAAAATAAAAGGAAACTATAGCCACAAATCTCTGATGAATATAGATGCAAAAAAATCCTCAAAAAATATTAGCAAACAGAATTCAGCACTGCATTAAAAAATAATTTACCACCATTGAATGGGATTTATTTTAGAGATGCAAGAGTGCTTAAATACTCAGAAGTCAATCAGTGTGATATATAACATTAACAAGAGGAAAAATAAAAATTATATGATCATCTCAATAGATGCAGATAAGGTATTTGACAATATAAAGCCTTTGTTTATAATAAAAACTCTCAACAAAGTGTGTTTAGAGGAAACATACCTTGATATAATAAAGGGCATATATGACAAGCCCATGCTAACACCACACTCAATGGTGAAAAAAGGTAAGTTTTTCCTCTAAGATTAGGATCCAAATAAGGATATCCATACTCATCACTTTTGTTGAAAATAGTACTGGAAGTCCTAGCGAGAACAATCAGACAAGAAAAAGAATAAAATTAATCCATATTGCTAAGGAAGAAGTAAAACCATCATTATTTGCAGAAGGCACAACACTATGTATAGAAAACTCTAAAGAATCCACTCAAAATATTAGAATTGAAAAATTAATAAAGTTCTATTATATAAAGTTAATGTACAGCAATCCATTGAATATCACTACACTAATAATGAAGTAGCAGAAAGAGAATTTAGGAATGTATTTAACCAAGAACGTGAATGACCTATACTCTGAAAACTATGTGATATTGATAAAAGAAATTGAAGATGACACAAACAAATAAAAATATATTTCATGCTCATGTATTGGAAGAGCAAAGATTGTTAAAATGTACACACTACCCAAAGCAACCTACAGATTCAGTGCAATCCCTATCAAAACACCAATAACATTTTTCACTGAACTAAAAAAAAATCCTAAAATTCATATGGAATCACAAAAAATCTCCAATAACCAAAGCAATCTTGAAAAAGAAGAAAAAAATATGGAGGCATTACAATTCAAGATTTCAAAGTACACTAGAAAGCTATAGAAATCTGAACAGTATACTACTCGCAAAAAAATAGACACATCAGTGGAACACAGAAAAATTCCACATTTATATTATCATTTAATTTATATAAAAGGAGGAGGCAACAATATACAATGAAAAAACAGTACTTTCAATAAATTTGGGGGGACAAAACTAGAGTTACATGCAAAAGCATGAAACTGGACCACTTTCTAAAACCACATACACAAAAATAAACTCAAAATGGATGAAATGCCTAAACTTGGGTAGAAAAAAAAATACCTGTGGTAACTGAAAAAAAAAATTAAATAGCTAAATTTGATAACTGAAACCATAAAACTTCTAAAAGAAATAGGCAGTAATCTCTTGGACACTGACTGCAACAACACTTTTCTAGATATGTCTCCTCAGGCAATGAAACAAAAGCAAAACAAACTATTGAAAATACACCAAAATAAAAAGCTCATGCTAAACAAAGAAAACCATCAACAAAACAAGAAGACAACCTACCAAATGGGAGAAGGCATTTGCAAATTATATTTCTGATAAGGGGTTATATACACAATATATATAGAATATACAGGAGAAGGCTTAAGACGCTAAAGTAGGGAGACCCTGGGCTTTCTTCATCCCTCAAACACAGTTCTATTGAACTGGTCTGATTACCGTGGTCTGATTACTTGGAACACCTAGGATATTGATCTAAGGACTGGTAGAATGATCTCCACAGTGGAAGGGAGACAGCTTGGCAGGTGTGAGGTATGTGGAAGTGAATTGGGGGAGAGAAAAATGGCCGTGCCACAAAGGGGAGGGAACCGTTTCTGTAGAGATAGAAGGGCTAGAAAGAGAGAGGGGTTGAGAGAGTGTGGCATTGAGTTAGCACAAGAGGAAAAACCTCTCTGGCATGGACTGGGGAGGGAGAAGTACTGAGTGTTCCAGTTCTTTTTTTCAAACAGCTTTCGGACCTCAAACTCTGAGGTTTTGGAAGTGTGTGACTTTCTCAGGAGTGGAGCTGTGGTGTGCACTTCTGGGGAGGAGGGAGCTGGCCCCAGAGTGCATAATGAGGTGTGGACATCTCTGAGGTGCACTGGGAGAGAACAGTCGCCTTTGTTGAGTACTTTTGGAAGAGGGTTTCTTGACTCCACAAGGACAAAAGACCCTGCAGGTGCCAGGCAAAGGCCTTTCATCAACAAGGTGGAGAGACTCTATGTTGAACAAGGGGAGAAGATCCATGCCATGCTGGGTCCTTTAAGAATTTAGGTTTTTGGGGCGCCTGGGTGGCTCAGTCGGTTGAGCGTCCGACTTCGGCTCAGGTCATGATCTCACGGTCCGTGGGTTCGAGCCCCGCGTCGGGCTCTGTGCTGACAGCTCAGAGCCTGGAGCCTGTTTCGGATTCTGTGTCTCCCTCTCTCTGTGACCCTCCCCCGTTCATGCTCTGTCTCTCTCTGTCTCAAAAATAATAAACATTAAAAAAAAAAAAAGAATTTAGGTTTTGAATCTCAGCCATATGCCAAAGATAAAATACAGGATAGTTGTGGGGCAGAGTGAGCTGACTGCCCTCACTATTCTGTGAGGGCTGCCTGAACAGCAGGTTTGAAAATCCTGGTCTAGGGGTGAAAGATTGGGATGGTGGCATTTTTCTCCCAACACCAACATGGTGGGACCTCAGAGAGCAAAACAGCCCCCACTGGAGGCAGGACTCACTTACCTGCCCCTCCTAGCCTGGCAGCTGCTTATTTACTGGGGCAAGACTGACTCTGAGCCAACGCAGCTGGCCTCATCTCCAAACTAGCACAGCCAGCACCCGCCTCCCACACCCATGCACAAAAACCAGACAACTCTTTTTTTTTCCTATTTTTCCACCTTCTTTTTTTCTTTTGGAATCAGGATCATGTTTCTTTCTTTCTTTTTGTTTTTCCATTTCCTTTTCTCTCTCTCCCTCTGTCTCTCTTTTGACCACACTTTATTCTGTTCTTTTTCCTTTTTTTTTTTTCCTTTTCTTCTCTTTTCTTCTTCTTAGTTTTTTCTTTCTTTTTCTTTGGAATAAGCCTTATATTTTTTTATTCTCTTTTTTTTTAATGTTCCTTTTCCTTTTCTCCTTTTTTGAGATCATGCTTCACCCATTTTTTCCAAGTTTACTTCAACAAACAGATCAAATCAGACTTAGTTAAAGGTCCAAACACTCCACCACTGCAAGCAAGGATGAGCTCTGCAGAGGACTTAAACCAATAATATGAAAATACAGGTAAGGTGAATAATTTTACAGGAAAATATAAATGACCAAAATTGATTTATTTGTCAATTCTGGTCTATTCAGATACTGAATATATTTTTATAATAGTTACGCATCACTTGTCCCCAAAGGTCTTGTCCAGATGGTTCCCTGACTTAATGCTAGAAAACCAACAGTTCTGTGGTGCATAAAAAAAAAATTCTTGGCAAAGAAGATGGAAAGTTTCATTATTTGTTCTAAGATTGCTGTGCAATCTTTTTTTTTATAATTTTATTTTTAAGAAACACAAGGTGAGGCTTGAACTCACAACCTGGGATCAAGAATCACATGGTCCACCAACTGAGCCAGGTGCCCCAGCCACATAATCTTTACTTCAAATTGATGAGAATAATACTGGGGGTGGCAGTGGGGAGAGAATTAAATGTAGGGAAATTACATACCTACCTCACTAATGAATATAGAAGAAAAGCTGATATTAAATATTAGTATACAGAGAAGAATATTGTAAAAGTACTACACCAGGACTGAGTAGAATTTATTCTAGGAATACAAGAATTCTTCAGCTTTGGTGTAGATGACATAATAGAGCTCTCTCTTTACTGCAGAAAGAATCACAGGTTTGATGTCCATGAATGTGGAACACCATCTTTAAGATCAGATCTTTTTTTTTTTCATTACAACTTCCTTATATAATTCAGTCTCTGTCCAACTCTAAGTTTGGACCAACTCTCTGAAAAAGCATAATCAAAGTATAGTAACCAGAGTTCATCCACTTCCTTCCTTCAAGTGGAAGGATTCTTGTGAATGCTGTTCTCAAAGGGCCTGCATTCAGCTGGTGGCTTCTTTACAACCAATTCTCATTCTACACAGTTCTGCATATTATGAGAGGATGCTGGCTAACTCTACTGCAAAGAAAGTCTTCTGAGGTGGGAGTGCCTAATGCTGATGCCTTAGGGCAACACTCTTCAAGTTATCCCAGAAATGTCCATTGACCTTGTAGACTTCAGGCTTGCTGTGCAGTGTGTGAAGCCCTTGCTGCTCCAAACCCCTCCCTCCTCCCAGGACCCAGCTAAGGATGTGTGCCTGCAACTCAGAGAGCAGACAGTGTACTTATCCCACTCTCTCACTGTGTGTGTGTGTGTGTGTGTGTGTGTGTGTGCGCTTTACCATCTGTATGACAAATGTACAGTGGTATGATGGGGTTCTTGAGCAAAAGGCTAAGAAAAAATTCTTGAAAGTCTTTGGTGCAAGAAAGGTGATTTTATTAAAGCACAAGGACAGGATCTGTGGGCAGAAAGAACTGCACTGGAGTTGTGAGGAGTGACTGATTGTATACTTTTAAGTTAGTGGGGGTTAGAGATAGTGTTAAGTCACTTAGGAATTTGAACACAAGACTTTCAGGACCTTGAGAGGCTAACCACTTTTAAAATAGAATTACTTTTAGTCTTTGATAAAACAAAAACATTAAGGAGGTAAGACAGCCATGAGTTGCTTGAGCAAGGTCACACTCTGCATGTTTCAGTTGTCTATTAGTGGGCTGCAAGCTGTAAGGAGATTTAATTCAAGCTACATTTTTGTTGCCTTTGTTTCCCTCATCAGGTTCATTATGGCTGACAGGCACAGGACTTTCAGTCTGAGCTTTTGGAAAACAACAAAGGAAGTTATGTAATGAGGAAAGCTCAGGGGGCCATGCTTTGGGCTGAGCGGGGTGGAGGGAGCAAGCGATGAGAAATTAGCAAATCCATTCTTTCTGCCCCTGAAGTGTACAGAGCAAAATCCTTCTTTGTTAATAATTGTCTCTTCTTTCATATGTCAATCCACACAACTGACTAGCTTCCTTTGTAAGGAGTAATTTGCTGGTGCATGAGAACATGGCAAAGGCCAAGGAGACTTGGTCCCTAAACTCCAGGGGCCAGAATTATAGATGAAAATAGAGCCACATCAAGACATACACAAATGTGTCCCTATGAGACATTTATACAAGTTCAAACTATGAGGGGCAACTTGAAGAGTGAGAAGGAAGATATTTGTACACAAAGAGAGGTAGAGTTCACCCACGAAGATACTGGAAGGAGTTATGAGCAGGGTCTTGGGGAAAGAGCATGGATTGGCAGAGAGAAGAGGTGGGTAGAATGCCATATGAAAAAGCATGATGGCAGCAGGTGCTGACTGGTGAAGATTAGGGGCCAAAAATAAAAGGAGAGAAGTCTGAGAGGTGGAGATAGAGGTGACACGCATTTCTGCATGGACTCTGAAGATGAGGGAAAACAGATTTTTTTCAAACTAAGGAGAAGACATGACTCCCCATCCTTCCCAAGCCTGCCTCTGTGCTCACAAATTCATCATAAGCCCCTCTTACTGTCATTTCTTTTGCTGTCTTTCCTGGGAAGAGGAGGATTAATTCATCTCATTGTGTATTCAGCAAGACTTTTTGTTGCATCTCCTCCAGTGCCCCACTGTGGTGTTGGAGAGTGGCCTTTGTGCTGTGGAGGGGATTCTCTGGCCCACCCCCAAGTTCCCTTAGACAACCCCCTGGTGAGGGCCAGGGTACACCAAAGAGAACTGGTTTAAATGAACTGACGGAGAAGCTCTAAGGAGGTGGGTTCTTCACTGTCTAAGGGCAGGTGGAAGTTCTTCCCTCCCCACTTACAGCCTCCGGGAGTACAGAGGTCATTCTTTTTTTGGATACAGGCCTTTATGTGCTTCCCGAGGACTTCAAATGGAGGTACCCATATGCAGCTGGTGGATGGGGCACGGGGCCCT
Source organism: Neofelis nebulosa (assembly GCF_028018385.1). Lineage (NCBI taxonomy): Eukaryota > Metazoa > Chordata > Mammalia > Carnivora > Felidae > Neofelis > Neofelis nebulosa. The sequence continues at coordinate 151,343,991 of NC_080782.1, read as the reverse complement.
GTCCTTGCTGGAGATGCACCCTGATGTGCAGGGAGTAGCAGGTGGTGTCTGCCTTCCACGTCTCAGCAGGGCTGTATCCAGAGTCACACAAGTGGACTCTGCCTGTGGCCTTGGCATTTCTGCTGTGACAGTTCCTTTTTTCCCCAGGCACTGTGGAGGACCCCAGAGGAAGGACAATAAAAAGGTCAAGATAAATGTTGCCAAATAGCCTGTCAGTGTGGTCACCATTTTTCTTCTCTAGCCTGAATCAATTCACGTCCTTTCAACTTCAAAATAGCTCTTGGCTGTCCGTAGAACAATGTTCCGTTTCACCAATGTTCCGTTTCACCGTGTGACAGGAAAGATCCTTTGCAACTTGATCCCATCTATTTTTTTTCTTTAAGTTTTTATTTACAAAAACTTAAAGTTTGTTTACATACAGTGTTACACTAATTTCAGTTGCACAATATAGCATTTCAACGTTTCCATGCAATACCAGCTGCTCATCATCACAAGTGCACTTTTTTTTAAGGTTTATTCATTTTTCAGAGACAGAGTGTGAGTGGGGGAGGGCAGAGAGAGAGGGAGACAGAGAATCTGAAACAGGCTCCAGGCTCCGACCTGTCAGTACAGAGCCCGATCCGGGGCTGAACTCACATGGACAGCGAGATCATGACCAGAGCCGAAGTCGGAGGCTCAACTGACTGAGCCACCCAGGCGCCCCTTAGGTGCACCTCTCCTCTGGTAACCATCAGATTGTTCTCTACGTTAAGAATCTGTTTCTTGCTTTGATTCTCTCTCTCACTTTTTCCCTTTGCTTGTTTGTTTTGTTTTTAAATTCCACATATGAACTAAATCATATTACTTTGCTTCATATTTTTTGGTCAGCCTTCCCTTCTACTGCTGAGTTTCATAAACTGTCAGAGCAAGCCCATAGCCTTTTCCTACCCATACATGCTAACCACCTCTTTCCACTCAGAATGTCTGTCCCCTTCCCCTTGTCTTCATTATTTTGCTCCTGCTCCTGATCTTGTTTAGTGTTCATTTTATGTTTAATCTATTCCTGAGCTCTCCTCTATTTCTCCAGCTCCAGGGACATGGACCCACCATTTGAGCTTGCTGCACAGCCCCTTTGCCATCCTAGGACATTTTTATGCATTCATAAGCCTATGATGCATCCAGCAGCCTGCCTGCACATGGAATGTCACCTTCAGCTCACTTCCACTGTTCTCACTTCCACTTACTCAAAGCCCTGGCTCCTGCACAAGCCCCTCCCCAAACATCAGGCATTTCTGGGAGTCCTTGAGAGCATCCCGCCTGTACTGGAGGTACCTTATGTCCCAGCTCTGACCTGCCCCTTAGGAAAGATATCAGGGAGGCGTACATCCAGGTGGCTGCACTGTGGCCTATGGTAATGGGGTAGGGTGAGGTATGCTTGCTTCTCCTTTGTTGAGCTCCACTCCATTGGAGAAATCCCAGTTCAGTGCCCAGAGAAATCCCAGTTCCAGAAATCCTTGGAAATCTAGTTCCAAGTTGTATGTGAATAGCTCTTGCAGGTTTTACTTATGGCAACTTCTCCAAGTCTATCTTCTTTACTGCCCTTGCCATGCAGAGAAGGGTATAGCTGGTTAAGAGTTGGGCACCAGCCATTAGTGCATAGTCCAGTCCAGTCTCTGCATCTTTGTGCCATTGAGCAGAGAGGGGCTAGCTGAGGATGGCCATCTTCTCTCCGTGGGGCCCCAAAAATCTCAGGCAACCAACTGGAGTATTTTCTCCCTGCTCTGAGTCTCTGCAATTCACGGTCTCTGCAAAGCTTCCAGCTACCTTTCCCCTCCTTCTAAGACCTTAGGGAGATATTGTCTATGGAAATTCAATTCATGATTTTTCTCACAGAGACAGGATGTGACAGAGACTTCCTCGTTTTGTTCTCTCTATCTTTTTATATAGCAAAGAGAAGAGCAAGCAGCATGTGTATTAAGGTAGAAGGTGGGTGGGTGGGTAATTCTGTCACAGATGAGTTGGTCCCCTGAACTTAGCTACCAGCTCATGTCCAGGGGACCTTAGTATCTGAGACCAAGACATTTTACTAGAGTCATGTCTTTTGCAGGGAGCTAAGATCACCAGGAATCATCTGCCATTTCAGACCCCTTGCTGCTTCCTGCCAGGTATGTGGCTCATTCTCAACACCTATCTAAACCCCCACCTTCCAGAAATGGAAAGAAGAAAATGATGGCTTTGAAGAGAGGACAAGATGAGTTGACACCATCTTATAGACTGAACCTGGCTGCAGGATGGGTTGTTTCAAGTGTGGCTAAGAGGAGATATTCATTCAGGCAGGTCCACCTGAGGAGGTAGGATTCTGATGGTCTCCATTCCCCCCTCCAGCCTCCCTAAGGTCCTTTCTTGGGGCAGTTCATCTACCTTGGAGACAAGGGGTGGAAATCTTGTGGTTCAATTGAAATCAAACCAGAGTAAGCCAGTGAGCATTAATTGACAGCTTGTGGAGGGCAAAACATTGCAGTGGGTACTGGAAGGGGAGAGGGTGAGAGAGTACTCTACCCCTCAAGGTGTACAGACTGAGATGCAGGAATGGGAGAAGGACAAACACACTGCTGTTACACAGCCCAAGCTCATGGGAGTGGTAAAAGTAAAAAATAATCTTTAAAGAGATACTTAAGAGCTGAGGGAATGCAAACTAAGAGAACATCAAGTATTGTTTAGGAATTGGAGATGCAGAAAGAGACTGGAATGGGGTTTGGGTGAGGCCAGGGAGAAAATGAGAATAAAAGAAGGAAGGGGAGAAATGGGCTGCCTCCCTGGGTGGAGGGTGGTGGCATTTCTTTATCTTCAGTGTGTGCAACCCTTACTCCTCCAAGTGTATTCAGGAGACATCCCAGAAGATCCAGGAGAATATAGAGAATATGCCTCACCTGCAAAGATTAGCTCCAGACCAAGACTCTTTCTGGCTGTCTTTCTCTTTCCTGGGTCCTCAATCTTCCTCCGATATCCTATGTCTCCAGACTCTGTCCCCAGCAAAACCTCCTCACCAGAAATAGTCTGCAATCTATACTGTGGTGCGAATAGCTGAGATCCGAAAGTGTCTCCCCTCACAGGGTACTTGCACTCCTGTGAGGATTAGAGCCTTTAAGCTGGACAGTGAGTTCAGAAAAGGCGAACTTCAGGCAGGAGGTGGAAGAAGTGGGGCCCTTTAGGGCACTAAGTGGCATTCAGCTCCTCTGAAGTCCCTTCAGGAAATCACCAGTCTTCCTCCAATTTAAGGCTTTTCAATGCCTTGTGCATTGGGAGCAAAGTGATCACAGGGCATGTCCCTCCTGTCCAAAAAGATGCTTTTGGCAAGGTCTGAGGAAGACTCCAGTTTTGAGTTGTTTTATGAGTAGTGGGAGATTTGGGGTTTTATTCGTTAGTTGCTTGGTTGCTCATGCTTGGTTGCTTGGTCTTGTGGCTGACACCTGGGGACTCAGTCTGCTTCCTCACTGCATGTGAGATGCTGTGAGTGCTGTAGTCAGGTTGTCCCTAACAGGAGCCATGTTCCGGGGCACAGGAAAACTGAGGGTGCATCCAGCCCTGGCAAACAACACAGCTGGTGAGGAATCTGCATCCAGACAAGTGAGGGCTTGTCTCCCCCCAATTCTACCACCTCCTAGCTGTGTGTGAAGGCAAATTGCCTAAACTTCCTGTGCTTCAGTTAACTTGTCCTTGACTCAGACTTATTAGTGATGATAATAATAATAATAATAATAATAAATACTCCTTGTGTAGGTAAGTGCTTGGTAGATAGTAAGTGTTCAGTTCATATTAGTTTTTATTATGGTGCACATGTATGCTTGTGTGTGTGTGTGTGTGTGTGTGTGTATGACCTCCTTCTCCTGTAGCCTTAGTGATGGAATTCACATGGGTATATCACAATAGAGAACTGTGGTCACACTAATCATTCCTGGGCCTGGAACACTGACTGCCCCCCAAGAAGTAGGGAAAGCAAGGCATGTGCTCTTCCTCTGAGGCCCACCTGCCCATAACTATGAGCCTAATGCTCTGTCTCTGTGTGGTAGGAGAACCCGAGTTACCACCTGACACAAGTCTTGACTGATTCCTCAAAATCTGACTCATCTAAATGGATCCATAAATAGTCTATGAGCCCCTCATGTTTTGCAAAGTACTAGCTGGTGCTGATATACCCTCATTGCTTTGCCTTCATGGGGTTCTATCTTGAGAGTCCAGGAAACACTGAGCCAGAAAGTACAAGAGAAGGGAATAGGGAGAGGGAGAGAAAATGTAAAGCCAGGGTGATCTTCCTCTTCTGGAATCCTTTGCTGCCAATTTATTGTCACCACCAAAAGGGGAAGAGGCTGGACTGTCTGGCAAGATCCTGGACCTCAGCCCACAGCCCCCATTTATGCTGGCTATTCTATAACTAGTGATTCCAATAGCTACTGGCCATGAAAATAGTCCAGCCCTCTCTGGGGGATCTAACATTCCCTGATGAAGGGTCCCTTTTGAAGCATTAATGGAGCTGTTCCAACTTGTCCTTCTGCCTGCCCACCTGCATGTGAGCTCCAGGAGGGGAGGGCTTCACAGGCCATTGCCCACTCACTGTTGTATTCCCATTGGTTGGGTCCTTCCAGTTCAGGGATTTCCCTCTCCCACCAACTTACACACACCATTAACTTGCTTATATACCTCCTCTGACCACTCCTCTGCTATAGGATCCAGCAGCTTTTAAAGTCTTTACTTTACACCCTGATGATGCTATTGCTGTGTGGGTAGTGTTTTGCAGCCACAGGACACCAAGAACATGTTTTCAGGAGAAGGAGAATAAAGCAAAGGGGTGGGGTGGCAGAAAAAGGAGAAGGGGAGACTGGGGGACTGAAGAAAGCTTCCTTCCCCTTGCGGGTATTATGATGGAGTGAAAGGAAAAGGGTGCAGTCTCTAAAAGAAGGTGGAGAACAAGAAGTTTGGAAAGTGGAGGCAGAGAGAGAGGAGGTGCTGGCTTTTATTTATTAAAGAGCATCTAGCCCTCCCATGGAAGGCTTAATGACCCCTGAGTCAGCATTGGTTTCTTCCATTGTTCAGGCAAAGAAATCAAGGTTCAGCCAGCTATAGAACCTGCCTAAAGTCCCACCACTAAACTGAGGAGAGATGTGGAAAGGCTTGTGTGTCTCCCAAGATGTATGGGCTGCCCACACTCACTGGCTATCAGACTGTGAAATGTTACCACAGGTCCCATGGGAGTTTCAGGACTGAAAGGGGACATCCCTTGCCTATGCTAGGGCTGAGTCTATTGGACCCCTAATGGGGGTGTGGCTACATGGGATGACTCCATTAATGTGGCCTAGAAGACACATCTTTCAGGGACAGAGACAGTCACCAGCTGACCTCATGGAGGCTTCACTTGAGGTTTTAGGACTGGAGGAAGGTGTCTCAGCTGTGGTTGGAGCTGTCAGGCTGCTGTCAGGCATGCATCCCACTTCTGAACAATCAGAACTCTGTTTGTTCCTCTGTTTGTGGACCTGATGTTCTAGGCCAAAGGGAAGTAGGGCAGGGAGAATGAAAATGCCTCTGAGAGTCCTTATAGATTTCCTTTTGTTTGGGGAAAGTCACTCAGTCCCAGCTGAGCTCACACACAATGTGTGGCTCTATTCCTGACTCTAAACAATGAAAACCTGAGAAGCTGCTTCCTCTGGGACCCTTTGGCCTTGCCTCCTTGCAGCTCCATGAATCCAAGCACGGCCAGGAACACCACCAGCAGTGATACCTGGTAAAATTAGAAACAGCTCTCACATCCGACTATGGTTTAAAAGAAGCCAAGCACTGGGATTAATAAGAACTATTATAAAAAATAATTATAAAAAATAATTGAGGCAGCAACAGACCTCAGGCCTGCTGGGCTGTGTTCCAGCTCCTCTGCATCCATTCCAGCATCTCTTTGTTTCTCTCCAGGTGGCCCCCACTGCCAAGAAGAAATGGTGGATTTCCCAGTCTTGCCAGACTTCTCCCAGCAAGTACCTCTGACCAACAATCTCTTCTTATTCACACATCTCCTTCTTCTTCTTTGGCCTGGAGAGATGAACTCAGGTAGTGTGTCAAACTTGCAGCCCAGCCAGCCAGGCCATGCGCACCTCCACTTCTGCCCACCCCTCCTGCCAGGTGCTTCCAGAGCGGAAATCCATACCCTACCAGGCCATGCCAAGTGCTCCACTCCCAAATATAAGCCATAGCTTTTGAAGGGCAGGAAGGCCCTCAGGCTTAACAGCTTTCATGAAAGAAGCAGCCAACAGAGATGATACACTAATTATGCAAACATAATTCTCGAATTCCCTGAGCTGGAAACCAGGGATACCAAAATGATGAGGCACATCCCAGGTCCTTAAGAAGGTCAAGGGAGGGGGACAGATGTGACATAAAATCTGTTCAGGGATGTGAACAAGGCTGCAAGAGAAACATACCCAAAGATTTGTGAGCACAGGTAAGAGACAAACCTGTCTTTTCCAAAAAGCCAAGAAGAACCCTAGAGAGAAGGTACTGTTTGAGTGGACCCTTTAAGGACATATATTTTTCAAGAAGATGACAGATGGAGTGTTAACTGAGGCAGGTCATGCCCCAAGGAGAGGGCCAGGCATCAGGTGTGGGTGAAGAGACAACTTGAGAGAATCTGAAAAGGGAAGCTAGTAGGAAGTGTGTTAGGGCTATTCCCAGAGGGCAGGAAGGAGTCTCAAATGGGACGAACAAAAAAAATCACCACTATATTCTATGAGCAAAGTGAAGGATGGGAAGGATCCATGAAGGGAGAGCTTTGGGATTGGGTTTTAGCTGAGCTTCAAAGGAAGAAAAAGAGGTATGAGAAAAGGTGAAGCCAGAAAGAAGAGTGAGGGCATGCTGAGTGGCAGGAAACAATATGCAAAGGGACTGCTACAGGAATGGCAATTCTCATGGAAATTTCAAAAAACAGGGAGTAAAAGAACCACGTGGAGACACCATTTACGAGGGTGATCAAATAAAAAAATTCTAATAAATAAAAATCTTGAAGGCAAGATTTGGCCTTTAGATAGGAAAATCCATGAAGCAAGGAGCCCCCCATAGATTATTTTAATACCTTTGTTATTAGAGAAGCTGTACATGTGCATTATAAAAAATTAGAAAATCAGAGAAGGAAAAAATAAGAAAACATCTATTCCCATCATGCAGAAATTATCACCATCAACCATTTGGTATATCTCATTTCAGGCCTTTTTTTTCCTGCACATGTTTTTATGCAAACGTCACTTTTTAATCAAATAAAAGAGTAGTGTACATATGGTTCTGAAACTTGCCTCTTTTTTTTTTTTTTTGGTCAAAGATTTCTTTTCATGTAATGTCCTGGCTATATTTACATAACTGTCCCCAAAACAACATTTGCAACAGGTTGGTTCAAACAAATTACCACTCCAGCACCACACATTGTATCTGGTTGTAATATCCCTTGTGTATATTTTAACTTGGCTTATTCGTGACAATTATTTCTTCAAGAAGCCAAGACCATTGTTCTGTAAAGTGTCTTACTTTTGTCATTTGAGTTTTTTACTATAGATTCCTGAGCTGCAAAGGAATGTGATAAAAATTTATCTTTGATGAGAACTGATTTGGGCTGTTTTTCTGGCTTCTCATCCTAGAGGAGGTCAGTGTGGTAGGCCCTGGGGAATCCATCCTGGCACTTGTGGGGGAAGAAGTGGAGTTCTCATGCCACTTGTCACCATACCTGGATGCTGAGGATATGGAGATCCGCTGGTTCCGGAGTCGGACCTCTGAAGTGGTCCACCTGTACCAGGGGCGGCAGGAGCTCTACAGCCAGCAGATGGTGCAGTTCCAGAACAGGACCAAACTCCTCAAAGATGATATCATGGATGGTAGTGTGAACCTGCAACTCCTTGGCATCATTCCTGCTGATGAGGGCCTGTATGGGTGCCGTTTCCTCTCCAGCAACTTCTCTAGGGAAGCAGTCTGGGAGCTGGAGGTAGCAGGTATGTGACCTAGCCAAGCCCCAGTAGGAGACACAGAGAAAGGGGTCCATTTGGACAGATTTGCTTTGCTCAAGAGTAGACAGAGAAACATGGAGAAAGGGAAAATATATCTAATTTAAAAAAAAACTATTAAAAAGAAAGATTCATTAGCAAATGAACAAAATAAATGTTCACAAAAAATATATACAAATGGCCCTTAAACATATAAAAAGATGATCACCTTTACTCATCATGAAAGAAAGGTAAATTAAAGCTACCCTGATGCGCAATATTTTACCTCAGAGATTGGCAAAAATTCAACAGTTTGACCATACAGGGGAAGCAGGCCTTCTGCTCTGTACCCTGATGATGAAGTTGAAAGCAAAACTCCAGTGCAGGGGGATTTGGCAATAGTTAACAGGATAGCTTGCACATCTACCGTTTAAACTGCAACCCCATCTCTAGGAGTTTACCCTGAAGATGCACCTCCTACAACTCCAATATGAAAAAGGCATACATATAAATTTAATCTTTGTAACATCATTTGTAATTGTACAACAGTGGAAACTACCTTAGTATCTAAGCGTAGGTGTTGACTATGTCACACATTGGAATGATCCACAGTATGCAGCTGAAAAAATGAGAAGGAGCTCTATGAACTGATGTGGAGTGACTTCTAGGTTGTTGGCAAGAGAAAAAAACAGGTGCAAAAGAGTTCTATAGCACTCTTTTTTGTGGGAGGAAAAATAAACTTTTGTGGGAGGAAAAATAAACATTGCACAAAAGGAACACAGGAAGGATACACTAGGAACTAATGAAACTGGTTACCTGAGAGGGGGGAAGGTGCAATGGATGGAAAGGATGGAGAAAGGTTTGGGGCTTTCCTGGTACACATTTTTTTTACAGTATGGCTCTTTAAATATGTTAATGTATTTTTATTTTTTTAATACGAAATTTATTGTCAAATTGGTTTCCATACAACACCCAGTGCTCATCCCAACAGGTCCCCTCCTCAATGCCCATCACCAATCCTCCCCTCCATCCCACCCCCCCATCAACCCTTAGTTTATTTTCAGTTTTTAAGAGTCTTTTATGGTTTGGCTCCCTCTCTCTCCAACTTTTTTTTCCCCTTCCCCTCCCCCATGGTCTTCTGTTAAGTTTCTCAGGATCCACATAAGAGTGAAAATATATGTTGTCTGTCTTTCTATGTATGACTTATTTCACTTAGCATAACATTCTCCAGTTCCATACATGTTGCTACAAAAGGCCATATTTCATTCTTTCTCATTGCCAAGTAGTATTCCATTGTATATATAAACCACAATTTCTTTATCCATTCATCAGTTGATGGACATTTAGGCTCTTTCCATAATTTGGCTATTGTTGAAAGTGCTGCTATAAACATTGGGGTACAAGTGCCCCTGTGCATCAGCACTCCTGTATCCCTTGGGTAAATTCCTAGCAGTGTTTTTGCTGGTTAATAGGGTAGATCTGTTTTTAATTTTTTGAGGAACCTCCACACTGTTTTCCAGAGTGGCTGCACCAGTTTGCATTCCCACCAACAGTGCAAGAGGGTTCCTGTTTCTCCACATCCTCTCCAGCATCTATAGTCTCCTGATTTGTTCATTTTAGCCATTCTGACTGGCATGAGGTGGTATCTGAGTGTGGTTTTGATTTGTGTTTCCCTGATGAAGAGCGATGTTGAGTATCTTTTCATGTGTCTGTTGGCCACCTGGATGTCTTCTTTAGAGAAGTGTCTATTCATGTTTTCTGCCCATTTCTTCACTGGATTATTTGTTTTTTGGGTGTGGAGTTTGGTGAGTTCTTTATAGATTTTGGATACTAACCATTTTTCCGATATGTGATTTGCAAACATCTTTTCCTATTCTGTCGGTTGCCTTTTAGTTTTGTTGATTGTTTCCTTTGCAGTGCAGAACCTTTTTATCTTCATGAGGTCCCAAAAGTTCATTTTTGCTTTTAATTCCCTTGCCTTTGGAGATGTGTCGAGTAAGAAGTTGTGGTGGCTGAGGTCAGAGAGGTTTTTTCCTGCTTCCTCCTCTAGGGTTTTGATGGTTTCCTGTGTCACATTCAGGTCCTTTTTCCATTTTGAGTTTATTTTTGTGAATGGTGTAAGAAAGTGGTCTAGTTTCATTCTTCTGCATGTTGCTAAACATATTAATGTTTTGCATATTCAAAATATAAAGTTAGCTCCTCAGGATGGAGAAATAAAGGAGTGCATGTGACACAGGCACTTGAATGCTGGTGGGATTCAAGAGAGACAGAGGATAATATATTGAAATTTGGGGTGGGATTTTTCTTTACTTCAGGGGACTGTCCCTTATGTAATATGACTGAATTCCAGCAGCTCTTCTTGGCCAAATAGCCCCCCATAATATTTCCAAATGTCCTTCATGGGTACTACTGTTCCCATGTCCCACATGCCACCACAAATTTAAAATATCATTTATGGGCACCTGGGTGGCTAAGTAGGTTAATAATCCAACTCTTGATTTCGGCTCAGGTCATGATATCATGGTTTGTGGGATCGAGCCCCATGTGGGGCTCTACACTGACAACATGAACCCTATTTGGAATTCTCTCCCTCTCTGTCTGCCCCTCCCCAACTTGCACATGCAGATACTCTGTCCCTCAAAATAAATAAATAAATAAACTTAAAAATAAACTGTAATTTACATTCCACAGGTGGGGGCTGTGAGCCTACATGTGTGTTAAGAGCAGTCACAGTCATGATTCCTTATAATGACTGCAGATGGTGAGTGGTGGCATGAACATCATGTACAACTTCTGGGAAGGAGCCTGATCTTTCCCACTCTTCTTGCTTTTCCCAGGGATGGGCTCAGACCCTCACATCTCCCTTGAGGGCTTCAAGGAGGGAGGCATTCAGCTGAAGTGCAGTTCCAGTGGCTGGTACCCCAAGCCCCAGGCTCAGTGGAAAGATCATAAAGGACAGTGCCTGCCTCCAAAGATGGAAGCCATAGTCCAGGATGCCCAGGGCCTGTTCAATCTGGAAACATCTGTGATTGTTCAAGGGGGTGCCCACAGTAATGTGTCCTGCTCCATCCAGAACTCTCTCCTGATACAGAAGAAAGAGTTTACCATCCAGATAGCAGGTCAGTTGGTGCCAACTAACCCTCATCTTCTTACTCATCATGTTCTCCCTGTACATTGTTCCAAAGGCCATCTAAAAGGGCACAGTGGTACTGGGGCCTGGCTGTCTATGGGGTGGGCTGGTCTTGACACCTGAAAAGTTAGTGATTTGGATATCAGGAACCTACTAAGAGTACAACAGCTACCACTCACCCAAACAGTATGCAGGGGAGGCCCCAGGGAACCAACTTATGCACTAAAGTCCATGCCCTAAAATCCAGAAACTATTAGAGGTCATCATGAGATCCCATGTGTTCCTAATTTCATCCCTTAAATGATATTTATTGAGAGCCCTCAATAAATATCGAACTCTTGCACTCAGGTTCACATTCCTGTGGAGAAAATACAAATAAAAGAGTGAATTATATTGTAAAGTTAGAGGATGTTAGGTGCTAAAAAAAAGTATTTTAGGTGCTGTACAGAAAATGAAGCAGGGAAGTGTGCTAGGGCATGGTAGGGTGTGTATGTGGATTTAAAAGTGGTAGGTCAGGGAAGAAGATGGTTAGGCAATGAGCTGAAGGGTGAGGCCATTATCTAGGACCAAAATTTTATTATAAGGCACACACTGAAGGTTTTAATTTTCATGACCAATTGTTTTAAGTCTTGAGGATAAACCTAACCTATGGAGCATTTTTCATTGGTATAAATAAAGTTATATTACAGTTGACCTTAAACAATTCAGTGGGTTAAGAGTGCTGACCACTTTTGACTCCCCAAAACTTAACTATTAATAATCTACTGTTGACTGGCAGCCTTACTTATAACACAAATAGGAGCTTAACATACATTTTGTATGTTATATGTATTATATGCTGTATTCTGACAATCAAGTAAGCTAGAAAAAAGAAAATGTTATTAAGAAACCCATAAGGAAGAGAGGAACTTGGGAAAATGACAGAGTTGGAAGACCCTGAACTCATCCCATCCCACATTTACAACTAAATATCATCCACATCCAAGTCAACAAACCAGAGAGTGATCTGAAGACTTGCAGAACAAACTCCACAATTAAATATAGAGAAGAAGCTGCAGCTGAAAGGTTAGGAAGGTCAAAAATGCAAAGGGAGGTTACCCACATAGAGAGGGCAGAGAAACAAGTCCTCACACCAGGGATTTCACATGGGGAAGACTATTCCCCATAATGTTTGTCATTAAAAACTGGAGAGGCTGAATTCTGTGAGTTTGTAAAAACAGTGGGATTTGGAGCCTGGAGCTTTAAAAGTCAGCTGATTTGGCATTGGGTGAGCTGGAAGTGTGACAGCTGGGTCACTTAAAAAGACAGCAGCTTGCACACAGAGGCAACATAAAAAAAGGCAGTTGACACAAAGTTGGGGTAAACAGAGGTCAGACCTGTTCATAATGATTTCAGAGAGTGTTGGGGGAATTCTCCAAAAATGAGGGAGCTAGCAGGCACATTTTTCTCCACCACCTCCCAGCATAAACACAGAGCCATCTGTGGGAGGTGAGGCTGCACAGACACTTGTAGCCTTGACCCAGAGTTCAGGGCAAATTTTGTTAAAGCTGCACATGCATCCCACCCAGCTGACAGGTGCACAGCTCCACAGCCTACCCTGCCCAGCTGCAGTGCAGTGCCCAGCCCTGCACCACAAGCCACCATCATGGGCCATACTCAGTCACACTCAGCCATCATTGAATGCTGTGACCAGCCTCATTTCCCTACCAGCCTGGTGAAAGCTCCCAGCTGTCACATTGCCCCGGGGGATCTGGCATAGGAGAAGTGGTCCAATGCAAATATTGCTAACACCTCCACCACACTCGCAAGTGTCCATCACAGCTAGCATGCCTAGGTCCCACTAATGTCACAGACAGCAAGCATAGCCCACAAGAGAAGAGTGAGGGAAGACAACTACATTGAAAAGAAAACTGACTCAAACTCAACAGTAAGGCATAAGCAAAACACATAGGATGTTTTCCTGAAGTGCCTGTTCCTTGTAAACAGGGGACACTGTACTGCAGGGCACTCCAGGATCGATTCTTCATAAAGTAACTTTCAAAAGCAGAAAACATAGCTAACTTTCTTAACACGGAGAAACAGACACAGAGAGGCAGACAAAATGACAGAGAAAATTATCACAAAGAGATCTAAGTGAAACAGAAATAAGTAACATACCTGATAGATAAATTAAAGCAATAACCATAAGGATAATCACTGGACTTGAGAAAAGACTGAAGGACATTACTGATCAAGACGGGTCGTGATCTCATAGTCTATGGGTTCAAACCCCACATTGGGCTCTGTGCTGACAGCTCAGAGCCTGAAGCCTGCTTCAGATTCTGTCTCTGTCTCTGTCTCTGCCTCTGTCTCTCTCTCTCTGCCCCTCCCCCGCTCATGCTCGTCTCTCTATCTCTCAAAAATAAACAAAAATTAAAAAACTTTTTTAGAAATAAAAAATAAATTTGCAAAATATAGTGATAAAAAGTCTTAAAAGCACCAAGACAAAAGAAGTCAATAACTTACAAGGGAAAGCCCATAACGTTAGCAGATTTTTAATAGAAACATTGCAAGCCAAAAGGGAATGATGATTATTCAAAGTGCTGAATGGGAAAAATCTGCAGCCAAGAATACACTATCTAGCAAGGCTATCATTAAGAATAGAAGGAAAGATAAAGAGTTTCCCAGACAAACAAAAACTTAAGGAGTTAATGACCTACTAAACCAGCCCTGGGAGACATATTAAAAGGGACTCTTTGTGTGGAAAGAAGAGATCAAAAATGACAGTATAAAGGTAGGAAACACAAAAGCAGTAAAAATGAATATTGCACACTAATGCAAATGATTATACAAAATCAACTTTTTTGAATATCATACATAGTATATTAATAAGGCTATAACTTTTTTAAAGTTTTTACTTTAATTCCAGTTAGTTAACATACAGTGTTATATTAGTTTCAAGCGTACAACATAGTGATTCAACAATTCCAAACATCACCCAGTGATGATGTACTTATCATGACAAGTGCGCTCCTTAATCCCCATCACCTATTTAACCATCCTTCACCCAACCTCCCCTCTGGTAACCATTAGTTTGTTCTCTATAGTTAAGAGTTTGTTTCTCTCTTCTTTTCCCTTTGTTCCTTTGTTTTGTTTTTTAATTTCCACACATGAGTGAAATCATATGGTATTTTTCTTTCTCTGACTAATTTATTTCACCTAGCGTAATACTCTCTAGCTCCATCTATGTCTTTGCAAATAGCAAGATTTCATCCTTTTTATGGCAGAGTAATATTCCATTGTATATGTATACATGTTTTCTCTATCCATTCATCAGACAATGGACACTTGGGCTGCTTCCATATCTTGGCTATTGTTGATAATACTGCAATAAACATACGGGTGCATGTAATCCCTTTGAATTCTGTTTTTGTATCCTTGGGTAAATATCTAATTGTGAGTTGCTGGATCATAAGGTAGTTCTATTTTTAACTCTTGAGGAAACTCCATGCTGTGAAATAAGCCAGACACCAAGGGACAACTATTGTTTGATTCACTTACAGTGAGGTGACTAGAGTCATCAAATTCATTTAGAGATGGAAGGTAGAATAGGAGTTGCCAGAGACTGGGTTGGGGTGGCTGGTAAATGGGGAGTTAGTATTTAACGAGTAGAATTTCAGTTTGGGAATTTGAAAAGAGTTGTGGAGATGGATGATGATGATGATCCACAACAATGTGAAAGTAACTTAATGCCACTGAATTGTACTCTCAAAAATGGTTAAGATGGTAAATTTTATGTTATACATTTTACCACAATAAAAAAGAAAAATGTATTTTTAAAAAGACCACTGAACTAAAATCATCACTTGAAAAATAATTATCTTTAACAGACACCAAATTATTCCATTAAATTGCCACAAGAATTTTGAAAGAGTTACCTTCCATTTTCCATGTATCTCTTTGCCATCTAGCCCCTGTCTGAGTGGGCCTGGGCCACATCTTGCTTCAGGGCAGAGCCTCCTCAGTGAGCCTGGGGAGGACAAGGGGGAACTGGTAGTCAACCCTTAAGCAATTTTGCTAACATTTCTTCCAAAGTGTGATGAGAAGTAAAAGCAAGTGTTTGTAAGAAGCTGGCAAAATGAAATGACTTGTGGAGTTGACCCTAGCAGTAGAGAGCAATAATTCACTGTTCTTTGGATACCAACACCTTGGATTTTCAAGTTCTTCAGATATAAGACAATTGTGGAGAGTAGAGGGAGGACAGAGCCATGGTCACAGAAGTTCTAAGCTGGGAGAGTAGGTGGGGTCCATCACTACCTCCCTTCCACATCCTTCAATTTCCCTTTTCCACTAAGCAAGTTCGAGCTGGCCACTATTCCTCAGGGTCCTACCTGGGGAGAGCGTGGTGTGGCCGCTGTCGATGCCCGTTTTCACAGATTGCTATGGTGCTGCCCAGAAGGTTTAACGCCTGCCAACTTGGAAGGATTTCCGGCACGCTGGGTCCAGAATAGTCTTCTCACTTAGTGTTTAGTGGTGCCTAAAGCGAAACAACTCCTTGTGGGGTGTTTTCCAGATGCATTTTTACCCGGAACCTCACCCTGGAAGAGAGCTTTCCTGGGGTCTCTGGTGGGACTGCCATTCCTCCTGGCTTTTCTCTTGACGCTGGCGCTGTACTTCTTTCAGAAGCAACGTAGGTCCCAAGGTACGGGGCAAGGTGGGGCCTCCCGCCAGGCTCAGGCTTTGCTGGAAGGAAGGTGGAGGAGGAGGCCCGCTGAGAGGGCACCGAAGAGGTGCGGTCTTGCGAAAACGCGGGGCTGGGGTGGGCCTTGGAAACAGCAGGCGAGTGTGTACCGTCACGTGCACTCCCCTTCTTTCCTCTTTTCAGAAAAGTTGAAGGAGCAGGCTGAGAAGGACAAAGGTAAGCACGGAAAGAGGCGCGCTCTTTGCCCGCACCCTTAACTAGCTGAAGGTGGTGGGGACAGGGGGAATTTGCTGGTTCAGGAAGGCGAGTACTTCAGACCCGGGGCGCTTGGAAGTGAGACAGAAACGCGGTGGCGGAGGTTTGCTTTGCCACTTCCCCTGCCACGGAGCCCGCTCCTCCCTCGCGTGTAGCCCATCCTGGTTCCTCAGAACGCACTGGGGCCGAGTCTGTGCACTTTAGAGAAGTGAAGCCTCAGTGTACATCAACTGAGATTTTCCTCTTTTCTTCGTTTTTTCTCTAGGGAGACTCACAGAGGAGCTGGGTAAGTTCTGGGTACCACGCCCACAGTGAGGCTACCGACTAGTGGGGTAACCCGATGCGTGCGGGGTGGAAGGTGTTCAGTAGTTTAGGCTCCCTGTGGAGAGTGATGGACCGCAACAATCTAATTCTAAACCCATCCTTCTGCTCCGCCCACCTCTCCACCCCCAAATAACTCGCGTGCAGCAGTGAAGTATGTCTGACTTCAGACCCCCCCCCCCCCCCCCAGACAAACCCTGCCAGCCCCTCTCCTGCAAATTATAGGATTCGGTTACAATTCCACCATTAAACGTTCATCTTCCTAGGATATCTTTCTCTTTTTAATGCAAATGATACTGAGAAAGGAGGCACGTTTAATTTGCAGGGAAGTGTGAGTAATTTATCAGATTCACTTTTCTCCCCAAGGAACTCAGCACCATGGGCTGTGTGCCTGAACAGAGGAGGGTAGAGTGAATCCAAAGGAAGGGGGAGATGGAGGAGAAAGCCACAATAGGTGTGGGGATTGGGTGGGTGGGTGGGGGGAAGACCTCAGGAACCACCTTGCATGCTGCAATAAAACTCCAGGCAAAATTATGAGGTTCCAGAATCTTGTGTTGTAGTCCACCTAGTCCTGTGGAAGGGCAACTATAGTAAGTAATTAACACGCTGGTCTAAATTAGTGTATAGTGTTGCCTTTCCTAGGAGGATTTACTTTTTAATTTTTTAATTTTACATTTATTTATTTATTTATTTATTTTTATTTTTGGGACAGAGAGAGACAGAGCATGAACGGGGGAGGGGCAGAGAGAGGAGACACAGAATCGGAAACAGGCTCCAGGCTCTGAGCCATCAGCCCAGAGCCTGACGCGGGGCTCGAACTCACGGACCGCGAGATCGTGACCTGGCTGAAGTCGGACGCTTAACCGACTGCGCCACCCAGGCGCCCCACATTTATTTATTTTTGAGAGACAGAGAGCACGAGCAAGGGAGGGGCAGAGACAGAAGGAGACACAGAATCTGAAGCAGGCTCCAGGCTCTGAGCAAGAGTTCAGCACAGAGCCCGATGTGGGGCTTGAACCCATGAACTGAGTGATAATGAGTTGAGCTGAAGTCAGATGCTCGACTGACTGAGCTACCCAGGCGCCCCTAGGAGGATTTACTTTTTTAAAAAGTTTTTAATTCCAGTTAGTTAACATAGCGTTATATTCATTTCAGGTGTATAATATAGAGATTCAACACATCCATGCATCACCCAATGCTCATACGGACAAGTGCACTCCTTAATCCCCATCACCTATTTAACCCACCCCCACCGACCTCCCCTCTGTTTGTTCCAGTCTATTTCTTGATTTGTCTTTATCTCTTTCTCTCTTACATTTACCTTTTGCTTGTTTGTTTTGTGTCTTAAATTCCACATATGAGTGAAATAACACAGTATTTCTCTTTCTCTGTCTTATTTTGCTTGGCATCATACTCTGCAGCTTCATCCATGTCTTGCAAATGGCAAGATTTCATTCTTTTTATGGCTAAATAATATTACATTACATTACACACACACACACACACACACACACACACACCACTTCTTCTTTATCCATTCATCAATTGATGGACATTTGGGCTGCTTCCATGGCTATAGTAAATAATGCTGCAATAATGAGCATTGTATTCTTTGTATTCATTGTATTCTTTGGATAACTACCTAGCAGTGCAATTGCTGGATCATAATTGGTCTATACTATTAACTTTCTGATAAATTTCCATACTGTTTTCCAGAGTGGCTGCACCAGTTGCACCAGTTTGCATTCCCATCAACAGTGCAAGAGGGTTCCGCTTTCTCCATATCCTTGCCAACACCTGTTGTTTCCTAAGTTGTTGATTTTAGCCATTCTGATAGGTGTGATAGCTCATTGTGGTTTTGATTTGTATTTCCCTTATGATGAGTAATATTGAGAATATTTTCATGTGTCTGTTGGCCATGTCTTGGTCTTCTTTGGAAAAAAATGTCTATTCATGTTTATTTGGTTTTGGGTTGTTGAGTTTTATAAGTTCTTTATAGATTTTGGATACTAATTTGCAAGGAAGTGTGAGTAATTTATCAGATTCACGAAACAATCAGTTTTGTTGATTGTTTCCTTCATTGTGAAGATGTTTCTTATTTTGCTGAAGTCCCAATAGTTTATTTTTGCTTTTGTTTTCCTTGCCTTGGGAGATGTATCTAGAAAGAAATTGCCGTGGCCAATGTCAAAAATGTTACTACCTGTGTTCTCCTAGGAATTTAATAGTTTCCTGTCTCACAGTTAAGTGTTTCAATCATTTTGAATTTACTTTTGTGTATCGTGTAAGAAAGTGGTCCATTTCATTCTTTTGCATGTTGCTGTCTGGTTTTCCCAACACCATTTGTTGAAGACACTGTTTTTTTCCCCATTGGATATTCTTTCCTGCTTTGTTGAAGATTAACTGACCATATAGTTGTAGGTTCATTTATGAGTTTTCTGTTCTGTTCTATTGATCTATGTGTGTCTATTTTTGTGCCAATACCATACTGTTTTGATTACTACAGCTTCGTAATATAACATGAAGTCCAGAATTGTGATTCACCTAGCTTTGCTTTTCCTTTTCAAGATATCTTTGGCTATTCTTCATGGTTTCACACAAAATTTAGTATTGTTTGTACTAGATCTGTGAAAAATGCTGTTGATATTTTGACATGGATTGCATCAAATGTGTAGATTGCTTTGGGTAGTATAGACATTTTAACAATATTTGTTCTTCCAATCCATGAGTATGAAATGTGTATCCATTTCTTTGTGTCATCTTAAATTTCTTTCATCAGTGTTTTATAGTTTTCAGAATACAGTTCTTTTATCTCTTTGGGTAGGTTTATTTCTAAGTATCTTATTAAAAATTTTTTTATGTTTATTTATTTTTGAGAGAGAGAGAGAGAGAGACAGAGCATGAGCAGAGGAGGGGCAGAGAGAGAGACACACACAGAATCGGAAGCAGGCTCCAGGCTCTGGGCTGTCAGCACAGGGCCCGATGTAGGGCTCGAACCCACAAACTGTGAGGTCATGACCTGAGCCAAAGTCGGACACTCAACTGACTGAGCCACCCAGATGCCCCTCTAAGTATCTTATTGATGTTGGCACAATTATAAATGGAACTGATTCCTTAATTTATTTCTGGTGCTTCATTCTTGGTGTATAGAAGTGCAACAGGTTTCTATGTGTTGATTTGTTACACTGTGACTTTACTGAATTCTTTTATCAGTTCTAGCAGTTTTTTCGTGGAGTCTTTTGGGTTTTCTATATAGAGTACCATGTCATCTGCAAATGGTAAAGTCTTACTACTTCCTTACCAGTTTGGATTCCTTTTATTTCTTTTTGTTGTCTGATTACTGAGGCTAGGACTTCCAGGATTATGTTAAATAACAGTGCTGAGAGTGGACATCCCTGTCTTCTTCCTGACCGTAGAAGAAAAGTTCTCAATTTTTCCCCATTAAGGATGATATTAGCTGTGGATTTTTCATAGATGGCCTTTATTATGTTGAAGCATGTTATCTCTAAACCTATTTTGTTGAGGGTTTTTGTCATGCGTGGATGTTGTACTTTGTCAAATGCTTTTTATGAATCTATTGAAAGGCTTATATGGTTCTTATCTTTTTTCTTATTGATGTGATGTATCACATTGATTGCTTTGTGAATATGGCGCCCTTGCAGCCCAGGAATAAATCTCACTTGATCATGGTGAATGATTTTTTAAAAGTACTATTGGATTTGGTTTGCTAGGATTTTGTTGAGGATTTTTGCATCTATGTTCATCAGAAATATTGGCCTGTAGTTCTCCATCTGTCTCTGTCTCTCTCTCTTTTTTTCCGTGGTGTCTTTATCTGGTTTTGGCATCAAGGTAATACTGCCCTCATGGAATGAATTTGGAAGTTTTCTTTTATATTTTTTGGAACAGTTTGAAAAGAATAGGTATTAACTCTTCTTTTTTTTTTTTACTTTTTTAAAAATATAATTTATTGTCAAGTTAGCTAACATACGGAATATACAGTGTGCTCTTGGCTTCAGAAATAGATTCCCATGATTCATCACCTACATACAACACCCAGTGCTCATCCCAACAAGGGCCTTTCTCAATGCCTGTCACTCATTTTACCCTCCACCCTACCCTCTTCCGTCAACCCTCAGTTTATTCTCTATATTTAAGAGTCTCTTATGGTTTGGCCCTGTCTCAGTTTGTGGCTATTTTTTTCCTTCCCTTCCCCCATGGTTTTCTGTTAAGTTTCTCAAATTCCACATATAAGTGAAAACATATGATATCTGTCTTTCTCTGACTGACTTATTTCACTTAGCATAATACCCTCCAGTTCCATCCATGTTGTTGCAAAAGTTAAGATTTCATTA
The DNA here is from genome assembly GCF_028018385.1 of Neofelis nebulosa. Classification (NCBI taxonomy): domain Eukaryota; kingdom Metazoa; phylum Chordata; class Mammalia; order Carnivora; family Felidae; genus Neofelis; species Neofelis nebulosa. The sequence continues at coordinate 151,323,270 of NC_080782.1, read as the reverse complement.
TTTTTTATTGCCAAGTAGTACTCCATTGTATGTATGTATATGCCATATCTTCATTATCCATTCATCAGTTTATGGACATTTGGGCTCTTTCCATAATTTGACTGTTGTTGACAGCACATGATCAGGTGAGATTCATTACTAGGCTGCAGGGCTGGTTCAATATCTGCAAATCAATCAATGTGATACATCACATTAATAGAAGGATATGAACCATATGATCTTATCAATAGATGCAGAAAAAGCATTTGACAAAATACAGTATCCTTTCTTAATGAAAACCTTCAAGAAAGTTGTGATAGAAGGAACATACCTTAACATCATAAAAGCCATATATGAAAGGCCCACAGCTAATATCATCCTCAATGAGGAAAAACTGAGAGCTTTCCCCCTAAGATCAGGAACATGACAGGGATGTCCACTGTCATAACTTTTGTTTAACATAGTGTTGGTTCTTTTTTTTTTTTTTTTTTTTTTTTTTTATTTTTTTATTTATTTATTTATTTATTTATTTTTTAATATATGAAATTTACTGTCAAATTGGTTTCCATACAACACCCAGTGCTCATCCCAAAAGGTGCCCTCCTCAATACCCATCACCCACCCTGCCCTCCCTCCCACCCCCCATCAACCCTCAGTTTGTTCTCAGTTTTTAACAGTCTCTTATGCTTTGGCTCTCTCCCACTCCAACCCCTTTTTTTTTTTTTTCCCTTCCCCTCCCCCATGGGTTTCTGTTACGTTTCTCAGGATCCACATAAGAGTGAAACCATATGGTATCTGTCTTTCTCTGTATGGCTTATTTCACTTAGCATCACACTCTCCAGTTCCATCCACGTTGCTACAAAAGGCCCTATTTCATTCTTTCTCATTGCCACGTAGTATTCCATTGTGTATATAAACCACAATTTCTTTATCCATTCATCAGTTGATGGACATTTAGTGTTGGAAGTCTTAGACTAAGCAATCAGGCAACAAAATGAAATAAAAAGCATCCAAATTGGCAAAGAAAAAGACAAACTTTCACTCTTCACAGGTTACATGATACTCTACATTTCAGGAAAACCTGAAAGACTGTACCCAAAAACTGCTAGAACTGATACATGAATTCAACAAAGTCTCAAGATGTAAAATCAGTGTACAGAAATCAGTTGCATTTCTGTACACCAATAATGGAGTGACAGAAACAGATATCAAGGGGGGGGGGCACCTGGGTGGCCCAGTCAATTAAGCATTTGACTTCAGTTCAGGTCATGATCTCATGGTTTGTGGGCTCTATCCCCACATCAGGCATGTGCTGATGACTCAGAGTCTGGAGCCTGATTCAGATTCTGTATCTCCCTCTCTCTCTGTCCCTCCCCTGCTTGCTCTCTGTCTCTCTCTTTCTCAAAAATAAATAAACATTAAAAAAAGAAAGAGATATCAAGGAACCAATTCCATTTACAAATGCATCAAGAACCATAAAATACCTAGGAATAAACCTAGCCAAAGATGTAAAAGATCTGTATCCTGGAAACTATAGAAAACTTATGAAAGAAATTGAAGAAGACACAAAGAAAAGGAAAAGCATTCCATGCTCATGAACAGGAAAAACAAATATTGTTAAAATGTCCATACTACCCAATGCAATCTACACGTTCAGTGCAATCCCAATCAAAATAGCACCAGAATTCTTCTCAGAGCTAGAACAAGCAATCCTAAAATTTGTATGGAACCACAAAAGACCCTGAATAGCCAAAGTAATGTGGAAAAAGAAAACCAAAGCTGGAAGCATCACAATTCCGGATTTTAGCCTGTACTACAAAGCTGTAATCATCAAGACAGTATGGTATTGGCACAAAAAGAGACACATAGACCAATGGAATGGAATAGAGAACCCAGAATTGGACACACAAAAGTATGGCCAAATCAACCCTTCTTTATATGTTTGGTAGAATTCTCCTGTGAAGCCATCTGGTTCTGGACTTCTATTTGTTGGGATTTTTTTTGATCACTGATTCAATTTCTTTACTGGTTATTAGTCTGTTCAAATTTTCTATTTCCTTCAGTTTCAGTTTTGGTAGTTTATATATTTCTAGAAATTTATCCATTTCTTCTACGTTGTCCAACTTGTTGTTTGTCCAATTTTTCATTATATTCTCTTATGACTGTATCTCTGTGGTGTTGGTTGTTCTTTCTCTTCTCTCAATTGTGATTTATTTATTTGAGTCCTTTCTCTTTTTTTCTTGATAAGTCTGGATAAAGAGCTATAAATTCTATGGATTTTTTTTTCAAAGAACCAGCTTCTGGTTTTATTAATCTGTTCTATGGTTTTTGTAGTTTCTATATCACCTAATTATTTTCTAATCTTTATTATTTATTTCCTTCTTTTGGTTTTAGGTTTTGTTTGTTGTTCTTTCTCTAACCTCTTTGGTGCACGGTTAGGCTGTTTGAGCTTTTTCTTGCTTCATGAGGTAGGTCTGTATTGCTCTCAACTTCCCTCTTAGAACCAGTTTTGCAGTATCCAAGAAGTTTTGGCCCATTGTGGTTTCATTTTCATCTGTTTCCATGTACTTTTTAAATTTCTTCTTTGATTTCTGGTTGACCAGAAATTCATTGTTTAGTATCATGCTGTTTAACCTCCATGTATTTGTAGTCTTTCCATATTTTTTTCTTGTGGTTGTTTTCTAGTTTCATAGCATTATGGTCATAAAAGTTGCACGGTATGATTTCAATCTTGAATTTGTTGAGGGTTGTGTTGTGGGCTAAAATGTGATCTATTCTGGAGAATATCCTGTGCGGACTTGAAAAGAATGTGTATTACAAAAATAAACTCAAAATGGATGAAAGACCTAAATGTAAGACAGGAAGCCATCAAAATCCTTGAGGAGAAAACAGGCAAAAACCTCTTTGATCTTGGCCGCAGCAACTTCTTACTCAGCACGTCTATGGAGCAAAAATGAACTACTGGGAACTCATCAAAATAAAAAGCTTCTGCACAGCAAAGCATAAATAGCAAAATAGAAATAAAAGGAAAAGTTGCAAACTCATTGTATGAAGCCAGCATTAACTTGATTGCAAAACCAAAGACCCCACTAAAAAGGAGAACTACAGACCAAATTCCCTAATGAACATGGATGCTGAGATGTCAGCACAGAGCCCAACATGGGCCTTGAACCCATGAACCATGAGATCATGACCTGAGCTGAAGTCAGATGCTTAATCGACTGAGCCACCTAGATGCCCCCAGATGGGTCTTCCTTTTTAACCATTCTGTCATCTTATGTCTTTTTGTTTTTGTGTTTGTTTAGGTTCAGTTAGTAAACATACGTTGTAATATTAGTTTCAGCTGAAGAATATAGTGATTCAACAGATTCAACACTTCCATACAACACCTGGTGGTCATCATATTAAGTACATCCCCTATTCCCCATCACCTATTTAACCCCTCCTCCATCCATTTCCCCTTGGTAGCCATCAGTTTATTCTCTATAATTAACATCTGTTTCTTGGTTTGCCTTTATCTCTCTTATTTTTTTCCCTTTCCTTCTTTGTTATGTTTCTTAAATTCCACACAGGAGTGAAATCATATGGTATACCCTCCACCTCCATCCATGTCATTGCAAATGATTTCACACTTTTTATGCCTGAGTAATATTCCATTTTATATATACCACATCTTCAAAGATTCATTTTTAATATTTCTTGCAGAACTTGTTTAGTGGTCATAAGTCCTTTAGTTTTTGTGTGTCTGGGAGATTCTTTATCTCTCCTTCTATTCAAGAAATTCAACTGTGTCTTCTGAATTTGGAAGTAGTGACTTTATGAAGAAGGGGTCCTGGAGTGTCCTGCAGTACATTGTCCCCTCTTCACCACACCTGGCAGTTCATGAGAGTATCCAATATGTGTTGTTTATGTCCTGCTGTTGTGTCTTGAGTCACTTTTCCTTTCAGTGTAGTTGTCTTCTCTAATTATCTGCCTGTTGTGGGCTGTTGTTGCTCTCTGTGATGTTAGTAGGACCCAGGCAGGTCAACTCTAAGGGGGCATGACTGCTGGGGAACTTGGGAGCCAGGTGACAATGCTAGCAAAGTTTGTGCTGGATCACTAATCCTATGCCAGATGCCCTGAAACACTCCAGGGGCTGGTGGCTATGTTATGGGGTTTCTAGGGGCAAAAGCCTGGGCAAGAGAGTAAGGATGGCTGGGCATGGCTGGTACTTGTGCTCAACAGTGGTTGGGGATGTATGACTGGAGGTGACATGGCTTAACAAAATTTTCCCTGAGCCCAGGATCAAAGCTAGTAAGTTGGTTGGTGTGTGCTAGTCCCCAGGAGAACTTGTGGACATGGCATACTGCTAGTGGGTTTTATAGAAAGTGTCTGTGCAGCCCTGTCTCCCATAGGTGGCTCTGTGTTTATGCTGGGGTTTGGGGAAGGAAAATGGCATCTTCCAGCTCTCTCATTTTTGAAGTCCCCTAACATGCTCTGAAATCAGTATGAACAGCTCTGTCTCCTGCTTGTCTCCAGTGTTGTGTAAACTGTGATTTTTATGTTGCCTCTCTGTGTGGGCTGCTGTCTCCTTAAGGGCAGTGACCCAACTATCACTCACCCTTGGACTTGCCCAGAACTGAGTCAGCTGACTTTTAAAACTCCAGACTCCAAGTCCCACTGGTTTTACAGACTCAAAGAATTCAGTCCCTCTGGTTTTTAAAACCAAATATTGGGGCGCCTGGGTGGCGCAGTCGGTTAAGCGTCCGACTTCAGCCAGGTCACGATCTCGCGGTCCGTGAGTTCGAGCCCCGCGTCAGGCTCTGGGCAGATGGCTCGGAGCCTGGAGCCTGTTTCCGATTCTGTGTCTCCCTCTCTCTCTGCCCCTCCCCCGTTCATGCTCTGTCTCTCTCTGTCCCAAAAATAAATTAAAAATGTTGAAAAAAAAAATTTAAAAAAATAAAACCAAATATTATGGTTTTAAAATATTTAAAATATTTTAATTTAAAATAAAATATTTTAAAAATTAAAAATAAATAAAATATTTAAAATATGGTTCACTCTTCCACGTGTGAACACCCTGGTGTAAGGGCCCATTTCTCTGCTCTTTCCATGTGTGCAGCTCCTTCTCTCCTACAGACAGCCTCCCTTACCTTTCTGACCTTCCTAACCTTTCAGATGCAGCTTCATCTCTGTGTTTAGTTGTGGAGTTTGTTCTGCTAGTCTTCAGATTGCTGTCCAGTTTATTAACTTGGATGTAGATGATGTCTAGTTGAAAATATGGGATGGGGTGAACTCAGGGTCCTCCACCTCTGCCATCTTCCCAAGCTTCTTGCTAGAATGATTTACTTTTAAAATGAGACATAAGGTGGAGAAGTCAAAGGAATGCATTTGTAGTGGTAAAATATCAAGGTCTTAATATCTGGCCAGGGGAAATAATTGAGTGTGATGTCTTCCCAGTATTTTAAATAGTGTACCTAGTAAGTGATCCTGAGGCTTACACAGGCTGTGTTCAATGCCTGGACTTATGAAGGACCTCCTCCCTAGGAAAAGTTTCTGATTTCAGGGCAAAAGAGCAGTAGTCCCTCAAACCAGACATGAGCCCTGGAAAGAAGCCCCTTAGTATCAGGACCTGTTTTTCTTTTCCAGCCTTGTGCAGATTTTTTGCCTTAAAGCAAAGAATAGGATGAAGCATAAGAATCCCGTAGATTGGTGGTACAGAGACTAAGATGAGATGTGGTGAGCAGTGGTTTAAGACTAAGAAACCTCTTCCCAGTGGCCTAACTACCTTGGGAAGGTAGTTCCCCTTACCCAAAGACTGATGTTTTCTCTGTGTGTTTTGCTTACAGGGAAGCTTCAGAAAGAGCTTGGTAAGTGACCCCTTTTGGGATTATTTCTTCTTGTCTATCTTTTAGCATCTGATTTTCCAAGTATGTTCTTTTCATATCCCAACCAACTATGATGCCCAGTATGGAATGCTGATAGCAATGTGGGTGGCGGGAGAAAATGCTGATAGCAATGTGGGTGTCAGGAGAAAGGGGAGAAGGTCAGGGGTGGGTGCAAAATGCAGTGTGTGAGCAGGGAAGCAGCACTGACCTGATGTTCTGATTCCATTTTTCCATGACTGCTTCAGACTGGAGAAGGGCTGAAGGCCAGGCTGGTGAGTGAAATCTGTCTCCCTCGCACTGTCCACTTTACATCTCAACATCCCAGTCACTCACTCTGACCAACCACGCTTCATTCTGGTTTATTCCACAGGCACATGGCATGCATTAATGTATGTCACTTAATAGAAGTTATATTCTAGTTTTGCTCTTACTTTCATATCGTCCTGAGGTGTAAGCATATTGTAAGCCATTGGTGAAAATTATGGTTGCACATCAGAATCATCTAGATCCTGGTACCGACCCTCAAAGACTGTGACTTGTGGGTCTAGAATGGGCATGTTGACCTATATGTAAATATTTTCCCCTATACCTTCTTCCATTCCCTACATAAAGCAGTCTAATGTGTAGCTTTATTTTGTGTGTATTCTTGCAAAAGGCGAATTTCTTCTTTGTGCACAAGCATTTTAGTTTCTGTAAATGACATTTACAGTCTTGTGCTGTTCCTTGCTTTTTTCACTCATCACTGTGTTTTAATACCCGTCCCTGCCACATCTGGTCTGTGTCTCCTTGCTGTGGAGTACTCCATTTTAGCCAGCCACCTTCTTGGAACAGACATCCAGCCTGCCTCTAACTCCATACCACCACACAGATTGCTGACTGAATAACTTCAAATGTGTTGCCTTCTGGCTTTATGTGGATATTTCTCTGGGATGTGTACCCAGGAAGGGAATTGCTGGTCCATGGGGGAGGGGATATGTCACTAAGTGGGATAGAGGGATCCCCCAAAGGCAGTATCATCATCCTGCCATTGGCAGTGCATGGAGGTTCCACATGCTACATCCCATATGAGCCAGCTTTCTAAGTTAGTTTGTCAATGGAGATGAGTGATTGCTCATTGTTCTTTCAGTCTGTCCTCCTCTGGACACTAAGAAGTTTGGGCATCTTTTCATATGCTAGATGACTTTTGGGGCTTCCTTTTTTTAATATTGCCAGTTCATGTCCTTTGGCTATTTTTAGTATGAGGTTACTATCTTTCTTTTATTGATTCAAGGAGACATGTGTACATACATACTCATATCACCAACCAAGTTTAAAAAACTCAAGTCATAAGATAAAAATTTGATGAATTAGATTTTATCAAAATTAATGATTTCTTTTCAGTAGGAAACCATGGACATAGCTGATAGCAGGTGACAGATTAAAGAAGGAATTTACAATGTTTAATACCAGTGAGGGATTAATATTCTTATGCAGATATATCTTCATCAAATTTTTACCTTATGTCAGGTGTTTTTGAAATTCTACTGAAGGAAAACTTCCTCACACTTAGGTCACAAAGATACTCTCTTCCACTTTCTTCTGTTCACTTTATATGTGTTATGTGTATGTCTTTAATCCATCTGAAGGTCGCCATCTACTACATCATCTGTGATTTCCCCATTGATGTGGGTATTGCTCTTAGTTAATATTTGGTTCCCATGTGTAGATAGGACTATATTTTGACCACTTATTACTTCATTGTTTTCAATGCTATGGCTTTTGTACCCAAAAGTACAAGTTATTCTCCTTTTCTGGGAGTGAATGGACATTTTTAAAAGTGAACGGACATTTTTAGGTCCATTTTAAATTTTAGGTTAAATTTACAAAATCCTTTTAAAAAATCCAAAAGTGCCTAAGTGGCCCAGTCAAACATCTGACTTTGGCTCAGGTCATGATGTCCCACATCATGGGAGTTCGAGCCCCACATGAGGTTCTGCACTGACAGTGTTGAGCCTTCTTGGGATTCTCTCTCTCCCTCTCTTTCTGCTCCTCCCCCATTATCTTGCTCTCTCAAAATAAATAAACTTAAAAAAAATAAAGTTCTACTAGTTATTCTGATGTAAAAACAGGTTTGAAAGGCCCTGCTATAAATTTATGAATCTCTGAAAACTTCTATTACTTTTGCTATTTTGTGATTTGTTGATTTCTCTGTTGTAAAGCAAAATAAGATAAAACAAAACAGAAATCAGCTCAGAATTGTTCATACTAAGAAAGGATACAAGACAGAATGTCTAAAGGACATGTTAGGACAGGAGCCATGTTCAACCAGGCCCCCTTGGGCTGAGCCTGCTGGTCAGATTGAAACTTCATGTGCAACTTTCAGGGCATCTCAACCACCTGTATTGGTTCTCTTTGCCTACATGCTTTGTTCTCCTGCCTTTCTCAGCACAAGGTTAGACTGCATACAGATTTGGTATAACCCAGCACTGACACCACCCACCTACCCAATTCTAAATTCCCAGAGAAATGCCATGGTGAACCCAGACCAGTCTGGACTCTACCTGTCACAGTAGGAAGGAGATCATTGGGTTTGTGTCATTCCTCATGCATCTTGAGTCTCCCTCAACGTTCTAGAGTTACTGGCTCAGATCTCTAAACCTGTTTTCCTTTCTGCTTGGTTTCAGAGTGGAGAGCAGCCCAACAATATGCAGGTAACTGAAGTCAAGGGACTGTAACTTGTGATTGGGTTGGCTGGATTTTAAACACAAGGGAGGTGGAGAGATCTGAGATTAGAGGAAGCGTCTGTCCAAGAGCCAAGTATGGAGCCTGCATGCACACACACACATACAGCATAATCCTACCTTTGCATACATACGACATGACACATGCCTGCATGTGCACATCTGATTATACTCACACATGCACATTTTTGTGCATGCACATTATACTCACATATGCGCATATCTTCTTTAAAAGCACATCATTTTCTGTGTTTTACCAGATTTGTTTTCATCTGGCAGGAAGGCTGCTAGGGCCTGTTTGTAGGAACCTCTTATCTGAAAGAAGAGATCCTTAAGGTTCTCATCTATCAAATGGGTGTGCTTTGAGGGGTGAGGTGTTGAAGTGCAGGGCACTGGACCAGATGATCTCAGAGGTCACTTTCCATTTTAAAATCCTAACATTGCTATAAAACTGAGGCTCAGAGTTCACATGATGATCTCAAGGTCACACAGAGTGGTGGCATGCAGGAATTGGACCAGCCAGGAGCCTCTTCACCTTGACCAGGAGTTGGGAGAAGTGAGCCTGCCTCCATCTCCACGAATCTATCTTGTTTTCTATCTCTGCTCTCCGTGGCACCTAGTATGGCATTCAGGAAACTTCAGGAAAGAAATATGATTCCTCCTGCGGCTTTCAGGTGCTCAGGAGTGACTTGCAAGCTGCTTCAGTAAACAGGGGTCGTTTTAGGGTGGGAATGACCACCAGGAGCACTACGGTTTACTTGTCAGGGAAGGGGACAGGCAGGGCCCAGAACCGTCCTCCACAAACCTTAAACCCGTGCCTCTGCACAGTGCATGTAACCCTTGATCCGGCCTCGGCGCACCGCAGCCTGGAGGTCTCCGAGGATGGCAAGAGCGTGTCCTCTTGCGCAGCAGTGTCCGGCTTTGTGGCGGGGGACCAGCAGCGGTTCTCTGAGCAGACGTGCGTGCTGAGCTGTGAGCGCTTCTCAACTGGCCGACACTACTGGGAAGTGTATGTGGGACGGCGCAGCCGCTGGTTCCTGGGTGTGTGTCTGGCTGCAGTTCCCCGCTTGGGGCCAGTGCGCCTAAGCCCGGCCAGCGGTTACTGGGTGATGGGGCTGTGGAACCACTGTGAGTACTTCGTCCTGGACCCACACCGCATCGCGCTCACCCTGCGCGTGCCGCCCCGGCGTGTGGGCATCTTCCTGGACTGGGAGGCAGGAAAACTGTCCTTCTTCAACGTGTCCGACGGCTCCCACATCTTCACCTTTACCGACACCTTCTCAGGCACGCTCTGTGCGTATTTCAGGCCCAGAGCTCACGACGGTGGTGAACACCCGGATCCCCTAACCATCTGTCCATTGCCTATTAGGGGGACACAAGACCTGGAAGAGGATGACCGTGACACCTGGTTACAGCCCTATGAGCCCACAGATCCCACCCTGGGCCTAGAGTGAGGCACTCTTTTGCCTGTGGGTCTGGGTCTTTGGCGGCTTCCTGGATACTTTTTGCTCTCCCCCTTTTACGGAAGAAGCATCACAAAAATGTCAGCAAAGGCTAAAGACTCAGCACAGCAGAAAGGGAACAAAAAGAGGAACCTTTGCTTATATGTGTGTGTATACACATATATACATATAAATACACACACACACACACACACACACACACGATTTTCTTTAGGAAAAAGAGGCAATTCCAAAGCTTGTTTGTGTGGATGGTAAGAAAAAGCAAATGAATAACAATAAATTCATGCTGTCATTAGCCACAGTATGCACTGTGGAAGACCAGAAAGAAACTGGAATGGAGGAAAGATGGAGGGAAATCTTACTGGACTGGATAAGAAGAATCGGTTAGCTTGTATATTTTTTATACTTTTTGTGTATGTTTTCTAGTTCTAAAATGTCTAGAAGCAATGACACTTCATAAGCAATGAGTTCACTTAGGGCTTAGATCCCAGTGTTAAATGGCATTTCTCACTGAAATGAACTTTGAGAAATGGCTGATTCCAGGGTTGGAGTAGAGAAAGTACAGGTGAATCTGGAACATTGTGTATTCAAATGTGCTCAGAAACTGATGGGGACATAGGAACTAGGATGAAGAGGCTCCACTAGCCAGTTATGAGACAGCTTGAACATTATAATGAATAATGACAAGAATTGATCAACAAGGAATTGAGCAAATAAGAAAATTCCCTAAGTGTGCCGAGAGGTTTCTCAGTCAGAAAATAAATACAAAAATGCAGAAAAAGGAAAGAAGAAAATGAAAGGTAACTCTATGAACTCACGTATTTTTTTATATGTACAGATATGTGGAGCACACACACATGTGATAGGTATAGGTAGGTAGGTATGTAGGTAAGTAGATAGATGTGTGCCTGCATGCCTATGGTTCCTAGCTCTGTCAGTTTTGACAGCTTAGAAACAATAACACACCTAGCACCCAGAATTTAGCTTTTAGTACTGTTTTCCACAAAAGGAATGAAGGTTTCTTTGAGAAATGGTGGACTCCAGGGCTGAGGCAGGGAAAACACAAAATAGGTGTGATATTATGATTAATAAGTATATATTTGCTCTTCCACCTAGACTCTCACACAGAGCTCTTGAAACCCTTAGAATTTCCTAAATGGTAAGAGCTATTAGGGTGGCTTTTGGTATTCATAACAAGCACCTTTCAACCATACCTTATTTATGTTAATGATATGTCTTTTGGAAAGCCCCCTAAGGATGGGGCTGGTTATCAGAGGAACCAAGTATGTGATTAAAAGGTTAAAACTTAGACCCATCTCCCAACCTCCACCTCCAAACTCAGTGAAGAGAGGCTGGAGATTAAGTGCAATCACCAGTATTGCCAATGACTTAATCAACAGAATATATGTAATGAAACCTACATAAAACTCAAAAGGACCAGGTTCAAAGAGCTTCCAGGTTGGTGAACTCTTGAAGAGGGAGAGAGAGTGGTGCACCCAGAAAGCATGGAAGCCTCACACTTTACCCCATTCCTTGCTTTTTGCATCTCTTCCATTTGGCTGTTCCTGGGTTATAATAAACCAGTAATCTAGTAAACAAACTGTTTTCCTGAGCTCTGTGAGGTGCTCTAGCAAATTACTAAACCTCTGAAGGTTGTGGGAACCTCCAATTTATAGCTGTCAGAAGCACAGGTAACAACCTGGACTTGCAAGGGTGTGTGAAATGAGGGGCAGTCTTATAGGACTGAGTCCTTAACTTTTGGAATATGACACTATCTCTAGGTAAATAGTGTCAGAATTAACAGCTTGGTGTCAAAAAAATATACCAGATGGGTCTAAAAGATCTTGTATTAGGGGGTGCCTGGGTGGCTCAGTCAATTGAACATCTGACTTCGGCTTAGGTCATGATCTTGTGGTTCTTGAATTCGAGCCCCAAGTCAGGCTCTGTGCTGACAGCTCAGAGCCTGGAGCCTCCTAAGGATTCCGTGTCTCCTTCTCTCTCTCTGTCCTTCCCCTGCTCACTCTCTGTCTCTCTTTCAAAAATAAATAGACATTAAAAATATAAATAAATAAATAAATAAATAAATAAAAGATCTTGTACTAGAAAGTACGGAAGTACTCAAAGAATGAAGAGGATTTATTGTCAAATTGGGTGTTGTATGGAAACCAATTTGACAATAAATTTCATATTAAAAAAATAAAGTTTACTGAGAAAGAAAAAAAATCAGCTCAGAATGATCTGCATGCCAAAGGGGCATATTTTGGGGTGGCACATTTGGCTACCCTTCAGCCCAAAAAACAAAATTTTGAACAACACTGAAGAGGATTATAATATGCCACCCCAATATCTGCCACTTTGGAATGAAAATTATTTTGAGCTGAAGGCAATTGAGAATTAACAGATGTAGAAAGAATCTCTCACAGAGCTTATGTTAAAAAAAAAAAAAAGAATGAAGGGGAGATGTCAATCTGACATAAAAGTCAGCTTAAAGGAACTCTACTAGCCAAATTTGATCACAGTAATTAATGGAACTTACAAATAAGTAAAAATAGGAATCCAAGCATATGTATATCTACACTGATATACATAAATAAATGAATACCCAAATAGGGAGAAGAGAAAATTCAACTCTACAACAGAAGTTTCAAAGTATTTCCCACAAAATAGTAATTATTTATTAATTTAGAAGCACAATACACTTGCCAATTTTACAGAGGAGGAGACTGGCAGACATCACAATAACAGAGTGACAAGAGTTAACATCACCAGATATGACATAAATTTATACCATGTGTTTCCTGATGCAAAACAGTGAAGAGAGAACAACAGCATCACGTTTGAGGTATTCCTGCCCCCAAAATTCATAAATCATGAAGAAATAGACAAGCTGGCTGATACTCCTAAAAACTGTCAAGGTCATTAAAAACAAGGCAAGACTAAAGAATTATTTCAGATAGAAGGAAACTAAAGACAGAGGATGACTAATGCAATAGAGTAATATATAGAGAGAATGATAAATGAATGCAGTGGTATAAGTGCTAAATAACTGGCTTTCTGGGAAGAAGAAACTGTAGCACTTGTTCACTTCCATGGTGTAAATACTACTATGGCTGATTTCAAGCCATTGATGCGACATCAGTGATGGATTTGGGAAGAAATGCCCACAACTGGCTCTTAAGCCACCAGCTCCAGCATACCACTGATTTTCTGTGATTCTACATAGAGCATTTGGTCATCTATGTGACCGTTTCTCTAAAAAATCAAATAAGTTCATTTTTGAGTTTATGAGAATGCTTGGCTACCTGTTATTATAAAATTATAGCCTTGTTCAGAAGACATGAATAGACACTTTTCCAAAGAAGACATCCAGATGACTAGCAAGAAGCATGACAAGATGTTCAACATCACTCATCATCAGGGAAATGCAAATCAAAACTGCAGTGAGATATCACCTCACACCTGTCAGAATGGCTAAAATCAATGCAAGAAACAACAGGTGTCAGCGACAATGTGGGAATGCTTTTGCACTGTTGGTGGGAATGCAAACTGGTGCCGCTACTCTGGAAAACAGTATGGAGGGTCCTCAAAAAAATTAAAAATAGAACTACCTTATGATCCAGAAATCACACTACTGGGTATTTATCCAAATATTACAAGAACACTAATTCAAAGGGATACATGCACCCTAATGTTTATAGCAGCGTTATTACAATAAGATATGGAAGCAGCCCGGCGCCCATTGAGTGATGAATGGATAAGGAAGAGAGAGAGAGTGAGATGATGATGATAGATAGATAGATGATAGACAAATAGATAGATGATATATAGATAATGGAGCATTAATCATCCATAAAAAAAGGATGAAATCTGGCCATTTGCAATGACATGGATGTGCTAGAGAGTATTATGCTAAGTGAAATAAGTCAGAGAAAGAAAATACCATATGATTTCACTCATATGTGGAATTTAAGAAACCAAAGGAGCAATGGTAAAAAAGAGATTGAGAGACAAACCAAGAAACGGACTCTTAATTATAGAAAACAAACTGATGGTTACCAGAGGGGAGGTGGGGGGGATGGGTAAAATAAATTATGAGGATTAAAGAGGGCACTTGTGATGAGTACAGGGTGTTGTAGGTAAGTTTTGAATTATTAAGTTGTACACCTGAAACTAATGTTACACTGTATGTTACCTAACTGGATTTAAATAAAGACTTAAAAATAAACTTTAAAATAAAATAAAAACTTAAAAAAATGCTAAGAGAAATAATGGGGAAACAGGGCAAAACAGAGAGAGAGAGAAGCAAATCAAGAAATAGACTCCTGGGGTGCCTGGTAGTTAAATTGATTAAGAAGTGTCTGACTTTGGCTCAGGTCATGATCTCAGGGCTCATGAGTTTGAGCCCTGCATCTGGCTTTCTGCTGTCAGCACAGACCCCACTCTGGATCCTCTGCCCACCTCTCTCTTTATGCCCCTTCCCCTCCAAAAAATTAAACAAACATAATTAAAAAAGAGAAATAGACTCAACTGTAGAGAACAAACTGATGGTTACCAGAGGGGAGGTCAGTCAGGACATAGATTAACTAGGTGATGGGAATTAGGGAGTGCTTTTGTCATGATAAACACTGGGTGATGTATGGAATTGTTGAATCACTATATTGTACACTTGAAACTAATATAACACTGTATGTTAACTAACCATAATTAAAGTAAAAACTTTCTAAAAGTTATAGCCTTATTAACATACTACGTATGATATTCAGAAAAAAATTGGTTATGTATAATCATTTGTATTAGTGTGCAAATATTTTGGTGTCCTACTCACAAATGTTGTATGATAACATTAGAAGTATGTTCCTTGACTGTATACAATGATTATCCATTCCTTTAATATTGTTTTTATGCATTAAATAATAAAAACAAACAGCTGATACAAAAGGCAAGTTAAATTATTTTTAAATAACTGATAGCTCTACCAGTGCATTTTCAGTAATGGGGAAGCCTAGCTTTAAAGTTGAAAGGGATCTTAGACAGTCAGCTACATGTTTTGTGAACCATAGAGCCCATGCTGGAGGCCACCTGAGAGGCTGGAATATTCAGAGTGGAAACCCAGGTCTCCTTCCAGTCAAACACCATGACCCTCTTGAAAGTTTCTAAAAATAGGACATGATATATTCAGTTCTGTCCACTGTTTACATTTTTCATGTAGCTATTCCTCAAAACTGGGAAATAGTGAACACAGAACTTCTGTGTGTATCCCAATGCTGTGTAAAAATACAACTGTGAAGTGAGGCTTCCCTTGCTTGAGGCAGCCCAGGCCTGGCTAACTCACAAGTGCGGGCAGAGCTAAGAGAGGGCCTTAACCTTAACAGAGGATGGGAATAAAATTATTGGCACCGTGGGAATCTTACAGGGGAAACACATATTCCCATGAATTGAGCACTTCAACACATTTTGGTGGGCTTATAAATTGGAAAGTTTTGAGGTCAATTTTGCTAATGTTTACCAATTTCTAAATGTGAGCATCCTCTGACTGAAAAGTTCCATTTCAAGAATCTGATCTAAAAAAATTAAAAAAAAAAAAAAAAAAGGGGCGCCTGGGTGGCGCAGTCGGTTGGGCGTCCGACTTCAGCCAGGTCACGATCTCGCTGTCCGTGAGTTCGAGCCCCGCGTCGGGCTCTGGGCTGACAGCTCAGAGCCTGGAGCCTGTTTCAGATTCTGTGTCTCCCTCTCTCTCTGACCCTCCCCCGTTCATGCTCTGTCTCTCTCTGTCCCAAAAATAAATAAAAAACGTTGAAAAAAAAATTTAAAAAAAAAAAAGAATCTGATCTACATAAATATTCATACCAGCACCTAAATATATAAGAGGATGTTCACTGCAGCAGTGAAAACAAGGGTGGAATACCACATACCTGCTACTAGGAGAACAGATAAAAATGGTCTGTATATGCTATGGGTACTGTTGCACCATAAATTTTACAGGGAGTGTGTGTTATTGCTTTTATAATTTAAAAAGTAAGCCAATGCTTTTTTCCATCTGCTTCATGCAAATGGAAACAATTTCAAGAAAACATTTTTAAAATTTTTTTCATTTATTTATTTTTGAGAGACAGAGAGAGCACAAGTGGGGAGGGGCAGAGAGAGAAGGAGACAGAATCCAAAGCAGCCTTCAGGCTCTGAGCTGTCAGCACAGAGGCTGACACGGGGCTCGAACTCACAAACTGTGAGATCATGACCTGAGCTGAAGTCAGACGCTTAACTGACTGAGCCACCCAGGTGCCCCTACAAGAAAATATTTTTAAAATATATAATTGTGAGTCAAAACCATCTGCTTGGATGGTCTTAACACTACAAGGTAGTGACATGACATGTTTTCGTGTCTGTCATAGTTTTCAAATCACTGCCTTTGATTGCTTCTGTAGATAGAGCCCTTCTTTCTTGTTCCTCAATGGCAGAGTCCACAATGTTCATATAACTTTAAGTGATGTGTCCAGTTTGCAAACTCTGGTCTCCTATCCAACTCTGACATCTGACAGGTTGTGTGCCTGCTGTGGGAGGGGGCTGTTCTGCTTCTAGAGACCTTCTGTTCCTCCCTCTGACAGCTTTTGCTGTTCTCTCAATAATGAGGCAAGAAGGAGAGATGAAGGAAACAGTGCAGCCATACCTCCCCTGGGTCCTCCCCATTCCTCAGTTGCCCCAGCTTGGGCTGAATCCCTAACCTCTGCTCCATTTGTTCATGCCAGGATATACCAATGCTCCTGTGATATTGGGTCCGCTCACTTGGAGACTACATTCTTGGGATGGATAGTGCATCAAATTGGCTCAATTTAGATACTTTCCAGATTTTTTTTTTGACAGAGGAAACACACACCTTGTGTGTGTGCTGTGTTAAAGCAGGAGTTGGGCAGGCTGTCTCCAAGGACCATGCCCTTCAGTTTTCTCTTTCTCTGGGCAGACCAACAATCCCATCACGTAAGATGCAACACATTGGGTGGTACACACCACAAAATTATATATAACTTTTGTAGGGTTGGTCTAGGGGAGTGGCAAATACCCCCACCCTCCTCTCCATGGAGGATAGGGAATTGCATCTCACCATGAACATTCCACTCCTAAGGCTTTGGTGACTCCCCCTTTCCAGTATCTTTCCCATTCTCTGCCCCACACAAAACAAATGAGCTCCTCTTTTAGTCACCTATTTATGTCACACGTTTTAAATTAGTTTATGGTCAATGCAAATCAATTCTATAATGAGTAATCAAAGCATAAATATGAAAATTCAAAATAAGTATTCAACACAAAAAATACAAGCATAAAAGCAGGTTCATTCATACACACACAGCAACATAAGATCCAGTAGATGCTGTTTCAGAGGATAGCAATGCTTGTTCTTCCCCTTAAAGACTATGGCCACATCAGAGGTAGAAAGCCTAAGCTTATCATTATGTGTTCACACATGAGCCAAAATTTGTTTTTAAAAATGCTTTTTATATTGAAACTATTGTAAAAGATATATTTTCCAGAATTAAGCCTCCTCTCTGGCTGCAGTACTAGTTTCTAACATGTAAAATCTAACTGTTACAGAAAGTATTCCAAATGTAACCATCTGGCTCTTAAGTGTTAAAATAAAAAGGGTTTTTTTTTTCAAAAATAATTTAAAGGGATTATTGCAAACTTAACGATGCTGGCATTCTCCCAACTTTACTCCAGCATGGGGGTCTTTGGTTTGGTATCCACAACCTTGGGTCTGAACTTCACCCCATTCCCATCATTCCATGTGCTTCCTTCCCAGGCTCTTCCACTGGCTCCTCCACTCTGGATCCAGGCAGCATTGTGTCTGGTGACTGTGCCTGTTTCCAAAGTCCTGGCTTGGAACTTGTTCCCACACACACCAAGATTCATGGCCCCTCCACACACTGAGGAGACTTGGGAGGCTCTTCCTCCAGCCAGCAGACCCCTGTGTACTGGCTGCCACAATTGGCATCAGGCTGAGGAACTCTCATTGTCTTCCTCTCTCCCAGCAACAATTTGGAGATGATTTTGTAGACCAAGGCCCAAAGCCATGCCATTGTGGGGCTGTGTGTATCTGTCATGGCTGCTTGCCTCCCTGATATGTTCTCCAAACCTCTCCTGGAAAGTGATCTTGGCAAAGAGTTGGTCAGCAAGAGATTTGGGAGAGACCTAGAACTTGGAAACAGAAGTAGTGGGTGGAGTTGGTTAGCATGGGGGCCCTGATGAGAGTTTTTTTTTTTTTTTTGGCCTGAAGTTGGTTTTGGAAGTGTGAACCCCACACAGACGGGGGCCCATCTGTCATCTGACATCTACTAACCTGGGAGCTCACAACCTCATTGTAGGATCAGGTACTGACCACATTTTTAAACTGTCACTTTCCTGATGGACAAGTTGTTCTCAGTATGTCAAAGAAGAAAGAAAAGGGACCAACTGTATTAAGCTAAACAAGGTCAATACAAGAAAATGGATTATTTAAGTTAAATTAAGTCCCTCGGCTGGCAACCTTGGGAGGGAACCTCAGGTACAAAAAAACATAGCCTATTATTTTTGTTCCTTTTCCCTTATGTTCATCTGTTTTGTCTCTTAAGTCCTCATATGAGTGAAGTCATATGATTTTTGTCTTTCTCTGACTAATTTCACTTAGCATAATAACCTCCAGTTCCATCCATGTAGTTGCAAATGGCAAGATTTCATTCCTTTTGATTGCCGAGTAATACTCCATTGTATATATATACCACTTCTTCTTTATCCATTCTTCCATCAATGGAAAAATAATATAAAAACAGGGAGGGGGACAAAACAGAAGAGAATCATGAATATGGAGAAAAAACTGAGGGTTCCTGGAAGGGGTGTGGAGGGGGGATGGACTAAATGGGTAAGGAGCATTAAGGAATCTACTCTTGAAATCATTGTTTGACTATATGCTAACTAAATTGGATGTAAATTTACAAAAATAAAAAAAATAGATGGAGGAAGGGAAGATGATGGCGTAGGAGGACGCTGGGCTCACCACGTCCTGCTGATCGCTTAGATTCCACACACATCTGCCTAAATAACTCAGAAAACTGCCAGAAGACCAGCAGAATGGACTCTCCAGAGCAAAGCAAAGACAAGAGGCCCATGGAAGAGGGTAGGAAGGGCAGAGAAGCCATGTGCACTACACGGACTGGTGGGAGGGAGCCAGGGCAGTGGAGGGGCAGCCCACCTGGCAAGGCAGAGCCCATGAAGTCTGGCTTGCAAAAGCAGGGGCTGGACTGTGTGAGTTCTGACAGCCAGCTGGACTTAATATCTGGAATGTTAAAAGTCAACAGCTTTGCTTTTGGAGAGCGGGGAGGGCAAGAGGACACTGGGAGGGAGAGTTGTTGAGCCCTGGGAGACAGAGCTCAGCTTGGCACGGGAACAAAGGTGCTGGCCAGCACCATTTCCCTCTTCCACCCCCCAGCTGAAACCACAAAGTGAACTAGTTCCCATCACCAA
Source organism: Neofelis nebulosa (assembly GCF_028018385.1). NCBI lineage: Eukaryota > Metazoa > Chordata > Mammalia > Carnivora > Felidae > Neofelis > Neofelis nebulosa. The sequence goes on along the minus strand of NC_080782.1, from coordinate 151,303,752 downwards.
ATGTGCGTGCACTGTGCAAACACCCAGTGTTGTGCTTCTCTGGATCCATCCCTCTGATGGGTCTGCCTCCCTCATGGTGCTGCAGGGCCCCTCTCAAAGGGGACCACCCATGGTAAAACGAGCTAAGCCTGCCCCTCCCACCCCTTTGCACCTTGCAGATCCACCCTGGCTAATACGCCAGATCCCACTGAAGCAGCACCACAAGCCTGGCAGTGTACAAATAGCCCAGACAGGGGCCACACCACTCCAGTGAGCCATGCCCCTGGGAGAGGGGAAGATAAGGTACACACCAGTCTGACTGTGGCCCCAGGAGTGGGCTGGCGGCAGACATCGGTCTGACTGCAGCCCTGCCCACCAACACAACTTACTCCAGACAGCAGAGGAGAAGTGCCCTGCAGTTTGGAGCCACCCGAGGGAATACCCAAAATGATTAAACAGAAGAACTCTCCTCAAAAGAAACTCCAGGAAGTAGCGACAGCTAACATATTGATCAAAAACGATTTAAACATTATAACAGAGCAAGAATTTAGAATAATAGTCAAGAAATTAATCACTGGGCTTGAAAAAAGCATAGAGAGCAGAGAATCTATTGCTACAGAGATCAAGGGACTAAGTAATAGGAGGAGCTAAAAAATGCTACAAATGAGGTGCAAAATAAAATGGAGGCGACCACAGCACAGACACAGAGGAGACAATGGGTGAATTCGAAGATAAAATTATGGAAAAAGAGGAAGCTGAGAAAAAGAGAGATAAAAAATATCCAGGAGTATGATGGGAGAATTAGAGAACTAAGTGATGCAATCAAAGGGAACAATAATCATATCATAGGAATTCCAGAAGAAGAAGAGAGAGAAAGGGGCTGAAGGTGTACTTGAACAAATCATAGCCGAGAACTTCCCTGATCTGGGGAAGGAAAAAGACATTGAAATCCAAGAGGCACAGAGAACTCTCTTCAGACATAACTTGAATTGACCTTCTGTATGACGTATCATAGTGAAACTGGCAAAATACAAGGATAAAGAGAAAATTCTGAAAGCAGCTAGGGATAAACATGCTCTAATTTACAGAGGTAGACCCATAAGAGTAGTCACAGACCTATCTACTGAAAGTTGGCAGGCCAGAAAGGAATGGCAGGAAATCTTCAATGTGATGAACAGAAAAAAAAATATGCAGCCAACAATCTCTTATCCAGCAAGCCTATCATTCAGAATACAAGGAGAGATAAAGGTCTTCCCAAACAAAAACTGAAAGAATTCATCACCACTAAACCAGCCCAAAAGAGATCTGAAGGGGGACTCTGTGAGTGAAATGTTGCAAAGACCACAAAGTACCAGAGACATTACTACAAGCGTGAAACCTACAGCCATCACAATGACTCTAAACCCATATCTTTCTATAATAACACTGAATGTAAATGGACTAAATGCGCCAACCAAAATACATAGGGTATCAGAATGGATAAAAAAAAAAAACAAGACCCATCTATTTGCTGTCTACAAGAGACTCATTTTAGACATGAGGACACCTTCAGATTGAAAGTGAGAGGATGGAGAACTATCTATCATGCTACTGGAAGTCACAAGAAAGCTGGGGTATCTAGCCACACTTACATCAGACAAACTAGACTTTAAATTAAAGGCTGTAACAAGAGATGAAGAAGGGCATTATATAATAATTACAGAGTCTATCCATCAGGAAGAGCTAACAATTATAAATGTCTATGCACCGAATACAGGAGCCCCCAAATATATAAAACAATTAATCACAAAAGTAAGCAACCTTATTGATAAGAATGTGGTAATTGCAGGGGACTTTAACATGCCACTTACAACAATGGATAGATCTTCTAGACACACGGTCAATGAAGAAACAAGGGCCCTGGATGATACATTGGATCAGATGGACTTGACAGATATATTTAGAACTCTGCATCCCAAAGCAACAGAATATACTTTCTTCTCGAGTGCACATGGAACATTCTCCAAGATAGATCACATACTGAGTCACAAAACAGCCCTTCATAAGTATAAAATAATTGGGATCACACCATGCATACGTTCAGACCACAATGCTATGAAGCTTGAAATCAACCACAGGAAAAAGTCTGGAAAACCTCCAAAAGCATGGAGGTTAAAGAACACCCTACTAAAGAATGAGTGGGTCAACCAGGCAATTAGAGAAGAAATTTAAAAATACATGGAAACAAATGAAAATGAAAATACAACAATCAAAACCCTTTGGGATCCAGTGAAGGCAGTCCTGAGAGGAAAATACATTGCAATCCAGGCCTATCTCCAGAAACAAGAAAAATCCCAAATACAAAATCTAACAGCACACCTAAAGGAAATAGAAGCAGAGCAGCAAAGACACCCCAAACCCAGCAGAAGAAGAGAAATAATAAAGATCAGAGCAGAAATAAACAATATAGAATCTAAAAAAAAATTGTAGAGCAGATCAATGAAACCAAGAGTTAGTTTTTTGAAAAAATAAACAAAACTGATAAACCTCTAGCCAGGCTTCTCAAAAAGAAAAGGGAGAGGACCCAAATAGATAAAATCATGAATGAAAATGGAATTATTACAACCAATCCCTCAGAAATACAAGCCATTATCAGGGAATACTATAAAAAATTATATGCCAACAAACTGGACCTGGAAGAAATGGACAAATTCCTAAGCACCCATGCACTTCCAAAACTCAAACAGGAATAAATAGAAAACTTGAACAGACCCATAACCAGTGAAGAAATTGAATCAGTCATCAAAAATCTCCCAAGGAAAGAGTCCAGGACCAGATGGCTTCCCAGGGGAATTCTACCAGATATTTAAAGCAGAGATAATACCTATCCTTCTCAAGCTGTTCCAAAAATACAAAGAGAAGGAAGACTTCCAGACTCATTCTATGAAGCCAGTATTACTTTGATTCCTAAACCAGACAGAGACCCAGCAAAAAAAAAAAAAAAAAAAAGAACTACAGGCCAATATCCCTGATGAATATGGATGCAAAAATTCTCAATAAGATACTAGCAAATTGAATTCAACAGCATATAAAAAGAATTATTCACCATGATCAAGTGGGATTCACTCCTTGGCTGCAGGGCTTGTTCAATATTTGCAAATCAGTCAATGTAATACATCACATTAATAAAAGGAAAGAAAAGAGCCATATGATCCTGTCAATCTCTGCAGAAAAAGTATTTGACAAAATACAGCATCCTTGCTTAATAAAAGCCCTCAAGAAAGTTGGGATAGAAGGAACATACTTAAACATCATAAAAGCCATTTATGAAAAGCCCACAGCTACTATCATCATCAATAGAGAAAGACTGAGAGCTTTCCCCCTGAGATCAGGAACACCGCAGGGATGTCCACTCTCACCACTGTTTTTTAACATAGTGTTGGAAGTTCTAGCGTCAGCAATCGGACAACAAAAGGAAATCAAAGGCATCAAATTTGGCAAAGATGAAGCCAAAGTTTCACTTTTCGCAGATGACATGATACTCTACGTGGAAAACCCAACGGACTCCACTAAAAGTCTGCTAGAACTGATACATGAATTCAGCAAAGTTGCAGGATACAAAATCAATGTACAGAAATCAGCTGCATTCTTATACACTAATAATGAAGCAAAAGAAAGACAAATAAAGAAACTGATCCCATTCACAATTGCACCAAGAAGCATAAAATACCTAGGAATAAACCTAACCAAAGATGTAAAAGATCTGTATCCTGAAAACTATAGAAAGCTTATGAAGGAAATTGAAGAAGATGCAAAGAAATGGAAAAACATTCTGTGCTCATGGATTGGAAGAATAAATATTGTCAAAATGTCAATGCTACCCAAAGCTATCTACACATTCAATGCAATCCCAATCAAAATTGCACCAGCATTCTTCTCGAAGCTAGAACAAGCAATCCTAAAATTTATCTGGAACCACAAAAGACCCCGAATAGCCAGAGTAATTTTGAAGAAGAAGACCAAAGCGGGAGGCATCACAATCCCAGACTTTAGCCTCCACTGCAAAGCTGTAATCATCAAGATAGCATGCTATTGGCTCAAAAACAGACACATAGACCAATGGAATAGAATAGAAACCCCAGAACTAGACCCACAAAAGTATGGCCAACTCATCTTTGACAAAGCAGGAAAGAATATCCAATAGAAAAAAGACAGTCTCTTTAACAAATGGTGCTGGGAGAACTGGACAGCAACATGCAGAAGGATGAAACTAGACCACTTTCTCACACCATTCACAAAAATAAACTCAAAATGGATGAAGGACCTGACTGTGAGACAGGAAACCATCAAAACCCTAGAGGAGAATACAGGAAAAGACCTCTCTGACCTCACCGCAGCAATTTCTTACTTGACATATCCCCAAAGGCAAGGGAATTAAAAGCAAAAATGAACTATTGGGACATCATGAAGATAAAAAGCTTCTGCAGAGCAGAGGAAACAATCAACAAAACTAAAAGGCAACCAACGGAATGGGAAAAGATATTTGCAAATGACATATCAGACAAAGAGCTAGTATCCAAAATCTATAAAGAACTTACGAAACTCCACACAGGAAAAACAAATAATCCAGTGAAGAAATGGGAAGTTAACATGAATAAACACTTTTCCAAAGAAGACATCCAGCTGGCCAACAACAGGCACATGAAAAGATGCTCAACGTCGCTTCTCATCAGGGAAATACAAATCAAAACCACACTCAGATACCACCTCTCATCAGTCAGGGTGGCTAAAATGAACAAATCAGGAGACTATAGATGCTGGTGAGGATGTGGAGAAACCCTCTTGCACTGTTGGTGGGAACGCAAACTGGTGCAGCCACTCTGGAAAACAGTGTGGAGTTTCCTCAAAAATTAATAATAGACCTACCCTATGACCCAGCAGTAGCACTGCTAGGAATTTACCCACAGGATACAGGAGTGCTGAGGCACAAGGGCACTTGTACCCCAATATTTATAGCAGCACTTCCAACAATAGCCAAATTATGGAAAGAGTCTAAATGTCCATCAAGTGATGAATGGATAAAGAAATTGTGGTTTATATACACAATGGAATACTACTTGGCAATGAGAAAGAATGAAATATGGCCTTTTGTAGCAATGTGGATGGAACTGGAGGCTGTTATGTTAATTGAAAAAAGTCATACAGACTTTTCACTCTTATGTGGATCTGTTTACACTCTTATGTGGATCCTGAGAAACTTAACAGAAGGCCATGGGGGAGAGGAAGGAAAAAAAAGGTTAGAGAGGGCAGGAGCTAAAACATAAGAGACTCTTAAAAACTGAGAACAAATCGTTGGGTGGGTGATGGGTATTGAGGAGGGCACCTGTTGGGATGAGCACTGGGTGTTGTATGGAAACCAATTTGACAATAAATTTCATATTAAAAAAAAATCAAATAGTAAACAATAATCTCCCCAAAAACCGGAGTCCAGGGTCATATGGCTTTCCAGAGAAATTCTACCAAACATCTAAGGAAGAGTTAGCACCTATTCTTTTGAAGTTGTTCCAAAAAAATAGAAATGGAAGAAAAGTTGGAAACTCATTGTATGAAGCCAGCATTAACTTGATTGGAAAACCAAAGACCCCACTAAAAAGGAGACCTAAAGACCAAATTCCCTAATGGACATGGATGCAAAAATACTCAAGACACTTGCCAACCGGATCCAACAGTACATTAAAAGAATTATTCACCACCACCAAGTGGGATTTATATCTGGGTTGCAGGGCCAGTTCAATATCTGCAAAACAAGCAGTGTGATACATCATATCAATAAAAGAAGGACAAGAACGACATGATCTTCTCAATAGCTGCAGAGAAAGCATTTGACAAAATACGCATCCTTTCTTGATAAAAACCCTCAAGAAAGTAGGGATACAAGGATCATACTTCGAGATCATAAAAGCCATAAGTGAAAGAACCGCCACTAATATCCTCAATGGGGAAAAAACCGAGAGCTTTCCCCCTAGGGTCAGGAACAAGACAGGAATGTCCACTCTCACCACTGTTTTTCAACATAGTATTGGAAGTCTTAGCCTTAGCAGTCAGACAATCAGCAAGATACTCTTTGCAGGCAACATGATACTCTATATGGAAAACCCAAAAATTCCACCAAAAACCTTCTGGAACTGATCCATGAATTCAGCAAAATAACAATATAAAATCAGTTCACAGAAATGGGGTGAATTCCTATACATCAATAATGAAGCAACAGAAAGAAAACCAGGGAATTGATCCTATTTACAATTGCACCATAAACCATAAAATACCTAGGAATAAACCCAACCAAAGAGGTGAAAAATCAATACACTGAAAACTATATTAAACTTCTGAAAGAAATTGAAGACACAAAAAAAGGGGAAAATATTCCATGCTCCTGGATTGGAAGAATAAATATTGTTAAAATGTCAATACTACCCATAGCAATTTACATATTTAATGTAATCCCTATCAAGGTAACACCAGCATTCTTCACATAGCTAGAACAAACAATCCTACAATTTGTATGGAACCACAAAAGACCCCAAATACCCAAAGAAATCCTGAAAGAGAAAACCAAAGCTGGAGGCATCACAATCCTGGACTTCAAGATGTATTACAAAGCTGTAATCATTGAGACAGTATGGTACTGGTACAAAAACAGACACTCAGATCAATGGAACAGAACAGAGAACTGAGAAATGGACCCACAAACGTATGGCCAACTAATATTTGACAAAGCAGGAAAGAATATCCAGCGGAATAAAGACAGTCTCTTCAGCAACTGGCGCTGGGATAACTGGACAGCGGCATGCAGAAGAATGAACCTGGGCCACTTTCTTACACCATACACAAAAATAAACTCAAAATGGATGGCAGACCCAAACATAAGACAGGAAGCCATCAAAACCCTAGACGGGAAAGCAGGCAAAACCCCCTTTGACCTCAGCCACAGAAATTTCTTACTCAACATGTCTCCAAAGGCAAGGGCAACAAAAGCAAAAATGAACTATGGGGACCTATTCAAAATGAAAAGCTTCTGCACAGCAAAGGAAATAATTAGCAAAACTAAAAGGCAACCAACAGAATGGGAGAAGATATCTGCAAAGGACATATCAGATAAAGGGTTAGTATCCAAAATCTATAAAGAACTTATCAAACTCAACGCCCAAAAAACCAATAATCCAGTGAAGAAATGGGCAAAAGACATGAATACACACTTCTCCAAAGAAGACATCCAGATGGCTAATAGACACATGAAAAAATGCTCAATATCACTCATCATCAGGGAAAGACAAATTAAAAGCTCAATGAGATATCACCTTACATCTGTCAGAATGGCTAAAATTAACAACTCAGGCAACAACAGATGTTGGCAAGGATGCAGAGAAAGAGGATCTCTTTTGCACTGCTGGTGGAATGCAACCTGGTGCCACCACTCTGGAAAGCAGTGTGGAGGTTTCTCAAAAAATTAAAAACAGAACTACCCTATGACCCAACAGTTGCACTAACAGGTATTTATCCAAGGGATATAGGTGTGCTGTTTCAAAAGAGCACATGCACCCCAATGTTTGTAGCGGTGCTATCAACAATAGCCAAAGTATGGAAAGATCCCAAATGTCCATCAATGGATGAATGGATAAATAAGATGTGACATATATATATATCACATATACATATTGTATATACATATACAATGGAGTATTACTCGGCAATCAAAAAGAATCAAATCTTGCCATTTGCAACTATGTGGATGGAACTAGAGGGCATTATGCTAAGCGAAATTAGTCAGTCAGAGAAAGACAAATATCATATTATTTCACTCATATGAGGACTTTGAGAGACAAAACAGATGAACACAAGGGAAGGGAAGCAAAAATAATAGAAAAACCAGGGAGGGGGACAAAACATAAGAGGCTCTTAAATACGGAGAACAAACAGAGGGTTACTGGAGGGGTTGTGTGGGGGATGGGCTAAATTGGTAAGGGGCATTAAGGAATCTGCCCCTGAAGTCATTGTTTCACTATAGGCTAACTAACTTGGATATAAATTTTAAAAAAAGAAAGAAAGAAAGAAACAGTAGAGACCCACGTGGTAGCGAAAGACCTCTGTAAAAGTCAGGCAGGGCAGACATGGAGTGGTGCTGAACTGCATAGACCTCAGACAGAGCAGAAGCTCAGGTGGACTGGGACTGGGACCATGGTGGTCCCTTTTTCAGAGAACAAGAAGCTTCACCTGGCATCAGGTGCTTGGTAAAGTCATCCATTGTGGATATGGCCAATGTACTTAAAGCCTAGAAGGTGTCATGCCTTGCACCAGGGGCTGTATTTTATGGCCTAGCAGGGAGTAAAGGCATCGACCACTTACATGTAGCAGGAGCATGAGGGCTGGGAACTGAGAAACTGTGGAGTGAAGTGGGTGTATGATGGGATCCCTGCCTGAGCAGGGGATAAGGTGGGGACAAGGAAGGTCTCTGGGAGGAAAGAGGCCTGAAAGATGAGGAGTTAGCTCGATCCCCAGAAGAAAGCACCACAGAGTGGGAAAAGGCACAGTTCATGCAACAAAAGCAAGAAATCCTTTGAAAACCTGAAAACTGCAGCAGGGCTGGGGTACAATACGTGACTGGAGGTGGCTTGGAGGCCAGACTGGGAGGCCCTGCAGACCAGAAAAAGGGAGCCAGGTATTCCTTAAAGGGCAAGAGACCATGGGTGATTCGTCATGCCAAAATTCAAATCAGAGTTTTTACTTTTAAAAGTAAAACAGTCCCTGTTTAAAACAGTCCCTGTTCCTCAGACTGTAAATGAGTGGGTTGAGCATTGGAGTGAGGATGGTGTAGAAGATGGAGGTGGCTTGGTCTCTCTCTCGCTGGTGTTTTAGTGGAGGCCCACTGCATGTAGCTGAACATGGCTCCTCCATAGTACAGACCCACCACGGCCAGGTGGGAGGAACAAGTGGTCAGAGCCTTCTGTTTACCCTCAGTGGAGGGAATCCTAATGACAGCTTCAAGGGCCTGGGCATAGGAAACCACAATGACACCAAGGGGCGGCAGCAGCAGCATGACCACACAGCAAGCATAGATGAGATCCTCAAAGAGCGAGGTGTCAACACATGAGAGGTGCAGCAAGGCAGGGACCTCACAGAAGAAGTGATCCACCTCCAGAGAGTGACAGCAGAGGAAACTTAAGACAATGCCCACATCCATAACACTGTCAGCCACCCCACCCATCCAGGATGCCAGGGCCAGGAGGGAGCAAACCTGCCAGTTCATAAGCACAGGATACTGCAGGGGGTGGCAGACTGCCACATACCAGTCATAGGCCATGATTGCCAAGAGGAAGCACTCTGCTCCTCCTACCATGACCACTAGGAAGACCTGAGTAGAACAGCCACCCCAAGAGATGAACTTATGGCCCAAGAGATTAGCTGCCATCTTGGGCACCACTGTGTTCATCATGATCAGATCCATGATGGAGAGTTGGGTGAGGAAAAAGTACATTGGAGTGTGCAGGTGCCTATTAGCCTGGATGAGCAGGAGAAAGATGTTGCCAACCAGGGCAGCAACAAAGGCCAGAAGGATAAGGGGAAAAAAAAGAGGAAATCATATGTTGAGTAACTGAACGGTCCCAAAAGGATGAAGTCTGATATTGAGGTGCGGCTCCAGAGATCTATGGCTGAGATCCTGAGAACAAAGGAGCAAACAAATGAAACTACTAATCTGGCATCTCCAAATAACCATATTTCTCCTGTTTCTTCTAAAAGACAGAGCCTGACCCTCTGACATGGCCCCACCCTTTCCTCCTGCAGTGAAAATCCATTTTTTCTTCAGCTTCCCTCAGATCCTTATGTACCAAGATTTTATCCTTACTTCTCTCAAAACACAAGGAGCAGAACCCCAGAGGAAGGGAGCCAGTGAATGCAAGGGATAGAGATAAGGGGCTTAAATGACAGGTGAATAGCTATAGATTTAAGACATGGGTTTAAGAGGGGAAGTGAGGTATTGGGAGACAAGAAAGAGAAAGGAGGAGAGAAAAGGGATGACAGGTGTAAGGATAAATGCAAACTAAAAATTAGGAGCACCTGGGTGGCTCAGTCAGTTATGCTCCCAACTCTTGATTTTGGCTCAAGTCATGATCTACTGTTTGTGGGATTGAGCCTCACGTTGGGGGCTCTGCGCTGACACTGAAGAGCCTGCTTAGGATTCTTATTATGCCCCATCTCCCCATTAAAAGAAACAAATAAATAAACATTTATTAAAAAAATAAAAGAAGTGATTACCCCCTCTTAGAGCATTTACTTTAGAAAACTTCTCATTGTAACCTCCTTGTTTCTGCCTTTTATTTAAAACTTTTAAAAACTAAGTAAGCTTCTTGCCAGCTTTCTGATCAAGGAATGTCTTTCTTAAGGACCTAGGATCCATCTCTTTGAAATGTAATCATCAAGGAAGGTAGTGCCCCTATCTCCCAGGCTCTGTGGGAGAGTAGGACCCTAATTCAGCAGGCACCATGCTCTAAGTGGCAAAACCACCTCTTGTCATAAAGTGTGAGAAGTTTATTTTTCCTTTGGATAAAGCCAATTAACTAACACAGATTGCAACCCCATTTACCAGGTGAATCTAAGATGAGCTACGTGTCACAAATGGTACTGTCAAATCCTCTTACTTGAAGACCAGTTCTTGTTTATCTCAAAAGCATATTTGTAATGGGTTGTTACTGCCTGTCTATAAAAGGGTGATATTTCTTCTGTTTTACATTCTCTCAGCAGATTACCTCAGTAATGGGCATCACATTCTGGTTTAATGCTTGTTCAAAAATAAAAATGTTTTCTATGTTGGAAGAAAATTTTCATTTTATTTGTTTGTTTGTTTCCTTATTTATTTATGTGATTTACTTACTGTGTTTCTCCAATACAGGTACTGAAACAGAGCTAAATATTGATTTCAAATGTATCATGAGAATCTCATGATGCCTCTCTGGACATATCCACCACTCTCTTCCTTGGAAAGTAGAGAAGAGACTGGAATATGCCTATCTCCCGGTTGTACACCAGTCACTTCACATAGTGCCAAACCTAGGTTAAGTACTAAGCTAATTAGAACCACTGAATATTCTAAGACACTCTTACTGAATTTACTAATGAAGGGACAGCCAGTGCTCACTCCAGAAATGGTGGAACTCCAGGGGATATCCTTTTTTAAAATTTATTTATTAAGTAAAGATGCCTTGATACCACCCCTGGGTCTCTGGGTCACTGAGTATGAAAAAGGTCCCTATATGTGGATTTTTAAAAGCCTTCCAGGTGATTATGATGGGGAAATAGGTTTACATGCACTGGAATAGGGCCATCTGTGTGCATAACTCTGGCTTTATTTTGGAAGTGGTGAGAAAGCTGTCTAGAGTCAGATCATGGCAGTAGATAGGAAAGTCATAAGACATAGCAAGTTACAGAGACATTCCAGTAAATGGAGCCAGAATACATCTCAGGGATGTAGATTCCAAGATCAGCACAGGCAGGAAAGGAACACAGCCACAGTCACCAGAGTGGCATGGGCACATGTGTGGGAAGGGTCAACAGGTCTGCCTGCTGACTGTGGAGCTCAGTCCAGAGACTAGAGAATGGATAAACAAGGACACAATTTTGCCCAGTTAAACTAGATTACCATCTATCTGGTCTCTGATGCCAACAACTTTTGTCACTTGACATCAAGGAGGTATCTGTGTCCAGTGTAAGTCTCTAGGCTGAAGACTGAAGTCAGAAGAACTTCTCCCACTTCTTGGTCACTTTTAGTATCTCATCTGTCAGGTCTTCCCTCACACCCTTCAGCACCTCCCAACCCCATTCAGCTCACCACAGTTCAGCTTCTGCTCCACCTTGTGAATCTCAGCTGAGATGTGCCAGACCCAAGAACCATGCAAATATCTAATCTTTAGGGCAATGTGTGACCAAATGGTGGCTTGGGAAAGGCTTTACACACACTTTCCTCCAAACTCCAAGGCCCCAAAATAAAAACTTATGGAACTAACCATCCAAGATGTTCTTCTGTTTCTCATAAAACTGACAATGAGCTCATGTCCCAGGTTTATATCTCTAGTTGCATATCAGATGTTTCAGGACACCTAATCCAGCTCATAATGAGCTCAGGGCATAGACAGAATCTCCACACTAAGGAAGAAACCAAAATTAATGAATTGACTTCAGGAAAAAGTTCATTCCCCCATAGCCATAACTCTGAAAAACACCCCAGATTGCATCTAAACAAAGGAAGAAGGCACCTACGGGACATCCCCTGACATATTCACTCACACTTCTCTCAGAGGTCTTCACCCTTACCTCACCCATGGGTGCTGGAAGAGAACATGATCATCACTGAGGGTCAGAGTGAATACCTAAACCTACAATCTGGGAGTTTTGTCATGCATGACAGGAGCCTGGTCAGTTATTCTGCAAAACTTGTACTCCGTTGATGTTCTATTTTATTTGATTGGTCATTCAACAAATACTTACTGAGCACTGTGGACATAAATGAAGACCAGCCAAATGAGGAAAGAAAAGTCTATTCAGAACTTTTATATCAAGGCAGTCAGCCACTTCCACTTGTATTTTGGCAGAGACTCAAAGGTAGAGGAGTGGTTAAACTTTAGAGTGGAAAAAAAGAGAAGCTTCAGGTTTGCTCCAACTGGGAATTGTTGGCATAGGAAAGAAGGAGATAGGTTAACTAAAAGCAGGGTGGTTAGGGACATGTTGGGATTTCTCTGGTTTGTCTTAAGTTGGAAGTGGAGAATTAGGGAAGCTGGAAGTTATTAGCCAAAAATATTAATTTGAGTACTATTGTTACAGAAATTACCGTTTATCTTCCTAGATTTTACTAAAGTTAGAAGTCCGATTTCTTCCAAGTGGACTTATGGCAGGCTGACTTCCTAGGCTGTTTATTATAGATAAGGGGGTTGATTCCTGGACAAATTGCTATAGTTTGTGGGTCAGAGTTCTATTTTTGCGCCATGATCCAGCCATTGTTGGTTTGTATGTTGTATCACAGCAATGTGATGACTTATCCCTGGAAGTAGGAACCTGGAATCTGCATTATTGAGGAATATTTACCAGGTGGTTATTTCTCCCTGAAAAAGCTTGAGAAGCATTGAGAAGAGGATGGGATGACACTGCCTATTATCTCAATTAAGGCTATGTTAGAGGGGTTCCCATGGCTATCTCACAATTCTCATCTATGTCAGCTGAGAGAGGAATCAAAGGAAAGAGCTCAGAACTCATGCTTAAGATGGATCTCCCTGATGTGCTATAATGGCTTCTCAACTACCTTGCTCTGCTCTGAGGTCTCACATTAGGATAGGGTTGTGTTGCTTATTTGATGTTCATTCCTACTTCCAGTGGATGATGCTCCAGCTCAGAAGAGGTTGCCTCGTTTAACATCAAGTTCATCTGATGGATCGACTCATAGGTGAAATCTAAAACAAAGAAGATGGGGAGGAATTCCAGGCTCACCTGCAGTAGGACTAGACATCTGTGGCCTTTCAATGTACTTTGGGGAAATTGACAACATTCTATTAAGGATGAGTTTTGCAGGATTCACCAATTTTCTCTTTTCTTCTCAACCTTGTTATCACTTGTATATCCCAAGAAAGTGTTCAGATTCATGTAATATGATGCATCTCTCTGTGCTTTTCTCTCCTTTGGCTGTGAAAAAGGCCTCCGTCTTTTCAAAATTATTTTTTTCTTCACTTTTAGTTTTTCTCATCTTTCTACTTTTCTGCCCCAATTCTTTTAATATCTACTAGATTATTAAGATCAGTAGAAGAGAAAATAGTCCTTCACATGTTAACCATAACCATTTGTCTTATGTTGGCATACCTGGGACTAGGAATCTAGGCAAGTATTGTATTTGGAAGGTGACCACAGAAAGTAAGTAGAGAAAAGTGGAATGGAAAGGGCCAACACAGGGTCACAAATATGGATGAGTGGGGTTAAGTCCTGTCATGACTTCAGGGAGTGTGCAATACATTCTTGCAAGTTGTTCACAGAACCCAACTCAAAGGGCAAGGAAGCTAGGTCATTTTTCCACCGTCCTATGAATGGGCTGTAGGCTGCTCTCAGGGGTATGAATTCCTCAGCACCACTGGTCTCCCCTGCAGGTGGCTAACCCCACACCCCATCCAGAGAAGACACAGGCAGAATGGCAGGGTGTTTGCAAGATTTGCTGTTGTGTAATGGTACCTTGAATGCCTAGAGACTATGGATGGGGTACTGAGAACATCTACATTTCTGGACTTAAATAAGCATTTTTAAAAGTTTTAAAATTTCCAGCTAGCTACCATAGTGTGTAATATTATTTTCAGGTGTACAATATAGTGATTAAAAACTTTTACACAATACCCAGTGTGCATCACAAGTGTGCTCCTTACTCCTCATCCCATATGTAACCCATTCCCCCAACCACTTCCCTTCTGATAACCATCGGTTTGTTCTCTATAGTTAAGAGTCCACTTCCTGGTTTGCCTCTCTCCCTCTTTTTTTCCTATGATTGTTTTGTTCCTTAAATTCCACATATGCGTGAAATCATATGGTATCTGTCTCTCTCTGACTGACTTATTTTCTTTGCATGATACTCTCTAGCTCCATCCATGTTGTTGTAAATGGCAAGATTTCAATCTTCTTTATGGCTGAGTACTTCTTTATCCATTAATCAATTTTATGGACACTTGAGCTGTTTCCATAATTTGGCTATTGTAAATGTTACTGCTATAAATTTTGAAGTACACAGATTCCTTTCAATTACTGTTTTTGTATTCTTTAGATGAAAACCTAGAAGTGCAATTGCTGGATTATAGGGTATTTCTATTTTTAACTTTTTGAGAACATCCATACTGTTTTCCAGAGTGGCTGCACCAGTTTGCATTCTGACCAACAGTGCAAGAGGGTTCCCCTTTCTCTACATCCTCACCAAAACCTTTTGATTCTTGTGTTATTTATTTTAGCCATTCTGACAGGTTTGAGGTGATATCTCATTACAGTTTTGATTTGCATTTCCCTGGTGATGAATGATGTTGAAATTTTCATGCCTCTGTTGACCATCTGTATGTCTTCTTTGGAAAAAATGTCTATTCACATCTTATGCCCATTTTATAGGATTATTTGTTTTTGGGGTGCTGAGTTTTATAACTATTTTATATATTTTGGATATTATCAGATCCATTTGTAAATATCTTCCCCCATTCTATAGGCTGCTTTTTAGTTTTCTTGTTTCCTTTTCTGTACAGAAACTTGTATTTTGATGTAGTCCCAGTAGTTTATTTTTGCTCTGGTTTTTCTTACCTCAGGAAACATCTAGTAAGAAGTTGCTATGGCCAATATCAAAGAGGTTACTACCTGTGTTCTTCTAGGATTTTAATATTTTACTATCTCACATATAGGTCTTTAATCCATTTTAAATTTATTTTTGTGTATGATATAAGAAAGTGGTCCACATTCATTCTTTTGCATGTTGCTGTCCAGTTTCCCCAACACCATTTGTTGAAGGTAAATCCCCCCCCCCCCACTGGATATTCTTTGCTGCTTGGTTGAAGATTAATTGACCATACAGTTTTGGGTTCCCTTCTGGCTTTTATATTCTGTTCCATTGTCTATTTTTGATCCAAGGCCATGCTGTTTTGCTTACTACAACTTTATAGTATAAACTGAAGTCTGGAATTGTGACGCCTCCAGCTTTCCTTTTGTTTCTCAAGATTACTTTGGCTATTTGGGTTCCATACAAATTTTAGGATTGTTTGTTCTAGGTCTGTGAAAAATGCTGGTGGTATTTTGATAGCGATTGCCTTAAATGTGTAGATTGTTTTGGGTAGTATGGACAGTTTAACAATATTTGTTCTTCTAATCAATGAGCATGGAACATCTCCATTTCTTTGTGTCAGCTTCAATTTCTTTCATTAGTGTTTTATACTTTTCAGAATACAGGCCTTTCATCTCTTTGGTTAGGTTTCTTCCTAGGTATCTTATGGTTTTTGGTAAAGCTGTATATGGGATAGATTCCTTGATTTCTCTTTCAGCTGCTTAATTATTGATATATAGATGTGCAACAGATTTTTATATGTTGATTTGTATCCTGTGAATTTACTGAATTTATGTATCAGTTCTAGCAGTTTTCCGTGGATTCTTTAAGGTTTTCCATATACATATCATGTCATCTGCAAATAGTGAAAGTTTTACTTCTTCCTTACCAAAGTGGATGACTTTTATTTCTTTTAGTTGTCTGGTTTTTGTGACTAGGACTTCCAGTATTATGTTGAATAATTATGGAGATTGTGGATATCCCTGTTTTGTTTATGACAATAGAGGAAAGGCTCTTAGTTTTTTCCCCAGTGAGGATGACATTAGCTGTGGGTTTTCAAAGATGGCCTTTGGTTTATTTTATTTTATTTTTTATTTTTATTTTTTTCCTTTTTTTAATAAATGAAATTTTTTGTCAAATTGGTTTCCATACAACACCCAGTGCTGATCCCAAAAGATGCTCTCTTCAATACCCATCACCCACCCTCCCCTCCCTCCCACCCCCCATCAACCCGCAGTTTGTTCTCAGTTTTTAAGAGTCTCTTATGCTTTGGCTCTCTCCCACTCGAACCTCTTCTTTTTTCCCTTCCCCTCCCCCATGGATTCCTGTTAAGTTTCTCAGGATCCACATAAGAGTGGAAACATATGGTATCTGTCTTTCTCTGTATGGCTTATTTCACTTAGCATCACACTCTCCAGTTCCATCCACGTTGCTACAAAGGGCCATATTTCGTTCTTTCTCATTGCCCTGTAGTACTCCATTGTGTATATAAACCACAATTTCTTTATCCATTCATCAGTTGATGGACATTTATGCTCTTCCAATAATTTGGCTATTGTTGAGAGTGCTGCTATAAACATCGGGGTACAAGTGCCCCTATGCATCAGTACTCCTGTATCCCTTGGGTAAATTCCTAGCAATGCTATTGCTGGGTCATAGGGTAGGTCTATTTTTAATCTTTTGAGGAACCTCCACACTGTTTTCCAGAGCGGCTGCACCAGTTTGCATTCCCACCAACAGTGCAAGAGGGTTCCTGTTTCTCCACATCCTCTCCAGCATCTATAGTCTCCTGATTTGTTCATTTTGGCCACTCTGACTGCCGTGAGGTGATATCTGAGTGTGGTTTTGATTTGTATTTCCCTGATGAGGTGCGATGTTCAGCATCTTTTCATGTGCCTGTTGGCCATCCGGATGTCTTCTTTAGAGAAGTGTCTATTCATGTTTTCTGCCCATTTCGTCACTGCGTTATTTGTTTTTTGGGTGTGGAGTTTGGTGAGCTCTTTATAAATTTTGGATACTAGCCCTTTGTCCGATGTCATTTGCAAATATCTTTTCCCATTCCTTTGGTTGCCTTTTAGTTTTGTTGATTGTTTCCTCTGCTCTGCAGAAGCTTTTTATCTTCATGAGGTCCCAATAGTTCATTTTTGCTTTTAATTCCCTTGCCTTTGGGGATGTGTCAAGTAAGAAATTGCTGCGGTGAGGCCAGAGAGGTCTTTTCCTGTACTCTCCTCTAGGGTTTTGATGGTTTCCTGTCTCACAGTCAGGTCCTTCATCCATTTTGAGTTTATTTTTGTGAATGGTGTAAGAAAGTGGTCTAGTTTCATCCTTCTGCATGTTGCTGTCCAGTTCTCCCAGCACCATTTGTTAAAGAGACTGTCTTTTTTCCATTGGATGTTCTCTCCTGCTTTGTCAAAGATGAGTTGGCCATACTTGTGTGGGTCTAGTTCTGGGGTTTCTATTCTATTCCATTGGTCTATGTGTCTGTTTTTGTGCCAATACCATGCTGTCTTGATGATGACAGCTTTGTAGTAGAGGCTAAAGTCTGCGATTGTGATGCCTCCCGCTTTGGTCTTCTTCAAAATTAATTTGGCTATTCAGGGCCTTTTGTGGTTCCATATGAATTTTAGGATTGCTTGTTTTAGCTTCGAGAAGAATGCTGGTGCAATTTTGATTGGGATTCCATTGAATGTGTAGATAGCTTTGGGTATTATTGACCTTTTGACAAATTTATTCTTCCAACCCATGAGCACGGAATGTTTTTCCATTTCTTTATATCTTCTTCAATTTCCTTCATAAGCTTTCTATAGTTTTCAACATACAGATCTTTTACAACTTTGGTTAGGTTTATTCCTAGGTATTTTCTGCTTCTTGGTGCAATTGTGAATGGGATCAGTTTCTTTATTTCTCTTTCTATTGCTTCATTATTGGTGTATAAGAATGCAACTGATTTCTGTACATTGATTTTGTATCCTGCAACTTTGCTGAATTCATGTAGCAGTTCTAGCAGACTTTTGGTGGAGTCTGTCGGGTTTTCCATGTAGAGTAACATGTCATCTGCAAAAAGTGAAACTTTGACTTCATCTTTGCCAAATTTGATGCCTTTGATTTCATTTTGTTGTCTGATTTCTGATGCTAGAACTTCCAACACTATGTTAAACAACAGTGGCAAGAGTGGACATCCCTGTCGTGCTCCATATCTCAGGGGGAAAGCTCTCAGTTTTTCCCCATTGAGGATGATATTAGCTGTGGGCTTTTCATAAATGGCTTCTATGAGGTTTCTGTATGTTCCAACTTTCTCAAGGGATTTTATTAAGAAAGGACGCTGTATTTTGTCAAATGCTTTTTCTGCATCTAGTGACAGTATTATATGGTTCTTATCCTATCTTTTATTAATGTGATGTATCACAGTGATTGATTTGTGAATGTTGAACTAGCCCTGCAGCCAAGGAGTGAATCCCACTTGATCATGGTGAATAATTCTTTTTATATGCTGTTGAATTCGATTCGCTAGTATCTTATTGAGAATTTTTGCTTCCATATTCATCAGGGATATTGGCCTGTAGTTCTCTTTTTTGCTGGGCCTTTGTCTGGTTTGGGAATCAAAGTAATGCTGGCTTCATAAAATGAGTCTGGAAGTTTTCCTTCCCTTTCTATTTTTTAGAACAGCTTGAGAAGGATAGGTATTAACTCTGCTTTAAATGTCTGGTAGAATTCCCCAGGGACGACATCTGGTCCAGGACTATTATTTGTTGGGAGATTTTTGATAACTGATTCAATTTCTTCACTAGTTATGGGTCTGTTCAAATTTTCTATTTCTTCCTGTTTGAGTTTTGGTAGTGTGTGGGTGTTTAGGAATCTGTCCATTTCTTCCAGGTTGTCCAGTTTGTTGGCATATAATTTCTCACAGTATTCCCTGATAATTGCTTGTATTTCTCAGGGATTGGTTGTGATAAATCCATTTTCATCCATGATTTTATCTATTTGGGTCCTCTCTCTTTTCTTTTGGAGAAGACTGACCAGAGGTGTATCAATTTTGTTTATTTTTTTATTTAAAAAAAATTTTAATGTCCATTTATTTTTGAGAGAGAGAGAGAGAGAGAGAGAGAACACAGGAGGGGAGGGGCAGAGAGAGAGGGAGACACAGAAACTGAAGCAGGCTCCAGGCTCTGAGCTGTCAGTACAGAGCCTGACGCAGGGCTCGAACTCATGAACTGTGACATCGTGACATGAGCTGAAGTCAGAGGCTTAACCGACTGAGCCACCCAGGTGCCCCAATTTTGTTTATTTTTTCAAAAAACCAACTCTTGGTTTCATTGGTCTGCTCTACTGGTTTTTGTTTTTGTTTTTTTTAATTGTATAGTGTTTATTTTTGCTCTGATCTTCATTATATGCTTTCTTCTGCTGGGTTTGGGGTGTCTTTGCTGTTCTGCTTCCAGTTCCTTTAGGTGTGCTGTTAGATTTTGTATTTGGGATTTTTCTTGTTTCTTGAGATAGGCCTGGATTGCAATGTATTTTCCTCTCAGGACTGCCTTTGCTCCATCCCAAAGCGTTTGGATTGTTGTATTTTCATTTTCATTTGTTTCCATATATTTTTTAATACTTCCCTAATTGCCTGGTTGACCCATTTGTTTCATAGTAGGATGTTATTTAACCTCCATGCTCTTGGAGGTTTTCCAGACTTTTCCCTGTGGTTGATTTCAAGTTTCACAGCATTGTGATCTGAAAGTGTGCATGGTATGATCTCAATTCTTTTATATTTATGGAGGGCTGGTTTGTGACCCATTATGTGACCTATCTTGGAGAATGTCCATGTCCACTCAAGAAGAAGTATATTCTGCTGCTTTGGGATGCAGAGTTCTAAATATATCTGTCAAGTCCATCTGGTCCAATGTATCATTCACGGCCCTTGTTTCTTTATTGATCCTGTGTCTAGATGATCTATCCATTGTTGTAAGTGGAGTATTAAAGTCCCCTGCAATTACCCCATTCATATCAATAGGGTTGCTTATGTTTGTGATTAATTGTTTTATATATTTGGGGGCTCCCGTATTTGGCACATAGACATTGACAATTTTTTAGCTCTTCCTGATGGATAGACTCTATAATTATTATGCCCTTCTTCATCTCTTGTTACAGCCTTTAATTTAAAGTCTAGTTTGTCTGATATAAGTATGGCTACCTCAGTTTCTTGTGACTCCCAGTGGCTTGATAGATAGTTCTCCATCCCCTCACTTTAAGTCTGAAGGTGTCCTCAGGTCTACAATGAATCTCTTGTAGACAGCAAATAGGTGGGTCTTATTTTTCTTTATATCTATTCTGATACCCTATGTCTTTTGGTTGGAGTATTTAGTCCATTCACATTCAGTGTTATTATGAAAGATATGGGTTTAGAATCATTGTGTTAACTGTGCCTTTCATGCTTGTAGTGTTGTCACTGGTACCTTGTGGTCCTTGCAACATTTCACTCACATAGTCCCCCTTAGGATCTCTTGTAGGGCTGGTTTAGTGGTGATGAATTCCTTCAATTTTTGTTTGGGAAAACCTTTATTCTCCTTCTATTCTGAGTGACAGGCTTGCTGGATAAAGTATTCTTGGCTGCATATTTTTCCTCTTCATCACATTGAAGATTTCCTGACATTTTTATGGCCTGCCAACTTTCAGTAGATAGGTCTGCTACTACTCGTATGTGTATATTTTTGTATTTAAGGCCTGTTTATCCCTAGCTGCTTTCAGAATATTCTCTTTATCCTTGTATTTTGCCAGTTTCACTATGATATGTCATGTAGAATATGAATTCAAGTTACATCTGAAGGGAGTTCTCTGTGCCTGTTGGACTTGAATGTCTGTTTCCTTGCCCAGATCGGGGAAGTTCTCAGCTATGATTTGTTCAAGTGCACCTTCAGCCCCTTTTCTCTTTCTCTTCTTCTGGAATTTCTGTGGTACAGATAGTGTTCCGTTTGATTGCATCACTTAGTTCTCTAATTCTCCCCTCTTGATCCTGGATTTTTTATTTCTCTTTTTCTCAGCTTCCTCTTTATCCATAAGTTTATATTCTAATTCACCTATTCTCCCTTCTTCTTCTTCTTCAATCCATTCTGTGGCCACCTCCATTTTATTATGTACCTCATTTGTAGCATTTTTTAATTCATCATAACTATTTTTTAGTTCCTTGATCTGGGAAGTAATAGATTCTCTGCTGTCTTCTATGCCTTTTTCAAGCCCAGCAATTAATCTTATGACTATTATTCTAAATTCTTGTTCATTTGTATTGCTTACATCTGTTTTGATCAATTCTTTAGCTGTCACTTCTTCTTGGAATTTCTTTTCTGGGTAATTTTTCCATTTTGTCATTTTGTCTAGTTTTCTGTTGCTTATGAGTTTTAAGTGCTTGTTATGTGCTCTGCACCTTTCAGCACTGGTATATTAAAGGGAGGTCATATTATGTCCAGGGCCTAGCCCTTCAGGAGGTGTTTTTTTGGAGAGTGTTATTTGCTCTCTGTTGTTGTGACTTTATTTCTCTACTCATAGTGATGTTTTGGGCCTTCCACCAGGTGTGCTTTGATTTGTTCCTTGAAGCAGCCCTGGAAAGGAAAACAGACAAAAAAACAGGAAACAAAGACACACAAACACACAGACAAAACAGACAACACACACACACACACACACACACACACACACACACAAAGTCCAAAAGGAAAAACCAGTTCAAAAGCAGAAACACCAGCTACAATAAAGAACAGGGTGGGGGCGGTGCTGATGGAAGACCACATACAAACAGAGAAATGACAGGGGCAGGGACAAAGAGAGAATAAACATTGACCAGGCAGAGAGACTAAATGGCTTAATCCAGAGAGAGAGAGAGAAAGGAAAATAAAGAAGGACGTGGCAACAGAAAAACAAAGATAGTTACCCAGGCAGAGAAACTATATGGCTTAATTATTCCAGAGAGAGAAAGGAAAGTACAGAAGGAGATGTAGAACATGTATCAAGGGAATGGATTAAATATTTCTGCCTAAATAAGCCAACAACCAGAGTAACCAGCCTAGAGGAGGGAAAAGATAGGAAGGGAGAATATGTGTAAATAACAAGAATTGTCCTGGAATTAATCCAGGCTATACAGCATCACTGGTCTGGATGATGGAGCTGTCTGGTTGCACAGCATCTATCTGGCTCATGCAGATACGCAGTTACCCAGTGAAGAAGGGCGTGGTTTGGTGTAGGCTGGTCCCACCTTCATAATGGTCCAGGGACCAATTCCTGGGGCCCCACTTTGGTGATGGTGGTGGAGAAAAATGGTGATTCCCCAGTCTCTTCGCCATGAACCCAGTGGACTCCATTTGAGTTGTCCTCACTCTTCTGAGAGTGCAGACAGGGTGGTCTTTCTCACTCCACTGACTCCCTTGACCTGGCGCTTGGCTAGGATTCAAACCTGCTCCATGCACTGTGGCACTGGGGACGTGCCTCTCTGTGCTGCTTGATATGCGGTCCTGGCTGGCTTTGTCAGTGTGGCAGCACTCCAGGGAAGGGACTGCTTTCTCCTACTGTGGACTGCACCCCTGACCTACCACCAAACTGGGAGCTGGCTCTCCTCCTCCTCAGGTGCGCGAATGGGGCAGCTGGCCCCAGTCGGAAGAAAGCCCTTCAGTCAGAGATGGGATCCCTCTCAGTCCCAGTTGAGGTTTATCTCTTGTTCAGATACAGTCGTATGCTTCCCAAGCCACCCTTTCTCTTCCTTTGTCTCTACACAAAAGGGGATCCCTCCTCTCATGCCTATGTGACCCATTTTATCTTCCTCAATTTACCATCACCCACCTATAGCCCCTCAAAGATGTCCTGGTGTCTCCCTTTTAGACTCAGTCTCTTTTCCTCCTAGACTCTTGGGGTTCAAAGTCTTTTGGCTTCAACACTTCTTTTTTTGAGAGACATGGGAAGTACAGATCACTCTACTTCTCCACCATGTTGGCTTTCCTCTTTCTCTCCTCTTTTCTTTTTGATAAGTCTGGCTACAGGTTTATCAGTTTGTTAATTTTTTCAAAATTCAAAGTCTTCTCAAAATTCAAAATTTTCAAAATTGGTTTTATTGGTCTGCTTTATTATTTTTTAGTTTCTATATCATTTATATCATCCCTAATCTTCATTATTTCCTTTCTTCTGTTGCCTTTAGGCTTTGTTTGTTGTTCTTTTTCTAGCTCTTGTAGGTGTAACATTAGGTTATTTACTTGAGATTTTTCTTGCTTCTTAAGGTAGACCTGTATTGCTATGTATTTCCCTTTTAGGACCACTTTTGCTGCATCCTAAAGGTTTTGGAATATTGCATTTTCATTTTCATTTGTTTCGATGTACTTTATTTTATTGCTTCTTTGATTTCCTGGTTGACACATTCATTGTTTAGTAGGATGTTCTTTAACCTCCATGTATTTGTGGTCTTTCCAGATATTTTCTTGTGATTGACTTCTAGTTTCATAGGGTTGTGGCCATAAAAGAAGGGTTGGGGAAATGGGTGGGAGGGGCATTGAGGAGGTCACTTGTTGGGATGAGCACTGGGTGTTGTATGTAAGCGATGAATCTTGGGAATCTATTCCCAAGGCCAAGAGCACACTGCATACACTGTATATTAACTAACTTGACAATAAATTACATTAAAAAAAAAGAAATACGGTTTCAAAGATTTTAATCTTCTTGAATTTGTTGCAGCTT
This sequence comes from Neofelis nebulosa, assembly GCF_028018385.1. Lineage (NCBI taxonomy): Eukaryota > Metazoa > Chordata > Mammalia > Carnivora > Felidae > Neofelis > Neofelis nebulosa. Next base: position 151,279,727 of record NC_080782.1, on the reverse strand, counting down.
GTTTTGTGGGCTAATATATGATTTATTCTGGAGAATGTTCCATATGCACTGGAAAAGAATGTGTATTCTGCTGTTTTAGGATGAAATATTCTAAACATATCTGTTAAGTCCACCTAGTCCAGTGTGTCATTCAAAGGCATTGTTTCCTTGTTGATTTTCTGCTTAGATGATCTGTCTATTGATGTAAGTTGGTGTTAAAGTCCCCTACTATTATTGTATTACTATTGATTTCTTCCTTTATGTCTTTTATTAATTTATATATTTTGGTGCTTCCATATTAGGTGCATCAATACTTAGAATTGCTATATCTTTTTGTTGCATTTTCCCCTTTATGATGGTATAGTGCCCTTCTTCTAAAAACATTTTTTTATGTTTATTTATTTTTGAGAGAGAGAGAGAGAGAACACACAAGTGCAGGAGGGGCAGAGAGAGAGGGAGACACAATCAAAAGCAGGCTCCAGGCTCCAAGCTGTCAGCACAAAGGCTAATGCGAGTCTCAAACCCATGAACCATGATATCATGACCTGAACCAAAGTCGGACACTTAACTGACTGAGCCACCCAGGAGCCTCTATAGTGCCCTTCTTTATCTTCTGTTACAATCTTTGTTTTAAAGTCTAGGGCGTGTGGGTGGCTCAGTCGGTTGGTCATCTGACTTAGGCTCAGGTCATGATCTCACCATCCATGATTTTGAGCCCTGTGTTGGGCTCTGTGCCAACAGCTCAGAGCCTGGAGCCTGATTCAGTTTCTGTGTCTCCCTCTTTCTCTCTGCCCCTCCCCCCACTCACACTCTGTCTCCGTCTCTCTCTCAAAAAAAAAAATTTAAAAAACAAAAAATAAAAAATAAAGCCTAGTTTTTTTGATGTAAGTATTGCTACTCCAGCTTCTCTTAACATCCATTTGCATGGTAAATATTTCTCCATCTCCTCACTTTTTATCTGAATGTGTCTTCAAGTATAAATGAGTCCCTTGTAGGCACTGTATTCATTGGTATTTTTTTAAATCCATTATGATACCCCATACCTTTTGATTGGAGCATTTAGTCCACTTACACTCAGAAATTATTGATAGATATGTATTTATTGCCAATTTCTGCTTGTTTTGTCATTGTTTCTGGAGATTTTCTCGGATCCTTTCTTGTCATTGTCACTTTTGTTCTCTCCTTTGCACTCAAAGAATCCTTCATAATAATTCTTTCAGCCTGGTTCAGTGGTCACAAACTCCTAGCTTTTGTTTGTCTGGGAAACTCTTTATCTCTCCTCTATTCTGAATAATAGCCTTGTTGGATAGAGTATTCTTGACTGCAGATTTTCCTGTTCAGGACTTTGAATATATAATGCCACTCCCTTCTGGCTTACCAAGTTTCTTTTGAGAAATCTTCAGCTAGACTTGTGGGTTTTCCCTTGTAATTTCAGGATTTCTTTTGTTCTGCTGCTTTTAAGATTTTTTTCTGTGTCACTATATTTTGCGAAATTTAGATACAATATGCTTTGGTTTGGGCTGCTTTTGTTGAATTTGATGGGAGTTCTCTGTGCCTCATGGATTTGCATTTCTGTTTCCATCTCCAAGTTATGGAATTTTTCAACTATAATTTATTCAAATAAATATTCTACCCCTTTTTCCCTGTCTTCTTCTGGCACTCTTATAACATGAATGTTATTGTGTTTAATGGAGTCACTGAGTTCCTTAAATCTGTATTTGTGTTGCATAATTTTTTCTTTCTTTCTTTTTTTTGTTCAGCTTTGTTACTTTCCATTATTTTGTCTTTCAAGTCACTAATTCATTCCTCTGATTCTTCCAGCCTGCTTTTCATTGCATCAATCCTGTTTCTAATCACTTTTATTGCATTTTTCATCTCTTATTGATACTTTTAACCTCTTTTATCTCTGTGGTAAGGGTCTCACTGATGTCTTCTATCCTTTTCTCAAGCCCAGTGAGTAGCCTTATGATTGTTGCTTTGAATTCTCCATCAAGCGTGTTATTTATATCTGTTTGCTTAGATTTCTATCAGTGGTCTTATCCTGTCCTTTCATTTGTGTTAAATTCCTGTGACTTGGCATTTTTTCTAAGTCTCTGCCTTCTTCTTTGTGTTACAAAAGCCAGTTATGTCTCCTGCTCCTGAAAGTAATGGCTTTATGAAGAAGAGTTCATATATGTGTCCAGGACCTGGGTGCTTCAGGGAGTGCTTCCAGTGTATGCTGTATGGACTCTGATCTTGTGTTTTGGTAGCTCTATCCTTCTGGCCAGTCATCTGCAGAGAATCTCTTTGCCTACTGTGGGCAGTGTTTTGTCCCTGGCCTGAATGTAGTGAGTTTTAGCTAAGTATGTTCTTGTCTGCTTATGAAATGAGACTTGTCAGTACTGCCACCAGAACTGAGGCCCTACCAAACTCTCTGATCAGTAGATGTGGTGTGGGCATAGGTTTGTGGTGGTCTTCTGGGACTGAGGAAAGCATGACTGAGAAAGGGCTCCCATTGGAGCACAGGGTGTTGGGGCTTGGTGTAAGCACATTATGCAGCCAGTGCTATCAGTGCACTGCTTCCCACAGGTGGTTCTATGTTGAGTGGTGGGGGAGGAAAATGGTGCTGGCCAGCTCCTTTGTTCCTGGAGAAGCATCTTCATGAATACTTCATTTCAGGGACATTCTCTGAAGAAAGCAAATAATCTCTCCCCTATGTGCCCAGGAATTCTTCAGATCACTTTTCTGTGTTTTCTTCCCTGATGTTGTTTGCCTGTCTTCTCTCCGGGAGCAGTGTAATGCCCTCAATACTTTATCCCAGCCAAGCCCATTGACCTTTAAAACTCCATGCTTTAAGCCATGATGGTTGCAAGAATTCACATATTCAACCCCTCTCATTTTCCAAGCCATTGGCTTTCGGAAATGTTATCCTCGTGCATTCCCCTGATTGCTTCTCTCTCTCTCTTTCTCTGTAACCACAGCTGCAAACACTGTGATCCAAACATAGGTGATTTTCCAAACACCTGTGATCCATTTCTCCCCCAAACCACATCTCCATACTTCTTACCTTCTTCAAAATGGCCTCTTCTCTCCCTTTAGTTGGGAAGTTTGTTCTGTCAGCTTTCAGGTTGATTTCTAGGATGTTAAGGATGATTTGATAGTTATCTAGTTGTGTTCATGGAACGAGGCAAGCCTAGTGTCCACTTTGCTGCATCTCCCCTTCTTCTAAATCAGTATTTGTGTCTTTCCTGATTATGCTAAATGTTGTTACTTTGGAGGTATTTTGTTTTAAATGTCCTTTAAGCACAAAAAAATAGGAGGCGCCTGGGTGGCTTAGTCTGTTAAGTGTCTGGCTTCAGCTCAGGTCATGATCTCATGGTTTGTGAGTTCGAGCCCCCCCCCCCATACATCTCTGGGTTTTTTTGTTTTTGTTTTTAATTTTTTTAACGTTTATTTATTTTTGAGAGAGACAGAGAATGAGTTGGGGAGGGGCAGAGAGAGACACACACACAGAATCTGAAGCAGGTTTCAGGCTCTGAGCTGTCAGCACATAGCCCAACGCAGGGCTCAAACCCGTGAGCCATGAGATCACGATCTGAGCCAAAGTTGGCTGCCTAACCAACTGAGGCACCCAGGTGCCCCAAGCCCCCCATACATCTCTGTGATGACAGCTGGGAGCCTGGAGCCTGTTTTGGATTCTCTGTCTCCATGACATTGCAAACTGCAGGATTTCATTTTTTGATTATGAGTATATATGAATATTCTATATTCATATATATATATACACACACATACACATTATTTATATTTACACACACATTATATACACATGTACCACATCTGCTTTATCCATTCATCAGTCTATGGACACTTGGGCCATCTCTATAGTTTGGCTAGTGTTGATAATGCTGCTACATACATTGGTGTGCATGTATCCCTTCAAGTCTGTATTTTTGTATCATTTGGGTAAATACCTAATAGTGCAATTGCTGGATCATTGGGTAGTTCTGTTTTTAGTTTTTTGAGGAACCTCCATACTGTTCTCCAAAGTCGCTGCACCAGTTTGCATTCCCACCAACAATACAAAAGTGTTTCCTTTTGTCTGCATCCTCGCCAACATCTGTTGTTTCTTGTGTTATTAATTTTAGCTCTTCTGACAGGTGTGAGGTTTTGCTTTGTTATTTCCCTGATAATGAATGATGGCATTTTTTTTTTCACGTGTCTGTTTACCATTTGGATGTCTTCTTTGGAAAAGTGTCTATTCATGTCTTTTGCCCATTTCTTAATGAGGTTGTTTGGTTTTGGGGTGTTGAGTTTGATAAGTTCTTTATAGAACTTTATAGAATTAACCCTTTATCAAATGTCATTTCAAACATCTTCTCACATTCGGAAGTCTGCTTTTTTTATTTTTTAAATGTTTTTTATTTATTTTTGAGAGAGAGGCAGAGATAGAGCAAAAGCAGGGAAGGGGCACAGAGAGAGAAAACGGGGCTTGAACTCATGAATCATGAGATCATGACTTGAGCTGAAGTTGGAGGCTTAACCAACTGAGCCACCCAGGTGCCCCTGAAGACTGCTTTTTAGTTTATTGACTATTTACTTCAATGTGCAGAAGGTCCCAATAGTTTATTTTTGCTTTTGTTTCCCTTGCCTCAGGAAACATGTCTAGAAAGAAGTTGCTGTGGTTGATGTCAAAGAGGTTACTGCCTGTATTCTCCTCTAGGATTTTGATGGTTTTCTGTCTCACATTTAGTTCTTTAATCCATTTCAAATTTATTTTTGTAAATGGTGTAAGAAAGTGGTCCAGTTTCATTCTTCTGCATGTCACTATACAGTTTCCTAACACCATTTGCTGAAGACATTGTCTTTTTTTTCCATTGGATATTCTTTCCTGCTTTATCAAAGATGGGTTGGCCATAGCTGTGGGTCCATTTCTGAGTTTTCTATTCTGTTCCATTGATCAATGGGTCTGTTTTTGTGCCAGTACCATACTATCTTGATGACTACAGCTTTGTAATATAACTGGAAATACGGAATCATGACACCTCCAGTTTTGTTTTTCTTTTTCATGATTGCTTTGTATATTCAGGGTCTTTGGTTCCACACAAACTTTAGGATTTTTTGATCTAGCTCTGTGAATAATGCTCGTGGTATTTGATATGGATTGCATTAAATGTGTAGATTGCTTTGGGTAATATAGACATTTTGACAAAGTTTTTTCTTCTACTCTATGAGAATGGAATGTTTTTCCATTTCTTTGTGTCCTCTTCATTATCTTTCATAAGTCTTCTATAGTTTTCAGAGTACAAATCTTTTACCTCTTTAGTTAGGTTTATTTTTAAGCATCTTATTGTTTTTAGTACAATTGTAAATAGGATTGATTCTTTAATTTCTTTTTCTATTGTTTAATTATTGGTTTACAGAAATACAACACATTTCTGCACACTGGTTTTATATCCTATGATTTTGCTGAATTCCTATATCAGTTCTAGCAGTTTTCTGGTAGTCTTTTGGTTTTTTACATAAAGTATCATGTCATCTGCAAATAGTGAAAAGTTGAATTCTTCCTTGCCAATTTCTATGCTTATTTCTTTTTGTTGTCTGATTACTGAGGCTAAGACTTCCAGTACTATGTTAAATGGTAATGGTGAGAGTGAACATCCTTGTATTGTTCCTGACTGTAGGGGAAAGGCTCTCAGCTTTTCCCCATGAGGATGATATTAGCTGTCGGTCTTTCATTATGTCCTTTATTATGTTGATATATGTTCTATCTATCCCTACTTTGTTGAGGATTTTTAACAAGAATGATGCTGTATTTTGTCAAATGTTATTTCTACATCTATTGACAAGATCATATGGTTCTTATCTTTTATTAATGTGATGTATCATGTTGACTGAGTTGTGAATACTGAACCACCCCTGCAGCCCAAAAATAAATCCCATAATTCTTTTGTTTACTGTTGAATGATTTCCTATTATCTTTTTGAGAATTTCTGCATACAGATTCATTAAGGATGTTGGCCTCTAGTTCTCCTTTTCAGTTGGGTCTTTGGTTTAAATCAATTTACTCTTCAACTAGCTCCAGTCTGGACTTTATCCCAACTATGGCATTTTTAATTTTTTTTTTCAAATTTTTTCAAACTCTAGTTGGTTAACATATAGTGTAATATTGGCTTCATAAAACTGTGCCATTTTTGATTTAGAAGTCAGATGGCTTCATCTTTTCGAAATTCATCATTCAACTCCACTCCACCCATCTCCATGAGAATTTCTACCCTTCCCCTTCTACCAGGGTCAAAAATTGGTACAAAGTACCTCTACTATCTTTCTGCCCAGCCCATGCTGCCAACCCTCAGTCCATGACAGAGGTTGGCTGTGGCCTGAAGAGATTCAAGACAGTGAGAGAGGCAAGGGGAAGACACTAAGCTTTGCCCAACTCTCATTCCATGGTACAGAAATCACAATAGGAGGAACCCTTTTGGTGTAAAAGCTGATGAATACCAAAACAAATTCACATTTAAATATAATTTTCCATGAGAAATAAAACCTTGTCACCATCTTGCAAAAGCACCACTCAGGATTTATCAAGAGTGATAACATTTCTGTTTAAGATGATTTCTGATTAGAGATGCCTGGATGGCTCAGTTGGTTGGGCATTGGACTTCAATTCAGTAGTTCATGAGTTTGAACCCCGCTTTGAGCTCTCTTCTGTCAGTGCAGAGCCTGCTTGGGATCCTCTGTCTCTCTGTCCCTCTGTCTGTCTGTCTCTCTCTGTGTGTGTCTCTGCCCCTCCCCTGCTTGTGCTTTCTCTCTTTCAAAAATAAGTAAACATTTAAAAAAATAATAATAAAAAAAGAGGGACACCTGGGTGGCCCAGTCAGTTAAGCATCCAACTTCAGCTCAGGTCATATTCTCATGGTTCAAGCCCCGCATTGGGCTTTGTGCTGACAGCTCAGAGCCTGGAGCCTGCTTCAGATTCTGTGTCTCACTCTCTCTCTGCCCCTCCCCCACTTTCACTCTGTCTGTCTGTCTCTCAAAAATAAACATTAAAAAAGAAATTTAAATAAATAAAATAAAATAAAATAAAAAATAAAGATGCTTTCTGATTAACTAGGGTGTTATCTCAAATTCAACACTGGGTGAATAAAAGGAAATGAGTAACATACGAACATAAGCCAGCTTATTTGACTGTAGCTCAAGTAAAAAAAAATCTTGATTTTCCAGTGCAAGCTAAGCCTGAAACTATGCTCCATGTATTATTGGCTGTTCTGAATTCACAGTCTCCTGTAAGCACCCTGGAAATAGACTCCAGGCACACTTAGAGGTCTTGTGGCACATACCCATTTCCATGTTATGTCTTCCTCTATCTCATAATCCTAACCTTAGAAACACCACCAAGAACTATAAAAGATAGGTTTGAAGATGTAAGTAATGTCTATAAGTTTGATATGAAGTTCATATCTGGAAGAGGGGAGGAGCTTGGGAAGATGGCCGAGACCCTGAGTTCACCCCACCCCAGGTTTTCAACCAGATATCATCCACATCCAAGTCAATAACTGAGAGAGTGATCTGAAGACTGGAGGAACAAACTCCACAACTCAATATAGAGAGGAAGCTGCAAGTGAGAGCTTTAAGAAGGTCTGAAAGGTGGAGGAAGGCTGTCCACAGGAGGGAGAGAGCTCCGCCCATGGAGAGGGTAGAAAAATGGTTCCTCACACCAGGGAGCTCACCCAGGGAAGAGTAATCCCCATAATGTTTGGTTTTGAAAACGAGATAGGCTGAAATCCATGACTTTGTATAACCAGTGGGACTTGGAGTTTGGAGCATCAGAGGTCAGCACTCAGCACTGGGTGAGCTAGGAGGGCAATTGATACCTGGGTCACTTCCCTTAAAGAGACAGCAGCTTGCACAGAGAGGCAACATAAAAACAGCAGTTTACATGACACCAGGCACAAATGGGAGACAAATCTGTTCATCTGATTTTGGAGAATGTTGAAGAACTTCACTGAAAATGATGGAGCAGAAAAGAACCATTTTTCTCCCCTGCCCCCAGCATAAATACACAGCTACCAGCAGGAAGCAGAAATGCACATAAAGCTGTTGCCTGGCCTGTTGGCAGTGCACCATGCCCACAAGTTAAGGACTAGCCCACTCCAAGATTGTTGGCCTCAGCCCTGGGTTCAGGCCAAATTTTGTTAAAGTTGCATGTGCACCCTGAATAGCCACCCTGTGCACACCTTGTGCACACCCCACCCTCACACACCATCCCCAGCCACCAGGTGCCCAACTGCCACTGCACACTGTGCCCAGTCACTGTACCTCACCCAACTGCATGCCCCCAGCCACCATCATACTTCAGCCCTAGTCCTATCCAGCCATCTTCATGCACCTCACCTATTTGTGCCCAGCCTTGTGCCCCCAGCAGCCCTAGCACACAACACCCAGCCACCACAGCACTTCAGGGTATCTGGCATAGGACTAGTGACCCAGAACAAATTTTGATACCTAGGAATAAGCCTAACCAAAAAGGTAAAAGACCTGTATTCTGAAAACTATAAAGCACTGATGAAAGAAATGGAAGATGACACAAGGAAATGGAAAGACATTCAGTTCTCATGGATTGGAAGAACAAATATTGTTAAAATGTCTATACTACCCAAAGCCATCTACACATTTAAGGCAATCCCTATCAAAATACCAACAGCATTTTTTGCAATCCTAAAATTGGTATGGAATCACAGAAGACTTCAAATAGGTAAAGCAGTCTTGAAAGGAAAAGTAAAATTGGAGGTATCATGATTCCAGGCTTCAAGTTATGTTATAAAGATGTAGTAATGAAAACAGTATGGTACTGTCACAAAATAGGTTTTTAGATCAAGGGAACAGAATAGAAAACCCAGAAATGAACCCATAATTTTATGGTCAGTTAATCTTCAACAAAGCAGGAAAGGATATCCAATGGGGGAAAAAAAAGCGTTTTCAACAAATAGTTTTGGGAAAACTGGACAGCAACATGTAAAAGAATGAAAGTGGACCACTTTCTTACACCATACCCCAAAATAAATTTAAAATAGATTAAATATTGGGGCGCCTGGGTGGCGCAGTTGGTTAAGCGTCCGACTTCAGCCAGGTCACGATCTCGCGGTCCGTGAGTTCGAGCCCCGCGTCAGGCTCTGGGCTGATGGCTCGGAGCCTGGAGCCTGTTTCCGATTCTGTGTCTCCCTCTCTCTCTGCCCCTCCCCCGTTCATGCTCTGTCTCTCTCTGTCCCAAAAATAAATTAAAAAACGTTGAAAAAAAAATTAAAAAAAAAAAAATAAAATAGATTAAATACCTAAATGTGAGACAGGAAACCATCAAAATCCTAGAGGAGAACACAGGCAGTAACCTCTTTGATATCGGTGACAGCAACTTCTTTCTAGATATGTCTCCTGAGTCAAGGGAAACAAAAGCAAAAACAAACTATTGGGACTTCACCAAAATACAAAACTTCTGCACAGCAAAGGAAACAATCAGCAAAACTAAAAGACAACCTACAGAATGGGAGATCATATTTCAAATGACATATCTTATAAAGGGTTAGTATCCAAAATACATTTAAAAACTAACACAACCCAACACCCCAAAACCAAATAATCCAATTAAAAACTGGGCAGAAAAATATACGTTTCTCCAAAGAGGACATCCAAATGGCCAACAGACACCTGAGAAGATGCTCAACATCACTCATCATCAGGGAAATGCAAACTAAAACTACGATGAGATATCATCTCACACCTGTCAAAATGGCTAAAGGCAACAACACAAGAAACAACAGATGTTGTTGAGGATGTGGAGAAAGGAGAACCCTCCTCCACTGTTGGTGGGAATGCAAACTGGTGCAGCTACTCTGGAAAAACATTAAAGAGTTTCCTCAAAAAGTTAAAAATAGAACTACCTTATGATCCAACAATTACATGACTAGGTATTTAACCAACGAATACAAGAACGCTCTACCCCTATTTTATAGCAGCATTATTTACAATAGCCAAGATACAGAAGCAACATGTGTCCATCAATTGAGTAATGCATAAAGAAGATACAGTAGAAAATTATTCATCCATAAAAACGAATGAAATCTTGGGGTGCCTGGGTGGCTCAGTCGGTTGAGCGGCTGACTTCGGCTCAGGTCATGATCTTGCGTTCCGTGAGTTCGAGCCCCGCGTCGGGCTCTGTGCTGACAGCTCAGAGCCTGGAGCCTGTTTCGGATTCTGTGTCTCCCTCTCTCTGACCCTCCCCCATTCATGCTCTGTCTCTCTCTGTCTCAAAAATAAATAAACATTAAAAAAATTTTTTTAAACGAATGAAATCTTTACATCTGCAATAACATGGATAGAGCTAGAGAGCACAATGGTATGTGAAATTATTGGAGAAGACATACCATATGTTTCACTATATGTGGAATTTAAGAAACAAAACAAATGAGAAAAGGGGGAAAATGAGAGAAAGAGAGAGAGAGAAAGAGAACTCAAAAAAAAAAGACTCTTAATGAGAACTGGCGGTTACCAGAGGAGAGGTGGGGCGGACAGGTTAAATAAGTGGTGGGTATTACAAAGTGCACTTGTCATGATGAATACAGAATGATGTATGGAAATGTTGAAGCACTATATTGTATGTCTGAAACTAATATGACATTATGTCAACCAAGTAGAATTAAAATAAAAACTTAAAAATATATTTTAAGTTCATATCCACAATATTTTCTTTTCTCAAATGTAGGATTATTCAGATTATAATCATTCTTCAGGTCTTTCAATTTAAAACAACTGCGGAGAATGAGTGATTCTACTAAAATTTTATCTTGTTATTTTGTTATTTTCTTTCTCTAGTGGAAATATAAGGAAGGCAAAGGTAGTAGAAAAGTTTTTGCTAGGTCCCACCTAACTCTTTCCATGTTTCTTCCCGTTAAAGAATTTATCACATCCTTACCCCACAACTGAGTCAGTGCTATACGGATGCAGGAGATCTCAAGAACAACATTCCTTCAACCATGAGATGTCCTTCTCAGTTTTCACTTCTCAGTACCTTCCTACTGGGTCAGGGTTGAAATATATGACACAGTAAAACTCACAGGAGCAGAAAATTCTATTGGGGCACAGAACTCTAAAGAGGTTTCCTAGAGCTGTCTTTGAGTTCAGGACAGAGATAGGAATCTGAGAGTCATCTTAGTGGACCTCATGGAGAGGTTGGGCATATGTCAGACCCCTTCTTTTGCTGTCAGGAATTCTGCTCTGCATACCTTCCTCTTCTCTTCTTTCTCCTGCCCACTGTTTAGTGCTATCTTCTGAGTCAACTGGGAAGCCATCCATGGGTGCACCTCCAGCTCCCATCCAACTTTCACTTTATCTTTTTCCCAAAGCTCAAACATTCTGTGTGGAGCAGAGCAGCCAAGTGGCTTTAGCTGAGGAGCATGTGTCCCTTCCACACCTATCCCCACAAGATCGCTCTCCTCATTGACACCACCTGTCTGGACCTATGGGCATTTGTGTTTGCAACCCCTGCATTAAACTTGTCTTAGGGGTCTTCAGGAAAGACAAGCAACAAAGCCTCTCAGTGCCCATATTGTATTTTGACTGCATGTACATGAACATATTTAGCAAATTTGACTTTAACTTACTAGCATTCCTTCATCTCCATGTGCCATAGGTTAGGTTTCCTGGAATCAGACGGAAACAGGTTTTGCATGCAGGTTTATTGGAGAGTGCTTTGAGGATTGAACTATATAGTCGGGGAAAGGAGTTAAGGAAGCCAAATTGGATACAGGGAGAAGTAGCCTGTGTTGCTTCAGATCTTACAGGGAGCTCTGGAAAAGGCATGGCCCTTCAGAGTCAAACTAAGGCAAGAGGGACCAAACGTTTATATCCTACATTGGCCAGTCATGGGATTCAGGCAGACTTCCAAAGAGAAGCACATTGAGCAAGGTGTTTTCTTCAGCTGTTGGTAATTCCTGGCAAGGAAAATAGCTGAAACCTGTTACTTGCTGACACTGACATATATGCTTTGTGTCTTCTATTCTTTGTAACCACATCGACCCAGCCCTCCTTCCACACTATCCACACTCAACATGGACATGATGAACTGAATTGATGTATTAATCTGATTAACTCTGGTAAAAGAATGACTTTTATTTTCAGTATGGCACATTTGTTTCTCTTCCAATAAAACTACAGAGGCTAATCCAAGTTCCCAGGCCCCAGAACCCCCATCTGCAGGGGCTAATGTCAACCTAGGCCTGACCCCCACCACAGGGACACCTCCCAAGGAGTTTTCTGAGAGCCTCAGCCACTTCCTTGTTCCTCAGGCTGTATATGAGTGGATTGAGCATAGGGGTGATCATGGTGTAGAAGGCCGAGACCACCTTGTCCTGCTTGGAGGAGTGGTAGGCCTGGGGTCGCATGTAGGTGATCATAGCAGCCCCATAGAAGAGGGAGACCACTGCCATGTGAGAGGAGCAGGTAGCAAAGGCCTTCTGCCGACCTTCAGCAGAACGCATATGGAGCACAGCTGCCAGGATCTGCAGGTAGGAAGCAGAGATGACAGAGAAGGGCAGGAGCAGCATTAGGATGCAACAGACATAGATCATGGTCTCATAGAGGGAGGTGTCAGCACAGGCCAGCTTCAGTATGGCAGGGACCTCACAGAAGAAGTGATCAACCTCCTGGGAGCCACAGTAGGGGAAGTGCAGGGTGAAGATGGCCTGGATAAGTCCATCCACCAGGCCAAAGAGCCAGGACACTGTCACCATGAGCCAGCAGACACGGCGGCTCATGACCACTGAGTACCTCAGTGGGTTGCTGATGGCTACATAGCGGTCATAGGCCATGAAGGCCAGCAGAAAGCACTCATCCCCCAAGAGAGTGAGGAAGAAGAGAATCTGAAGCCCACAGCCTGTGAAGGAGATGGCGCCATGGCCCAGGAGGAAGTCAGTGGCCATCCGTGGCACAATGGTAGAGATGAGCATGAGATCCATGAGTGACAGCCAGCTGAGGAAGAAGTACATGGGGTTGTGCAGGCGAGAATCGACATTGATGAGGAGGATCATGAGCCCATTTCCAGAGAGGGCCACCAGGAACATGACCATGATGATGGAAAAGAGGAAGAAGTGCAGTGGTGACTGGGTGAAAAGGCCCAGGAGGATGAAGTGGGAGATGAGAGTCTGGTTTCCCACCCAGGCCATTGTTCCTGCAGAGGGACGTGCCAAAGTCTTGAGATCTGGAAGCAGGAGGTGTATGTTTAGTGCTACAATATTGAGACATCAAAACTTTGCCCAATGTGCTGTCCTCTTTAAATGTTACTGAGTTTAGAATAAACTCTTTAAATTTCTGTTTAAAAAGAAAAAGAATCTCTAACAAAGATACAGGATTTCACTGTGGAAAATAGTATGGAGTTCTGTCAATAGTTAAAAACAGAACTACCATATGATCCAGTAATCACATTATTGTGTATTTACCCAAAAATTACATGCACACGTATGTTTTTAGTATCATTATTTACAATAACTAAATTATGGAAGCAGCCCAAGTATTCATTGATTGATAAATAAAGAAGTGATATATACGAAGTGGTTTATATATAAATATTATTCAACCATAAAAAAGAATGAAATCTTGCCCTTTGCAATGACATTGATGGAGCTAGAGAGTATTATGCTAAGTGAAATAAGTCAGAGAAAGACAAAAACCATATGATTTCACTCATGTGGAAATTCAGAAACAAAACAAATGAACAAAAGAAAAAAAGAGAGACAAATTAAGAAACAGATTCTTAACTATAAAGAACAAACTGATGTTTACCAGAGGGGAGGTGGATGTGGGGATGGGTTAAATAGGTGATGGGGATTAAGAAGTGCACTTGTCATGATGAGCACTGGGTGATATATAGAAGTATTGAATCATTACATTGTACACCTGAACATAATATAACAATGTATGTTAAGTATACTGGAATTAAGATACAATTTTTTAAAAACAGGAAAAACTTTTAAGGAAAGAAGCAAGCTGTTGCTAATGACATTGTTTTAACTCCTAGGACTTTCTTCACATAACTGAGAAGCAAATTTAGAGCTATTTATTGCTGAAGTGATCATTGCTTCTGTCTCTGCTAGGAATTGGCTGTTCTTCAGTCTTTATAGTTGCCTCTCCTACAAAGGCCAGCTTCACTTAAGGATTTGATTTTTCAGGAAAAAGTACTAAAACAACAAGGGCATGTGTCAACTTTGTGAACTGAGCACTTATGCAAAATTTTGAACCTCAGCTTCCTTATCCCAGATAAGGTTAACAGTATCATATAGAGTTATATTAAAGATTGAAGGTGATAACATAAGCAATGCCTAGTAGTTTAGAAGTGACAAAAGCTGGCATTACTTGACCATTTCTTATGTGCCAGGTCTTAAAATGAACACTCTGCCACATCCTCACATTTAATCCGCATAACTGCCCTAGAAGCTTCATCATTATCCTCTTAAGTAGGAAAACTGAGATAGAGAGGGTTTTTATTTTCAAGATGTAAAATCTTAAAGTATTTTCTAAGAAACTTTGTAAATGTGGGGCGCCTAGGTGGCTCAGTCGGTTAAGTGTCCAACTTCAGTGTAGGTCATGATCTCGCAGTCCATGAGTTCAAGCCCCGCGTCGGGCTCTGTGCTGACAGCTCAGAGCCTAAAGCCTGCTTTGGATTCGTGTCTTCCTCTCTCTCTCTGCCCCTCCCCTGCTCGCACTGTCTCTCTCTCTCTCTCTCAAAAATAAGTAAACATTTAAAAATTAAAAGAAAAGAATATGAGCAACAACTATACATAAATTACTAAAGGACACAGAGTATGATAACAATAATTACCTCGGAGAAAGGGTTAGAATTGGGTGGGGATTAGGGTCAAAAAAAGGACTCTAGTTTGACCTGCAATATTTCAATTTTTGACAAGAATTTCTTTGTGTATTCCTTGAATGTAAGCGAAGATTGTCATATAAGCAGGTAAGTAATGTATCTGGCATATCTTGTCTTTTTAAGCTTGCTTTGTAGCATAATATTGTAAAAACTGGTACAAGAAACAACTAGGGATTTTTCAAGTAAAAGTAAGAAATTCATAGTTAACTTTTTTTACAGAGAAAGTAACACTGTATACTATTCTTGATGTCACATCTAGGGTGTTGTATGGGATCTCTGTTGTCAGAGCTACCTGGCCATACACACTACAGTCATACACTTAGAGCAGATTGAGAGTCCTGTCCTAGGGCATGCCAGTATGCCTCACAGAGTGATGGCACAGAATGCAGTGAGTCATGAGAGAAAGGATGAGGAGTTAAAGGGAGAGCAACAGTAACAGTAGACCAAAGGAAGATGGGAGAGATGAAAGGAGTAATGAAAAAATGTCAAGCTAAAGGAGACAAGATACAGGAGAAAAATACAGAAAATGTTAGACCATCAGAAATGTTATCTCCCCTACCATATGGTTTCACTCTTATGTGGATCCTGAGAAACGTAACAGAAACCCATGGGGGAGGGGAAGGGAAAAAAAAAAAAAGAGGTTAGAGTGGGAGAGAGCCAAAGCATAAGAGACTCTTAAAAACTGAGAACAAACTGAGGGTTGATGGGGGGTGGGAGGGAGGGCAGGGTGGGTGATGGGTATTGAGGAGGGCACCTTTTGGGATGAGCACTGGGTGTTGTATGGAAACCAATTTGACAGTAAATTTCATATATTAAAAAATAAATAAATAAATAAATAAATAAATAAAATAAATCAAAAAAAAAAAAAAAGAAATGTTATCTCCCAGAAGAGACCAAAAAAAATAAGAAAACAGAGACAATGTAATAGAGGGCAGGGAACATAGACTTAGTGAGAAAGAGAGAACACAGATGCTAAGAAGGAAGGATCAGGGGGGAAGCAAAAACACAAGTGGGATGAGGAACAGAAACAGAGGGAGCACCTAAGTGAAGTGGAAAGCCAGGCATAGGGGCAGAACTCTCCTATTAATGCCACAATGAGCTCTCTGACTTCTGGGACTCTGGGGGCTGTGAAAGCCCAGCATCATGGACTTTTTCATCCTGTTGGGAAAGTGGAGCAGACCACTTTGCCTGCAACCTTTCTGCCTCTCATTGAAGTCCTTCCCCATCAAAGTCTTCTCATAGCAGTTCCTGGCCCTTCAGGCAGAAACAGATGCTTCCAATATGAGCAGAGTCAATAGTCATGACCTGACACTTCCTAGTCTCCTCCACTGAGATGCAAATTTCTCTCTGCAAAGTCTTACCAAGAGGCCATAATACATATTGTTTCAGTTGGGCAATGTTGGGGATATTTAATAGTAAGAAGGCAGTCCTGCACCCCTCAGATCAGACATGTCAAAGCCCTACGCTATGTGTAAGAGACTCATAAAGAGGTTCACTGGGAATTGTGTTGGGGAGATCTGCATCAGAAAGTAGTCAGATTCATGACACAGCTACGAAATGAAAGGAAACTGCAGGTAGGACAGGGAGCAAAAACACCAACGCATGTTTGTAAAAATAGCAGAGCACTGAGTTCCTTCAAGAAGAAGGGGTATAGGAGAAAATATCCAAACAGAAAAATATATACAAGGTGTGGAGGAGCAGCAAGCAGAAACTTTTTCCCAAGAGTTAGAAATATAGGCATTTGTAGGTGGGTCAGCAGGAGACGACTTCAACACTCTCATCCAAATCTAATAGCCAGATGTCATCAGGAAAATATAGCTTTCCCAGTGCCCTAGAGGGAGCCATTGTCACATCCTCTCTAGACTTGCAAAGACAAAACAGTCCCCACCCTTCCTAAAACCTGTTGGAAGACCCTGAGGAATTCACTTCCTCTCCTGGGTGACAGTCTCCCAAGCAGTAATACGACAGGTTACATGAAACAACCCTCAGGTCATCTCTAGTTCTACCCACAGAATAAAGAATTAGGAGGCAAAAAAAAAAATCAAGAAACAAATTCTAACCACACAAGAGGTCTCTACTTCAAGAGAAGTAGTAAGCAGGTGAATGGCAAAGGTAGTGGTGGGGTGAGCAAACATTTTAAGCATTTGATAACAGAAAGAGGAAATACAAGACACATAGAGGAAGAATCTTACCTTGAAATGATGTAATCAATGATGCCAGGAAGGATCTGGGAGTGAGGAGGGCAGATCAGGAGTCTGGAGTCCTATGTCCTTGGAAAACAGACTTCACCAAGGGATGGCTGCCCTAATCAGTTGCGTCTGCAGCAGGGTCTCTCCCTGGAAGCCAGGGGACCTCCATGTCCTTGGAAGGAAATGTAACTAAAATTGAAGCAGAAGGGAGTTAAGGTAGAGAAGAAAATTTCCAGAAGAAAGACTTGTGTGGTCAGAACTCCTCTAGAATCTCCTCCTATTCTGAGAAAATGAAGTTAACTGAGGTGCTTGGGCCACTCTCCATCCACAGGAAGGAAATGCCTGATGCCTTCTAGAGGGCTGTGGAAAAGTTTTGAAAAAATGCATTAAGACTGGTAAAAATGGGAATAAAATGGGTTCTGAAAGAAAGAATACAAAAAAATATAGAAGACTAAGCTTCATGCTAAAACCCTGGCAGAATTTTTGGCGTT
Source organism: Neofelis nebulosa (assembly GCF_028018385.1). NCBI lineage: Eukaryota > Metazoa > Chordata > Mammalia > Carnivora > Felidae > Neofelis > Neofelis nebulosa. The sequence continues at coordinate 151,262,175 of NC_080782.1, read as the reverse complement.
AAGAAAAAGATTTCCAGAACAATTATAATACAGAGAGATCATATAACCCTCATCCATAGGAGCAGGAGAGAGAGGTCTGGACCAGGAGGGGAAGAGACAATGGGGACTAGCAAGGAACCTCTCACCTTTGCAAGAGACCCTTTGCTGAGCCAGGTCGAGTGCCAAGCTAATAGGTTTTATTCCCTCACTCCTCACTGCTACCCATTGTTCTCCCCTTTTCTGTGACTAAGGAAAATTGCTTCTATTTTCACAAATCCTTGGAGATTCATCTTCTGTCATATCTCTGTCCCTAGTCTCTGGCAATTAAACTTCACAAGGAAGGGAGGTTCCTGCAAAGTTCTCTGCTCATCTCAGCTACACCAACAAACAAAATCTCTCCCAGGAGAAGGAGAGGAAAATTGGGGAAGGTTTTCTACGGGTCAACCTAATTGGCTCTTCTTCCATTCCAAAAAGAATGGAAAACATTGGTTTTTGTTCTGTGTTATGTCCCACTTTAAAAATGTCCACTAAATACTGTATGTAAGCAAAGGGAATTTTCCAGAGATTTCCAGAGTGTCACTCCTCTACATTTTTCTGCCTCCTCCCAATACCTCAGCCTAACGATAAGGCAATCATCAAAGATCACATTGACTCTTCTGATCTCAGAGCTCAATTACACTGGAATTCAAAGCAGTCAAGGATTCAACAAACACTCTGCTAAGAGTTCATCTGTCCCTGACACTGACCACCTCCTACTACTCTCATGTCAGGTCCTACCCACTTGACTTCTCTTCTACTAAGAAATTCACACAAATAAAGGTAGCATAGCACAGACACTTGACCTTGAAGTCAGACAGAGCTGGGTGGGAATCTTATGTAGGCTTGACCTTGGGCAAGGGACTAATCTGAACCCCAGTTTCCTCATGTGTAACCAGAATGATGATGTTTACTACAAAATATTTGTTGTCAGCATTAAATTGAATAAAATATCTAAAGTGTTCTCCCTATTTCAGGTTCTAAGAATTGTAGTTACTAGTGTCACTGCCCTCCCATCTCTCTAAAGCTCAAAAGCAGATAAAAAAAAAAGACTTTACAAAAATAGATAAAGCTCACTAAACAACTAACTAAAGCCTAAAGACTGATTAATTAATTAATTAATTAATTAACTATATATAAAGCAAAAAAAATTCTAAGATGGGGGAAATCTGATTTATAAGATTACCACATAATATTCAAAATGTTCAGGGTTTTGTGAAAAACTATAAAGCACAAAAAGGAATTAAAAAGTGTAAGAAAAAAGTCAACAGTTAATTATAGGTCAATTCAGAGTATCAGGTGTAAGGAGCAAAAGAAAAAATAAGTATATGGCAATGAGAAAGAATGAAATCTTGCCATTTGCAGCAATGTGGATGGAACTGGAAAGTATTATGCTAAGTGAAGTAAGTCAGTCAGAGAAAGACAGATATATGTTTTCACTCATATGTGGAACTTAGACTTAACAGTAGGAGGAAGGGGAGGGAAAAAAATAGTTACAGAGAGGGAGGGAAGCAACCAGTAAGAGACTCTTAAATACATAGAACAAACTGAGGGTTGATTGGGGAGGAGTGTGGGGGAGAGGGGGAAATGGGTGATGGGCACTGAGGAGGGCAATTGGGATGAGCACTGGGTGTTGTGTGTAATCAATGAATCATGGGAACCTACCCCCAAAACCAAGAACACACTGTATACACTGTATGTTAGCCAGCTTGACAATAAATTATATTTTAAAAAAGAAGTAAGTATAATGAATACAGCCTAAGAGAACTGTGGGATACTATCAAGTATAGCAACATAGGTATCTGAAAATTTAAGAAAGACACAACAGGTTCAATAAGGATATTTTAAAAGATAATTGTTGCTCTCAAAGAAGTGCTGAAGCCAAAGGATTTTGAACCCCAGAGTCTGGGAGGAAAAGAGAATGAATCTACCAGGAAGAAAATGGGACAACTTGAGAAAAGATTGGTGGGTGATTGCGAACTGGGGGAGATAAAAACAGGCCACATAGGCATGGAGGGGAGGGATCCCCTTCCGTGGAGAGACAAAGGAAAGAGAAAGAGCAGCTTAGGAAGTGTAGGACCGTATCTGGACAGGAGAAAGACCTCGGACTGGGACTGAGAGGGATCCTATCTCTAACTGCAGGGCTTTCTTTGGACTGGGGCTGGCTCCCTGTTCACGCATCTGGGGAAGACAGGAGCCTGCCCTGGGTTAGGTGCTAGGTCAGGGGCACAGTCCACAGTGAGAAAACAGTCCCCTCCCTGGAGGGCTGGGTGATAGTACAAAGCCTCCACCACCCCCAGGCTCAGTGGCTGGGCCAAGGGCTCATTCCGCAGTAGGAGAAAGTGGCCCTCTCCCTGGAGTGCTGTGGGACAGAACAAAGCCTGCCTGTGTCCACCACCCTGGGGCTCAGTGGCTGGTTGAGGGTGCAGTCTGCAGTAGAAGAAAGTGATCCCCTCCCTGGAGGGCAGAGGAACAGAACAAAGCCTGCCTGTGTCCAACACCCCCAGGCTCAGTGACAAGGTCAAGGTCAAGGTGCAGTCTGCAGTAGGAGAAGGTGGCCCCCTCCCTGGAGTGCTGTGGGAAAAGAGAAAGCCTGCCTGCGTCTGTCACCCCCAGGGCTCAGTGGGGAGGTGGGCAGGGCAGTCCACAGTAGGAGAAGGCAGTCCTCCCTGAAGAGTAGCAGCATGGACAAAGCCAGCCAGGACCACATACTGGACCACACTGAGAGGCACTTCCCCAGTGTCAGAGTGCATGGAGCAGGACTTTGAATCCTAGCCAAGCACAGGGTCAGGGGAGTTGGCAGAGAAGGACCATGCCATCTGTGCCTGAGGCACAGTGAGGACGACTCAAATAGAGTCCACTGAGTCCAGGTCTGGGTCCGGTCCATGGAGAAGAGACTGGGGGATCGCCATTCCCCACCCCTCCGACCAAGGCAGGGCCTCTGGGATCAGTCCCAGGGCCCGTAGTGAAGGTGGGACCAGACTACACAAAACCACACACCTCCACACCTGGTAACTGCATATCTACTGGAGCTGAATAGACCCTGCTTAACCTCTAGACCAGCGCTGCAGCATTGCCTGGATTAACTCTGGGTCAATTCTGGATATATAGATATATTCTCCCCATTTCTCCTCCTTATCTTTTCCACCTTCTAGGCGGGTTACTCTGGTTATTGGTTTGTTTAAACAGACATATTGAATCCATTCTCTTCATACATGTTCTACACCTCCTTCTTTACTTTCCTTCCTCTCTCTGGAATAATCAAGCCGTATAGTTTTGGGTAACTTTATTTTCTTTTCTTCCTCCATGCCTCCTTCTTTATTTTCTTTTCTCTCTCTCTCTCTCTTCTCTCCCTGGATTAAGCCTTTTAGTCCCTCTGCCTAGTCAATGTTTATTTTTTCTTCTTCCACGTTCCTGTCATTCCTCTCTTTGTATGTACTCTTCCATCAGCACCACCTCCACCTTGTTCTTTACCTGTAGTCAGTGTTTCTTGTTTTTTGTTTTTAGCTTTCCTTTTTTTTTTTTTTTTAAATTTTTTTTTCAACGTTTTTTATTTATTTTTGGGACAGAGAGAGACAGAGCATGAACGGGGGAGGGGCAGAGAGAGAGGGAGACACAGAACCGGAAACAGGCTCCAGGCTCCGAGCCATCAGCCCAGAGCCTGACGCGGGGCTCGAACTCACGGACCGCGAGATCGTGACCTGGCTGAAGTCGGACGCTTAACCGACTGCGCCACCCAGGCGCCCCATAGCTTTCCTTTTTTTTAATTTTATTTTTTATTTTTTAAAATTTACATCCAAATTAGCATATAGTGAAACAATGATTTCAGGAGTATATTCCTTAATGCCCCTTACCCATTTAGCCCATCCCCCCTCCCACAACCCCTCCAGCAACCCTCAGTTTGTTCTCCATATTTATGAGTCTTTTTTGTTTTGTCCCCCTCTCTGTTTTCATATTATTTTTGTTTCCCTTCCCTTATGTTTATCTGTTTTGTCTCTGAAAGTCCTCATATGAGTGAGTCATAGTTTTTTGCTTTTCTTAATTTTTTTTTGTTTTCTTTGGGTGCTTGTGTGTTTTTGTCTGCTTGTTTTACTTTACAGAGCTACTCCAAGGAACAAATCAAAGCACACCTGGTGGTGGGTCTAAAATATCACTATGAGTAGGGAAATAAAATAACCAAAATCACAACAGAGAGCAAATAACACTCTCCAAAAGAAACTCTTGAAGGGCCAAGCCCTGGTCAGTATATGACACCCCTTTAATATAGCAGTGCTCAAAGGGGCAGAGCACACAACAAGTTTTAAAACTCATAAGGGACAGAAAACTAGCAAATTATGAAATGGAAGATTCTCAAAAAAAAATCCCAGGAAGCTAACTAATTGATCAAAACTGATTTAAGCAATGTAACTGAACAGGAATTTAGAGTAATAGCCATAAAATTAATTGCTGGGCTTGAAAAAAGCATAGAGGAGAGCAGAGAACTATTGCTACAGACAAGAAGGGACTAAACAATAGTCATCATTAATTTTAAAAAGCTATAAATGAGGTGCAAAATAAAGTGAAGGGAGCAACAGCACGGATTGAACAGGCAGAGGGGGAGAATAGGTGAGTTACAAGACAAAATTATGGAAAAAGAAGAAGCTGAGAAAAAGAGAGATAAAAAAAAAATTCAGGAGTATGAGGGGAGAATTAGAGAACTAAGTGATGCAATAAAAGGGAACAATATCTGTATCATAGGAATTCCAGAAGAAGAAGAGAGAGAGAAAGGGGCTGAAGGTGCACTTGAACAAATCATAGCTGAGAACTTCCCTGATCTGGGCAAAGAAACAGACATTCAAGTCCAACAGGCACAGAGAACTCCCTTCAGATGTAACTTGAATCGATCATCTACACAGCATATCACAGTGAAACTGGCAAAATACAAGGATAAAGAGAGAATTCTGAAAGCAGCTAGGGATAAACGGGCCTTAAATACAAAAATATACACATACGAGTAGTAGCAGACCTATCTACTGAAAGTTGGCAGGCCATAAAAATGTCAGGAAATCTTCAATGTGATGAAGAGGAAAAATATGCAGCCAAGAATACTTTATCCAGCAAGCCTGTCACTCAGAATAGAAGGAGAATAAAGGTTTTCCCAAACAAAAATTGAAGGAATTCATCACCACTAAACCAGCCCTACAAGAGATCCTAAGGGGGACTATGTGAGTGAAATGTTGCAAGGACCACAAGGTACCAGTGACAACACTACAAGCATGAAAGGCACAGTTAACACAATGATTCTAAACCCATATCTTTCATAATAACACTGAATGTGAATGGACTAAATACTCCAACCAAAAGACATAGGGTATCAGAATAGATATAAAGAAAAATAAGACCCACCTATTTGCTGTCTACAAGAGATTCATTGTAGACCTGAGGACACCTTCAGACTTAAAGTGAGGGGATGGAGAACTATCTATCAAGCCACTGGGAGTCACAAGAAACTGAGGTAGCCATACTTATATCAGACAAACTAGACTTTAAATTAAAGGCTGTAACAAGAGATGAAGAAGGGCATAATAATTATAGAGTCTATCCATCAGGAAGAGCTAAAAAATTGTCAATGTCTATGTGCCAAATACGGGAGCCCCCAAATATATAAAACAATTAATCACAAACATAAGCAACCCTATTGATATGAATGGGGTAATTGCAGGGGACTTTAATACTCCACTTACAACAATGGATAGATCATCTAGACACAGGATCAATAAAGAAACAAGGGCCGTGAATGATACATTGGACCAGATGGACTTGACAGATATATTTAGAACTCTGCATCCCAAAGCAGCAGAATATACTTCTTCTTGAGTGGACATGGACATTCTCCAAGATAGGTCACATAATGGGTCACAAACCAGCCCTCCATAAATATAAAAGAATTGAGATCATACCATGCACACTTTCAGATCACAATGCTGTGAAACTTGAAATCAACCACAGGGAAAAGTCTGGAAAACCTCCAAGAGCATGGAGGTTAAATAACATCCTACTATGAAACAAATGGGTCAACCAGGCAATTAGGGAAGTATTAAAAAATATATGGAAACAAATGAAAATGAAAATACAACAATCCAAACGCTTTGGGATGGAGCAAAGGCAGTCCTGAGAGGAAAATACATTGCAATCCAGGCCTATCTCAAGAAACAAGAAAAATCCCAAATACAAAATCTAACAGCACACCTAAAGGAACTGGAAGCAGAACAGCAAAGACACCCCAAACCCAGCAGAAGAAAGCATATAATGAAGATCAGAGCAAAAATAAACACTATACAATTAAAAAAAAACAAAAACAAAAACCAGTAGAGCAGACCAATGAAACCAAGAGTTGGTTTTTTGAAAAAATAAACAAAATTGGGGCACCTGGGTGGCTCAGTCGGTTAAGCCTCTGACTTCAGCTCATGTCACGATGTCACAGTTCATGAGTTCGAGCCCTGCGTCAGGCTCTGTACTGACAGCTCAGAGCCTGGAGCCTGCTTCAGTTTCTGTGTCTCCCTCTCTCTCTGCCCCTCCCCTCCTGTGTTCTCTCTCTCTCTCTCTCTCTCTCAAAAATAAATGGACATTAAAATTTTTTTTAAATAAAAAAATAAACAAAATTGATACACCTCTGGTCAGTCTTCTCCAAAAGAAAAGAGAGAGGACCCAAATAGATAAAATCATGGATGAAAATGGATTTATCACAACCAATCCCTGAGAAATACAAGCAATTATCAGGGAATACTGTGAGAAATTATATGCCAACAAACTGGACAACCTGGAAGAAATGGACAGATTCCTAAACACCCACACACTACCAAAACTCAAACAGGAAGAAATAGAAAATTTGAACAGACCCATAACTAGTGAAGAAATTGAATCAGTTATCAAAAATCTCCCAACAAATAATAGTCCTGGACCAGATGTCGTCCCTGGGGAATTCTACCAGACATTTAAAGCAGAGTTAATACCTATCCTTCTCAAGCTGTTCTAAAAAATAGAAAGGGAAGGAAAACTTCCAGACTCATTTTATGAAGCCAGCATTACTTTGATTCCCAAACCAGACAAAGGCCCAGCAAAAAAGAGAACTACAGGCCAATATCCCTGATGAATATGGAAGCAAAAATTCTCAATAAGATACTAGCGAATCGAATTCAACAGCATATAAAAAGAATTATTCACCATGATCAAGTGGGATTCACTCCTTGGCTGCAGGGCTAGTTCAACATTCACAAATCAATCACTGTGATACATCACATTAATAAAAGATAGGATAAGAACCATATAATACTGTCACTAGATGCAGAAAAAGCATTTGACAAAATACAGCGTCCTTTCTTAATAAAATCCCTTGAGAAAGTTGGAACATACAGAAACCTCATAGAAGCCATTTATGAAAAGCCCACAGCTAATATCATCCTCAATGGGGAAAAACTGAGAGCTTTCCCCCTGAGATATGGAGCACGACAGGGATGTCCACTCTTGCCACTGTTGTTTAACATAGTGTTGGAAGTTCTAGCATCAGAAATCAGACAACAAAATGAAATCAAAGGCATCAAATTTGGCAAAGATGAAGTCAAAGTTTCACTTTTTGCAGATGACATGTTACTCTACATGGAAAACCCGACAGACTCCACCAAAAGTCTGCTAGAACTGCTACATGAATTCAGCAAAGTTGCAGGATACAAAATCAATGTACAGAAATCAGTTGCATTCTTATACACCAATAATGAAGCAATAGAAAGAGAAATAAAGAAACTGATCCCATTCACAATTGCACCAAGAAGCAGAAAATACCTAGGAATAAACCTAACCAAAGTTGTAAAAGATCTGTATGTTGAAAACTATAGAAAGCTTATGAAGGAAATTGAAGAAGATATAAAGAAATGGAAAAACATTCCGTGCTCATGGGTTGGAAGAATAAATTTGTCAAAAGGTCAATAATACCCAAAGCTATCTACACATTCAATGGAATCCCAATCAAAATTGCACCAGCATTCTTCTCGAAGCTAAAACAAGCAATCCTAAAATTCATATGGAACCACAAAAGGCCCTGAATAGCCAAATTAATTTTGAAGAAGACCAAAGCGGGAGGCATCACAATCGCAGACTTTAGCCTCTACTACAAAGCTGTCATCATCAAGACAGCATGGTATTGGCACAAAAACAGACACATAGACCAATGGAATAGAATAGAAACCCCAGAACTAGACCCACACAAGTATGGCCAACTAATCTTTGACAAAGCAGGAGAGAACATCCAATGGAAAAAAGACAGTCTCTTTAACAAATGGTGCTGGGAGAACTGGACAGCAACATGCAGAAGATTGAAACTAGACCACTTTCTCACACCATTCACAAAAATAAACTCAAAATGGATAAAGGACCTGACTGTGATACAGGAAACCATCAAAACCCTAGAGGAGAAAGCAGGAAAAGACCTCTCTGACCTCAGCTGTAGCAATCTCTTACTCGACACATCCCCAAAGGAAGGGAATTAAAAGCAAAAATGAATTACTGGGACCTTATGAAGATAAAAAGCTTCTGCACAGCAAAGGAAACAACCAACAAAACTAAAAGGCAACCAATGGAATGGGAAAAAATATTTGCAAATGACATATTGGACAAAGGGCTAGTATCCAAAATCTATAAAGAGCTCACCAAACTCCACACCCGAAAAACAAATAACCCAGTGAAGAAATGGGCAGAAAACATGAATAGACACTTTTCCAAAGAAGACATCCGGATGGCCAACAGACACATGAAAAGATGCTCAACGTCGCTCCTCATCAGGGAAATACAAATCAAAACCACACTCAGATATCACCTCACGGCAGTCAGAGTGGCCAAAATGAACAAATCAGGAGACTATAGATGCTGGAGAGGATGTGGAGAAACAGGAACCCTCTTGCACTGTTGGTGGGAATGCAAACTGGTGCAGCCACTCTGGAAAACAGTGTGGAGGTTCCTCAGAAAATTAAAAATAGACCTACCCTATGACCCAGCAATAGCACTGCTAGGAATTTACCCAAGGGATACAGGAGTACTGATGCATAGCGGCACTTGTACCCCAATGCTTATAGCAGAACTCTCAACAATAGCCAAATTATGGAAAGAGCCTAAATGTCCATCAACTGATGAATGGATAAAGAAATTGTGGTTTATATACACAATGGAGTACTACAGGGCAATGAGAAAGAACGAAATATGGCCCTTTGTAGCAACGTGGATGGAACTGGAGAGTGTGACGTTAAGTGAAATAAGCCATACAGAGAAAGACAGATACCATATGTTTTCACTCTTATGTGGATCCTGAGAAACTTAACAGAAACCCATGGGGGAGGGGAAGGAAAAAAAAAAGAGGTTAGAGTAGGAGAGAGCCAAAGCATAAGAGACTCTTAAAAACTGAGAACAAAAAATAAGAAAACAAAAACAATGTAGTAGAGGACAGGGAACATATGGTGAGAAAGAGAGAACACAGATGCTAAGAGGGAAGGGTCAAGGGAAAGGCAACAACACGAATGGGATGAGGAACAGAAACAGAAGGAGCACCTGAGTGAAGTGGGAAGCCAGCCATAGGGACAGAGTTCTCCTATTATCAATGCCACAGTGAGATCTCTGACTTCTGGGACTCTGGGGGCTGTGAGAGCCCAGCATCACAGACTCTTTTATCCTGATGGGAAAGATAGTGGAATAGACCACGTTGCCTGCAAACCCCTCTAGCACTCTTTGGAAGTCCTGCCATGTCAAGGTCTTCCCATAGCAGTCTCTGGCCTTTTAGTAACCAGAAACATCTTCCCCCAACTTTAACAGGGACAACAGTCATGGCCTGACCCTTTCCAGCTTCCTCTCTCACCATTGGACATGTTCAAGAACCTTGCCTGTCCCAAGTGACAAGGGTTCCATGTAATAAACTGCAAGGCTAAACTCAGAATATCCAAACATCTCAGGCTTGTCCCAACTTTCCTCTCCAAATTAATATGCCAAATCTCACTCATGTCTCTACCAGCTAGACCCTATGCTTGCATTCACATCAACCCATCTGCCTGGAATGACTTCATTCATTCAACAGATATTTTTTGAGCACTTATTATGTGCCAGCCACTATGCTACATGCTAGGAATAGAGTGAACAAGGAGACACAGTCTCCTCCTGGGAGCTGACACTCTTGCTGACCCTTCCCCCCACCTCTGAAATCTGCACTCTTCCATCAATTCCCTCTCCATCTGCGATCACTCCTCTTTCTTATTGTGCTTGGTGTTTAGAATCCTTAAGTTGCTGATTGATCAAGTATTGTCTTGTTGATCAACAGAACATCAAAGGTTACTAGTGTGGGGATCTATAAACTCTGAAATGTATGAAAACCTGGTGCTTATGTGCGTAGTTCTGGTCCAAAATTTTTATTACATTTCCCTAAAAAGTGAAAAGACCCTACTTTTTATTGTTGAAGTTATTTATCTAGTCGTGGTATTTACATTTTCAAGATGAATTTCACAATGTTATGGTATGTTTACTAAGCACAAAGACCTTGAGTGTGATTCCTGTGTGCTCCACATATTACCTATGCACACCTGATTGGAGATTGTCATTTGTTTGATGGAATTGAAGGAGGCTCCTGGATCCTGAAGGATAACTGGAATATCCAAGGCTGAGTAGAAACTGATTATATATTCAGGGATAAGGACAAGGCAAACCCTGAGGCAGAGAGAAGAAAGCAGCGTTGATGGGGGAGGCAAGCTGAGCACATTGGCTGAGCAGCAGACTCACAGAGGGAAGCAGTGGAGGAAGACTTGTCCTGAACAACAGGTTGAGGAGTTGGGACTTTATACATCACTAGGTCAGTTAAGAGCTAGGATCCAGCCAATTAATAGCTTTGGGCAAGTGCTCACTGAAGCTTTCATCTCATCTGCAAAATGAGGATAAGAATAATTACCTTCTATAGTTGTTATAAAGATTAAAAGGACTCATGTGCTGAAAAACACCAGACATTTGCACAGTTCACCCAGAAAAAGCTAAACAAATGGTGGCCATTGTTGCTGTTGATTGAAGAAGCTGGTCTAAGGCTGTTCACAGGATGGCGGAGAGATGGAGGGACCTAAGAAGTGTCTCTAAAAGACATAAAAAGAAACTTTGATGGTACAAACAGAGGGGGGACACCAGCTGTGTAATATTGGACAGGTTCCTTAATCATTCTGAACCCCAGTTTCATCATGTATAGTGGCTGTGAAGATAAGATAATGAATGTAAAAGCCCCTATTCTAGTGTCTGGCACATAGTAAGTATCCAATACAAAGTGACAGCTATTAAGAAGTATACAATCTCCAGCACTTAGTATGCTCTGTACAAATGTGGTAGAAAGATAAAGGAGGAGGGAAGTTTTTTAAAAAGTACATTGCATTGGAAATCAGAATTTTCAAGTTGAAAGGGAAATTGGATGCTTATTACTCTCTTGTCAGATGAATTTATTGATTTTCAATGTGTTTTCATAAATTGACCAGATAAACTAATCTTTACAAATGAAAAAGTCACCAATCAATGTAATCTAAGACCTTGCTGCCAATTGAGATGCACATTTCTCCTGACAAACTACCAAGGGAGTACAACACAAATAGTTTTAGTTGGGCAACAGTGAGAGATATTAGGGCAGGAAAGTCCTTCTATGTCCCCCATATCAGACTTGCCAGAGCCCTAGACTATGCATGAGAGACTCTTGCAGAGCTGTGCAGAAGAATTTCATCAAGGGGCCCATCAGTAGAAAGGGGAAAAGTCAAACTCAGGGCAACTTTCTCAAAGAGAAATGAAACTGTGGAATTGGAAGAGAAGGGAACAAATACCAAAAACCAAAGCATGCTTTTCAAAATAATGGCAGATCCCTAACTGTCCTTCAAGAAGAAGAAGTATAGGAGAAAATATCCAAATGGAAAAATATATACAAGGTGTGGAGAAGAAGCAAGGAGAAACATTTTCCCAAGAGTTAGAAACGTGGGTCAGCAAGAGCTAACTTCACCACTATCATTCAAAATCTAACAGCCAGATGTCATCAGGAAAGTTAGCTTTCCCAATACCCTAGGGGGCCCATTTCAGAAGATCTATCCTTTGTCACATCCTCTCTAAACTTTAAAAGACAAAACAGTCCCCATCTTTCTTAAAACCTCTGGTGAGACGCTGAGGAATTCACTTCCTCTTCTGGGTCTCAGTCTCTCAAGCAGTAACATGACAGGTTGGATGAAACAACTCTCAGGTCATCCCTTGAACTAGTCACAGAATAAATAATTAGGAGGTAAAAACCCATGCCAGAAACAAAATCTAACCACACAAGAGGTCTCTACCTCAGTAGAAATAGTAAGGAGGTGAATGGCAAAAGTAGTTGTAAGGTGAACAAACATTTTAAGCATTTGATAACAGAAGGAGAAATACAAGACACATAAAGGAAGAATCTTACCTTAAACCATGTAATCAATAACATCAGGAAGGACCTGGAAGTGAGGAGGGAGGGTCAGGAGTCTCGACCCCTTTGTCCTTGGAAAACAGACTTCACCAAGGGAGGGCTGCTCTAATCAGTTGGGTCTGCAACAGGATCTCTTTCAGTGCAGGGAAGCCAGTGAGCCTCCATCTCCTTAGAAGGAAATGGAGCTTAAATGGAAAAAGGAAGGACCTTCTGTTAGAGGAACAAAGTTTCAAAAAAAAAAAAAAAAGACTTGTGTAGTCAGAACTCCTCTAGAATCTCTCCTGTTCTGTAAAATTGGGAGTTGACTGAGGTGCTTGGGGCACTCCCCATTCACAGGTAGGAAATGCTTGATGCCTTCCATGAGGACTGTGGAAAGGTGTTAAAGAAATGCATTAGGATTGGTTAAAATGGGAAGAAAATGGGTTCTGAAAAAAGGGACACACATGCGCATGCGCACACACACACACACACACACACACACAGCACATACAAAACCTAGAAGAGTAAGCTTCATCCTAAAACCTTGTTGGAATCATTAGTGGTTAATAAAAAGTCTTCCAGAAACAACAATTGTAGCACAGAGAGATCATATATCTTATTCAAAAGGAAGGCAAGGTGGCCTTCCTTGCCACCTTTCTAGGACTCAGGAAAAAGCCTCTCGCTCATGGATGAAACCCCTCACTGGACCAGGGACAACATTTGAGTGAAAGGTTTATTCCCTCACTTCTCACTGCTACCCATTGTTCTTCCCCTCTGCTGTGACTAGGGAAATTTGCTTCTATTTTCAAATCCTTGGAGACCCCTCCTCTGTCACATCTCTTTCCCTAGTCTCTGGCAATTAAACCTCCTAGGGAAGGCAGCCTCCTGCGAAGTTCTCTGCTCACCTCAGCTACACCAACAAACAAACTCTCTCCCAGGAGAAGGAGGAGGGGAAAACGGGGGAGGGTTTCTATGGTTCAACCTGGGAAGAATTAACTCTCCCTCCATTCGATAAAAAGAATAGGAAACACTGGCTTTTGTTCTGTGTTCTGTGTTGTGTGTTTTGTTCTGTGTTATGTCCCACTTGGAAATATCCACTAAATACTGTATGTAAGCAAAGGGAATTTTCCAGAGACTTCAAGAGTGTCACTCCTCTACATCTTTCTGCCTCCTCCCAATACCTCAGCCTAATGAGGAAGCAACCATCCAAGGTCCCATTGACGCTTCTTATCTCAGAGCTCAATTCCACTGGAATTCAAAGAAGTCTTCAAGAGGTCAAGGGTTCAACAAACACCCTGCCATGACCAAGAGTTCATCTTTCTCTGACATTGACCACCTCCTACTACTCTCCTGTCAGCTCCTACCCACTTGACTTTCTCTCCTATTAAGAAATTCACACAAATAAAGGTAGCATAGGACAGACACTTGACCTTGAAGTCAGACAGAGCTGGGTGGGAATCTTTTACAGATTTGACATTGGGCAAGGGATTAATCTGAACTGTTTTCTCATGTGTGAAATGATAATGTTGATGTTAACTACAAATATTCCTTGTGAGCATTAATTGAATAAAATATCTGAAGTGTTCTCCCTGTTTACAGGTTCTAAGAATTGTAGTTACTAGTGTCACTGCCCTCCCATCTCTCTTAAGCCCAAAAGCAGATACAAAATACAGACTTTAAAAAAATCGTTAATAAATATCGCTAAACGAATAACTGAATCCAATAGCAAGCAACAAAACAAATGCTGAGGACAGGGAAGAATCTGATTTACAGAGTTACCACACTATAACATTCTAAATGTCCAGTTTTCTGTGTAAAATTACAAAGCATAAAAATAAAGGGCATAATCCATTCACAGAAAAAACGAGCTAAAACTGTCCTTGAGATAGCATAGATATTAGATTTACTAGACAAAAACTTAAATAAACTGACAAATATTCTCAAAGAGCTAATGGGGAGGAGTCTGGATATGTGAGTAGGAAGATGGTGACAAAGTAGGTGAACCCTACTCTCACCTCATCTCACAAATACAACTAGATAACTATCAAATCATCCTAAATACCACAGAAATTAATTAACCTGAAGACTGACAGAACAAACTCCAAAACTAAAGGGAAAGAAAAAGCCACTTTGAAGAAGATAGGGAGTATGGAGACATGGTTTAGGAAAGAAATGAATCATGGGTGCTACAGAGGGGAGGGAGCCATTATCACAAAGAAGGGCAAAAGAGAGAGGAGCACACAAGGGAATGCATGAAGAGAACATATCCCCAAAGATGATGGCTTAGAAAACAAGGGTCAGGGCGCATGGGTGGCTCAGTTAGTTGAGTCTCATACTATTGATTTTGGTTCAGGTCCTGATCCCAGGGTTGTAGGATTGAGCACCTCATCAGGCTCCCCACTGACTATGGAACCGGCCTAAGATTCTGTCTCCTTCTTCCCTCTCCCCAGCTCATGTACTCTCTATCTCAAAAAAAAAAGAAAGAAAAAAAAATAAAAGAAAATGAGAAGGGCTGAATTTCATGAATTATTGTAACCAGCAGAGCTTGAAGACTGTTGATTTAAAGGTCAGCAGGCTTGGCTGGGATAGAGCTCTGAGGGCACTGCCATACTCCTAGAGGAAAAAAAGGCAAATAACCTGGAGGAAGATGGCATGGAAACATCTTTTTTTTAGTTTATTTACTTATTTTAAGAGAGTGAGAGAGAGCACATATGCACAAGTATGCATGCGCAAGCTAGGGAAGGTAGCAAGAGATAGAGAGAATCCCAAGCAGGCTCTGCACTGTCAGCACAGAGCCCCATACAGGATTTGAACTCATGAACTGTAAGATCATGACCTGAGGTAAAGTCAGACACTTAACCAACTGAACCACCTAGGCGTCCTGGAAACACCAATCTTAAGAAAGCCTAGGGTACACAGGGAGAGATTTTTGCTCTTCTTGGAGCCTTCCATAAGTGGCAATGTTCATGGAGAACCCATTCTGGGAACCAAGGAGCTAGCTGACACCATTTACTTCCCTGCCCATCACCAAAAAAAGAGAGCCACCTGTGGAAAACAGCACAGTACCAACAATGGCTGCATAACTTGCTTACATGAAGCCCCACACCCCTGCACTCTGGTGGGACTTCCCTTCCCAGTCACGTTTGCCTCAGTCCCAGCACAGCAGTACCTTCCTCCAGAAAGACCAGCACATGTTCTGCCCACACCACATCTCCCAACCAAAGGGTTCTTCTGGGCTTCTGTTCTAGTGGAAGTAGTATCAGGTCTCATGTAACAAGCATATCCGAGCACACCTAACTGAAACATGCCACATTCAGGCCAGGAACCAAACACTGCTTGTCAAGGAGAGCCTGTGCAGATGACTGGCATGAAGGATAGGGCAGCCAGAACACAACAGCAGACCACATGCAACGCACACTGGAGGCACTCCCTGAAGCCCAGGCCTTGGGCACTACATGACCTCTTCTTCATAAAGCCATTACATTCAGGAGCAGCAGACATAACCGGCTTTTCTAAAACAGAGAAGAAGGGAGAGACCTAGACAACTTGCTAAGACAGAGCAATTTATCCAAATGAGAGAACAAGATAAGACCATGGCCAGATATCTAAGCAAAATAGATATAAGTAGCATATCTGATGGGGAATTGAAGCAACAATCATAAATATACTCCCTGGGCTTGAGAAAAGAATAGAAGACATCAATGAGACTCTTACCACAGAGATAAAAGAAGTTAAAAAAATCAATCAGACATGAAGAGTGCAATAAACAAGGTTGGAAACAAGCATGATGCAATGAAGAGCAGGCTGGAGGAAGCAGAGGAAAAAATTACTAACTGAAAAGACAAATTAATGGGAAATGATGAAGCTGAATAAAAGAAAGAGTTATAAAATGTGAGAATAGATTTAAGTAATTCAGTGACTCCATAAAACATAATAACTTGCATATTACGGAAGTCCCAGAAGAGGAAGGGAGACAAAAGGGGACAATTTATTTGAAGAAATAATAGCTGAAAACTTCCCTAATCTGGGGATGGAAACAGAAATGCAGATCCAGGAGGCACAAAGAATTCCCAAAATCAACAAAAGCAGGACAACACAAAGACGTATAGTAATTACATTTGCAAAATGTGGTCATAAAGAAAAAAATACTGGGAGACTCTCGGAAGATGGCAGCGTAGGAGGACACTAGGCTCACCTTGTCCTTCTGATTGCTTAGATTCCACCCATATCTGCCTAAATAACCCAGAAAACCACCAAAGACTAGCAGAATGGACTCTCCAGAGCCAAGCATAGACGAGAGGCCCATGGAAGATGATAGGAAAGGCGGAGAGGCAGTGCGTGCTACGCGGA
Organism: Neofelis nebulosa; assembly: GCF_028018385.1. Taxonomy (NCBI): domain Eukaryota; kingdom Metazoa; phylum Chordata; class Mammalia; order Carnivora; family Felidae; genus Neofelis; species Neofelis nebulosa. The sequence goes on along the minus strand of NC_080782.1, from coordinate 151,245,362 downwards.
CTGGTGGGAGGGAGCCAGGGTGGTGGAAGGGCAGCCCACCCAGCAGGGCAGAGCCCCTAAAGTCTGGCCTGCAAAAGCAGAGGGGCCAGACTCCGTGAGTTCTGACAGCCAGTGGGACAAACATCTGGAATGTTAAAAGTAAACAGCTCTGCTCTTGGAGAGTGGGGAGAGCGAGAGGACACTGGGAGGGAAGTTGTTGAGCCCCGGAAGACAGAGCTCAGCTTGGAGGGGGAACAAAGGTGCTAGCCAGCGCCATCTCCCTCTCCCATCCCCCAGCCAAAATTCCAAACAGAACCAGTTCCTGTCACTGAACTTGCTTACACCGCGCAAACACCCAATGCTGTGTTTCTGTGGATCCATCCCTCTGATGGGACTACCTCCCTCCTGGTGCTGCATGGCCCCTCCCAAAGGGGACCGCCCACAGCAAACCGAGCTAAGCCTACCCCTCCTGCCCCTGTGCACCTTGCGGACCCACCCCGGCTAATACACCAGATCCCATTGAAGCAACACCACAAGCCTAGCAATGTGCAAGTAGCCAAGACAGGGGCCACATGACTCCACAGTGAGTCCTGTCCCTGGGAGAGGGGAAGATAAGGTACACACCAGTCTGACTGTGGCCCCAGCGGTGGCCTGGGAGCAGACATCAGGGCTGACTGTGGCCCCACCCACCAACACAACTTACTCCAGACAGCACAGGGGAAGTGCCCTGCAGTTTAGAGCCACCACAGGGAATACCCAAAATGATGAAATGGAAAAAATCTCCTCAAAAGAAACTGCAGGAAGTAACAATAGCTAATATATTAATCAAAAATAATTTAAGCAATATAACAGAATAAGAATTTAAGAATAATAGTCATAAAATTAATTGTTAGGCTTGAAAAAGCACAGAAGACAGCAGAGAATCTATTGCTACAGATATAAAGGGACTAAGTCATAAGGAGCTTAAAAATGCTATAAATGAGGTGCAAAATAAAATGGAGGCAGCCATAGCATGGATTGAAGAGGCAGAGGAGAGAATAGGTGAATTAGAAGATAAAATTATAGAAAAAGAGGAAGCTGAGAAAAAGAGAGATTAAAGAAATCTAGGAGTATGAGGGGAGAAGTAGAGAACTAAGTGATGCAATCAAAGGAACAATATCCATATCATAGGAATTCCAGAAGAAGAAGAGAGAGAGAAAAGGGCTGAAGGTGTACTTGAACAAATCATAGCTGAGAACTTCCCTGATCTGGGGAAGGAAAAAGACATTGAAATCCAAGATGCACAGAGAACTCTCTTCAGACATAACTTGAATTGATCTTCTGTATGACATATCATAGTGAAACTGGAAAAATACAAGGATAAAGAGAGAATTCTGAAAGCAGCTAGGGATAAATACACTCTAATTTGCAAAGGTAGACCCATAAGTGTAGTCACAGACCTATCTACTGAAAGTTGGCAGGCCAGAAAGTAATGGCAGGAAATCTTCAATGTGATGAACAGAAAAAAATATGCAGCCGACAACCCTTTATCCAGCAAGCCTGTCATTCAGAATAGAAGGAGAGATAAAGGTCTTCCCAAACAAACAAAAAGTGAAGGAATTCATCACCAAGAAACCAGCCCTACAAGAGATCCTAAGGGGTACTCTGTGAGTGAAATGTTGCAAAGACAACAAAGTACCAGAGACATTGCTACGAGCGTGAAACCTACAGCCATCACAATGACTCTAAACCCATATCTTTCTATAATAACCCTGAATGTAAATGAACTAAATGCTCCAGCCTAAAGACATATGTTATCAGAATGGATTAAAAAAAAAAGACCCATCTATTTTCTGTCTACAAGAGACTCATTTTAGACCTGAGGACACCTTCAGATTGAAAGTGAGGATATGGAGAAATATCTATCATGCTACTGGAAGTCACAAGAAAGCTGGAGTAGCCATACTTATATCAGACAAACTAGACTTTAAATTAAAGGCTGTAACAAGAGATGAAGAAGGGCATCATATAATAATTACAGGGTCTATCCATCAAGAAGAGCTAATAATTATCAATGTCTATGCACCAACTACAGGAGTCCCCAAATATATAAAACAATTAATCACAAAAATAAGCAACCTTATTGAGAAGATTGTGATAACTGCAGGGGACTTTAATACTCCATGTACAACAATGGATAGATCATCTAGACACAGGATCAATAAAGAAACAAGGGCCCTGGATGATACATTGGATCAGATGGACTTGACAGATATATTTAGAACTCTGCATCCCAAAGCAACAGAATATACGTTCTTCTCGAGTGCACATGGAACATTCTCCAAGATAGATCACATACTGGGTCACAAAACAGCCCTTCATAAGTATACAAGAATTGAGATCATACCATGCATACTTCCAGACCACAATGCTATGAAGCTTGAAATCAACCACAGGAAAAAGTCTGGAAAACCTCCAAAAGCATGGATGTTAAAGAACACCCTACTAAAGAATGAATGGGTCAACCAGGCAATTAGAGAAGAAATTTAAAAATACATGGAAACAAATGAAAATGAAAATACAACAATCCAAACGCTTTGGGATGTAGCGAAGGCAGTCCTGAGAGGAAAATACATTGCAATCCAGGCCTATCTCAAGAAACAAGAAAAATCCCAAATACAAACTCTAACAGCACACCTAAAGGAAATATAAGCAGACCAACAAAGACACCCCAAACCCAGCAGAAGAAGAGAAATAATAAAATCAGAGCAGAAATAAACAATATAGAATCTAAAAAAAACAAAAAACAAAAAAAACAAAAAACAGTACAACAGATCAAAGAAACCAAGAGTTGTTTTTTTGAAAAAAATAAACAAAATTGACAAACCTCTAGCCAGGCTTCTCAAAAAGAAAAGGGAGATTACCAAAAGAGATAAAATCATGAATGAAAATGGAACTTTTACAACCAATCCCTCAGAAATAAAAGCAATTATCAGGGAATAGTATAAAAAATTATATGCCAACAAGCTGGACAACATGGAAGAAATGGACAAGTTCCTAAGCACCCATGCACTTCCAAAACTCAAAAAGGAAGAAATAGAAAACTTGAACACACCAATAACCAATGAAGAAATTGAATCAGTTATCAAAAATCTCCCAACCAATAAGAGTCCAGGACCAGATGGCTTCCCTGGGGAATTCTACCAGACATTTAAAGCAGAGATAATACCTAACCTTCTCAAGCTGTTCTAAAAAATGGAAAGGGAAGGAAAAATTCCAGACTTATTCTATGAAGCCAGCATTATTTTGATTCCTAAACCAGACAGAGACCCAGCAAAAAAGAGAACGACACGCCAATATCCGTGATGAATACAGATGCAAAAATTCGCAATAAGACACTAGCAAATCAAATTCAACAGCATATAAAAAGAATTATACACCATGAACAAGTGGGATTCATTCCTGGGCTACAGGGATGGTTCAACATTTGCAAATTAAACAATGTGATATATCACATTAATAAAAGGAAAGAAAAGAACCATATGATCTGGTCTATCGATGCAGAAAAAGCATTTGACAAAATTCAGCATCCTTTCTTATAAAAATCCTCAAGAAAGTCGGGATAGAAAGAACATACTTAAACATCATAAAATCCATTTATGAAAAGCCCACAGCTACTATCATCCTCAATAGGAAAAAACTGAGAGCTTTCCTCCTGACATCAGGAACACAGCAGGGATGTCCACTCTCACCACTGTTGTTTAACATAGTGTTGGAAGTTCTAGCATCAGCAATCAGACAACAAAAGGAAATCAAAGGCATCAAAATTGGAAAAGATGAAGTCAAGCTTCACTTTTTGCAGATGACATGATATTATACATGGAAAATCCGATAGACTCCACCAAAAGTCTGCTAGAACTGATACGTGAATTCAGTAAAGTCGCAGGATACAAAATCAATGTACAGAAATCAGTTGCATTCTTATACACTAATAATGAAGCAACAGAAAGACAAATAAAGAAACTGATCCCATTCACAATTGCACCAAGAAGCATAAAATACCTAGGAATAAACCTAACAAAAGATGTAAAAGATCTGTATGCTGAAAACTATAGAAAGCTTATGAAGGAAATTGAAGAAGATGCAAAGAAATGGAAAAACATTCCGTGTTCATGGATTGGAAGAATAAATATTGTCAAAATGTCAATACTACCCAAAGCTATCTACACATTCAATGCAATCCCAATCAAAATTGCACCAGCATTCTTCTCGAAGCTAGAACAAGCAATCCTAAAATTCATATGGAACCACAAAAGTCCCCGAATAGCCAAAGTAATTTTGAAAAAGAAGACCAAAGCGGGAGGCATCACAATCCCAGACTTTAGCCTCTACTACAAAGCTGTCATCATCAAGACAGCATGGTATTGGCACAAAAACAGACACATAGACCAATGGAATAGAATAGAAACCCCAGAACTAGACTCACAAAAGTATAGCCAACTAATCTTTGACAAAGCAGGAAAGAACATCCAATGGAAAAAAGACAGTCTCTTTAACAAATGGTGCTGGGAGAACTGGACAGCAACATGCAGAAGATTGAAACTAGACCACTTTCTCACACCATTCACAAAAATAAACTCAAAATGGATGAAGAACCTGACTGTGAGACAGGAAACCATCAAAACCCTAGAGGAGAAAGCAGGAAAAGACCTCTCTGACCTCAGCCGTAGCAATTTCTTACTCGACACATCTCCAAAGGCAAGGGAATTAAAAGCAAAAATGAACTATTGGGACCTCATGAAGATAAAAAGCTTCTTCACAGCAAAGGAAACAATCAACAAAACTAAAAGGCAACCAACGGAATGGGAAAAGATATTTGAAAATAACATATCGGACAAAGGGCTAGTATCCAAAATTTATAAGGAGCTCGCTAAACTCCACACCCGAAAAACAGATAACCCGGTGAAGAAATGGGCAGCTAACATGAACAGACACTTCTCTAAAGAAGACATTCGGATGGCCAACAGACACATGAAAAGATGCTCAACGTCGCTCCTCATCAGGGAAATACAAATCAAAACCACACTCAGATATCACTTCGCACCAGAGTGGCCAAAATGAACAAAACAGGAGACTATAGATGCTGGTGAGGATGTGGACAAACGGGAACCTCTTGCACTGTTGGTGGGAATGCAAACTGGTGCAGCCGCTCTGGAAAACAGTGTGGAGATTCCTCAGAAAATTAAAAATAGACCTACCCTATGACCCAGCCATAGCACTGCTAGGAATTTACCCAAGGGATACAGGAGTACTGATGCATAGGGGCACTTGTACTCCAATGCTTATAGCAGAACTCTCAACAATAGCTAAATTGTGGAAAGAGCCTAAATGTCCATCAACTGATGAATGGATAAAGAAATTGTGGTTTATATACACAATGGAATACTACATGGCAATGAGAAAGAATGAAATATGGCCCTTGTAGCAACATGGATGGAACTGGAGAGTGTGATGCTAAGTGAAATAAGCCATACAGAGAAAGACAGATACCATATGGTTTCATTCTTATGTGAATCCTGAGAAACTTAACAGAAACCCATGGGGGAGGGAAAGGAAAAAGAAAAGAGTTTAGAGTGGGAGAGAGCCAAAGCATAAGAGACTCTTAAAAACTGAAAACAAACTAAGGGTTGATGGGGGGTGGGAGGGAGGGGAGGGTGGGTGATGGGTATTGAAGAGGGCATCTTTTGGGATGAGCACTGGGTGTTGTATGGAAACCAATTTGACAATAAATTTCATTTAAAAAAAAGTCAATAGTACCCAAAGCTATCTACACATTCAATGCAATCCCAATCAAAATTGCACCAGCATTCTTCTTGAAGATAGAACAAGCAATCCTCAAATTTGTATGGAACCCTGAAGACCCCAAATAGCCAAAGTAATTTTGAAGAAGACCAAAGCAGGAGGCATCACAATCCCAGACTTTAGCCTCCAGTGCAAAGCTGTAATCATCTAGACAGCATGGTATTGGCACAAAAACAGACACAGAGACGAGTGGAATAGAACAGAAAACCCAGAATTAGACCCACAAAAGTATGGCCAATTAATCTTTGACAAAGCAGGAAAGAACATCCAATAGAAAAAAGAAAAGATGTTAAAAACATCTCTTTAACAAATGGTGCTGGGAGAATTGGACAGCAACATGCAGAAGGATGAAACTAGATCACTTTCTTACACCATTCACAAAAATAAACTCAAAATGGATAAAGGACCTGAATGTGAGACAGGAAACCATCAAAACCCTAGAGGGAAAGCAGGAAAAAACCTCTCTGACCTCAGCTGCAGAAATTTCTTACTTGACACATGCCCAAAGGCAAGGCAATTAAAAGCAAAAATGAACTATTGGGACCTCACAAAGATAAAAAGCTTCTGCACTGCAAAGGAAACAATCAAAAAAACTAAAAGACAACCAACAGAATGGGAAAAGATATTTGTAAATGACATATTGTACAAAGGGCTACTATCCAAAATCTATAAAGAGCTCACCAAGCTCCACACCTGAAAAATAAATAACCCAGTGAAGAAATGGGCGGAAAACATGAATAGACACTTCTCTAAAGAAGACATCTGGATGGCCAACAGACACATGAAAAGATGCTCAATTGTCGCTCCTCATCAGGGAAATACAAATCAAAACCACACTCAGATACCACCTCATGCTGGTCGAGTGGCTAAAATGAATAAATCAGGAGACTATAGATGCTGGAGAGGATGTGGAGAAACGGGAAACCTCTTGTACTGTTGGTTGGAATGCAAACTGGTGCAGCCACTCTGGAAAACAGTGTGGAGGTTCCTCAAAAAATTAACAATAGATTTACCCTATGACCCAGCAATAGCACTGCTAGGAAATTACCCAAGGGATACAGGAGTGCTGATACATAGGGTCACTTTTATCCCAATGGTTATGGCAGCACTTTCAACAATAGCCAAATTATGGAAAGAGCCTAAATGTCTATCAACTGATGAATGGATAAAGAAATTCTGGTTTAGGGGCGCCTGGGTGGCTCAGTCAGTTAAGCGTCTGACTTCAGCTCAGGTCATGATCTCCTGGTTCATTGGTTCGAGCCCTGCATCAGGCTGTGTGCTGACAGCTTGGAGCCTGGAGCCTGCTTCGGATTCTGTGTCTCCCTCTCTCCCTGCCCCTCCTCTGCTTGCTCTGTTTCTCTCTCTCAAAAATAAACATTTTTAAAAAATTAAAAAAAAGAAATTCTGGTTTATATACACAACAGAATACTACATGGCAATGAGAAAGAATGAAATATGGCCTTTGGTAGCAAGGTGGATGGAACTGGAGAATGTTATGTTAATTGAAATCAGTCATACAGAGAAAGACAGATACCATATGTTTTCACTCTTATGTGGATCCTGAGAAACTTAACAGAAGACCATGGAGGAGGAGAAAAAAAAAAGAGGTTAGAGAGGGAGGGAGCCAAAACATAAGAGACTCTTAAAAAATGAGAACAAACTGAGGGTTGATGGGGGGGGGGGGTGCAAGGGAGGGGAGGGTGGGTGATGGGTATTGAGGAGGACACCTGTTGGGAGGAGCACTGAGTATTGTATGAAAACCAATTTGACAATAAATTTGATATTTAAAAAAAAAGAAAGTGAGAGGGTGAAGAAACGTTTATCATGCAAATGGATATCAAAGAAAGCCAAAGTAGCAATACTTGTCTTGGACAAAAAAGACTTTAAAACAAAGACCGGGGACACCTGGGTGGCTTAGTTGGTTGAGCATTTGACTTCAGCACAGGTCATGATCTCACGGTTTGTGAGTTTGAGCCCCGCATGGGGATCTGCGCTGAACACTTGCTCAGAGCCTGGAGCCTGCTTCAGATTCTGTGCCTCGTCCTCTCCCTCTCCCCCGCTCATGCTTTGTCTCACTTTGTCTCTCAAAAATCAATAAATGTAAAATTTTTAAAAAATTTAAACAAAGACTGTAACAAGACACAAAGAAGGGCACTGCATGATCATCATGGAGATAATCCAACAAGAAGATATAACAATTTTAAATATTTATTCCTCAAACATGGAAGCATCCAAATAAATAAAACAATTAATAAATTATGACAAGCGGGGCGCCTGGGTGGCTCAGTCGGTTAAGCGGCTGACTTCGGCTCAGGACATGATCTCGCGGTCCGTGAGTTCGAGCCCCGTGTCGGGCTCTGTGCTGACAGCTCAGAGCCTGGATCCTGTTTCAGATTCTGTGTCTCCCTCTCTCTGACCCTCCCCGTTCATGCTCTGTCTCTCTCTGTCTCAAAAATAAATAAACATTAAAAAAAAATGACAAGCACTGGGTATTGCATATATATGTGATGAATCACTGAATTCTACTCCTGAAACCAATATTGCAGTGTATGTTATCTAACCAGAATTTAAATAAAAATTTTAAAAAAATTAATAATAAACATGAAGGAACTAATTGGCAGTAATACAATAATAGTAGGGGAGTTTAATACCCCACTTACATCAATGGACATATCATCAAAACAGAAAATAAACAAGTAAACAATGGCCTTTTTTTTTTTTTAATATATGAAATTTACTGTCAAATTGGTTTCCATACAACACCCAGTGCTCATCCCAAAAGGTGCCCTCCTCAATACCCATCACCCACCCTGCCCTCCCTCCCACCCCCCATCAACCCTCAGTTTGTTCTCAGTTTTTAACAGTCTCTTATGCTTTGGCTCTCTCCCACTCTAACCTCTTTTTTTTTTTTTTCCCTTCCCCTCCCCCATGGGTTTCTGTTACGTTTCTCAGGATCCACATAAGAGTGAAACCATATGGTATCTGTCTTTCTCTGTATGGCTTATTTCACTTAGCATCACACTCTCCAGTTCCATCCACGTTGCTACAAAAGGCCATATTTCATTCTTTCTCATTGCCACGTAGTATTCCATTGTGTATATAAACCACAATTTCTTTATCCATTCATCAGTTGATGGACATTTAGGCTCTTTCCATAATTTGGCTATTGTTGAGAGTGCTGCTATAAACATTGGGGTACAAGTGCCCCTATGCATCAGTACTCCTGTATCCCTTGGATAAATTCCTAGCAGTGCTATTGCTGGGTCATAGGGTAGGTCTATTTTTAATTTTTTGAGGAACCTCCACACTGCTTTCCAGAGCGGCTGCACCAATTTGCATTCCCACCAACAGTGCAAGAGGGTTCCCGTCTCTCCACATCCTCTCCAACATCTATAGTCTCCTGATTTCTTCATTTTGGCCACTCTGACTGGCGTGAGGTGGTATCTGAGTGTGGTTTTGATTTGTATTTCCCTGATGAGGAGCGACGTTGAACATCTTTTCATGTGCCTGTTGGCCATCCGGATGTCTTCTTTAGAGAAGTGTCTATTCATGTTTTCTGCCCAACAATGGCCTTTTTAAAAAATATAATTGTCAATTTAGCTAACATACAGTGTATGCAGTGTGCTCTTGGCTTCAGGAGTAGATTCCCATGGTTCATCGCTTACAACACTCGGTACTCTCCCAGCAAGTGCCCTCCTCAATGCCTATCACCTATTTTCCCCTCCCCCGCCACCCCCCACCCATCAACCCTCAGTTTGTTCTCTGTATTTAAGAGTCTCTTAGGGTTTGCCTCCCTCTTTGTTTGAAACTTTTTTCCCCCTTCCCTTCCCCCATGGTCTTCTGTTAAGTTTCTCAAATTCCACATATTAGTGAAAATATATGATATCTGTCTTTCTCTGACTGACTTATTTCACTTAGCATAATACCCTCCAGTTCCATCACGTTGTTGCAAATGGCAAGATTTCATTCTCTCATTGCTAAGTGGTATTCCATTGTATATATAAGCCACATCTTCTTTGTCCATTCATCACTTGATGGACATTTGGGCTCTTTCCCTAATTTGGCTATTGTCAATAGTGCTCTATAAACATTGGGATACATGTGTCCCTATGAATCAGCACTCCGGTATCCTTTGGATAAATTCCTAGTAGTGTTATTGGTGGGTCATATTTTTAATTTTTTGAGAAACCTTTACTCTGTTTTCCAGAGTGGTTGCACCAGTTTGCATTACCACCAACAGTGCAAGAGCATTCCCATTTCTTCACATCCCTGACAAAATCTGTTCCCTGTGTTGTTAATTTTAGCCACTCTGACCAGTGTGAGCTGGTATCTCAATACGGTTTTTATTTGTACTTCCCTGATGATGAGCAATGTTGAGCATCTTTTCATGTGTCTGTTGGCCACGTGGATGTCTTCTTTGAAAAAGTATTCATGTCTTCTGCCCATTTTTTCACTGGATTATTTGTTTTTCAGGTGTTGGGTCTGTTAAGTTCTTTATAGATTTTTGGATACTGTTTACCCAATATGTCATTTGCAAGTATCTTCTATTCCGTTGATTGCCTTTTAGTTTTGTTGATTAGGAAAAATGGCTTTGAATGACACTCTGGACCAAATAGACATAACAAATACTGTGAACATTACATCCTAAAACAGCAGACTACACATTCTTTTCAAGTGCACATGTAACATTCTCCAGAATAGATCACATGTTAGGCCAAAGAACAGACCTTAACAAATACAAGAAGATTAGAGTCATATGATGCACCTTTTCTGACCACAACGCTATGAAACTAGAAGTCAACCACAAGAAAAAATTTGGAAAGACCACAAATACAGATTAAAGAACATCCTAATAAAGAATGAATGGGTCAACCAGGAAAGCAAAGAAGAAATTTTAAAAATGCGTGGGAACAAATGAAAGTGAAAACACAATGGTCCACAACCGTTGGGTTACAGCAAAAGTGGCCCTTAAAGGGGAGTATAAAGCAATACAGGCCTATCTCAAGAAGCAAGAAAAAACTTAAATAAACAACATAACTTTATACCTACAGGAGCTAGAAAAGGGATGGCAAATAAAGCCTAAAGACAATATAAAAAAGGAAATAATAAAGATTGAGCTGATATAAGTTATATATGACTAAAAAATAATAGAACAGATCCATGAAACCAGGAGTGGATTCTTTGAAAGAATTAATAAAATCAATAAACCTCTAGCAAGACTTACCAAAAAAGAAAGAAAAACGATCCAAGTAAATACAATCATGACTGTGAGAGGAGAGATGACAACCAACGTTACAGAAATACAAACAATTATAAGATAATATTATGAAAAACTATATGCCAACAATTGGGCAATCTGGAAGAACTGCATAAATTCTTAGAAACATATCAACTACCCAAACTGAAACAG